>NW_006711229.1:663769-791672 GCF_000271645.1 Tremella mesenterica DSM 1558
TCACGACACACCCGGCAGGCCGGCAACGAACGGACAAGCTCGGGCATACAAACGGGATTAATGTGAGGAAATTGTGAGAAAACTAATGAACCTGGACCACCCCCGTCACGCACCCATTCGACCGAGCGAGCTTGACCAGCATGGCAGCATGGTAGCGATTGAGCAATTCACAGATCATAGCAAGTAACGAACAAGAGCAAGATTATATACGTCACTCTAACCAACAACAACAATAGTGAGTCCGCGATGATGTTTTACTAGTAAAAGGTGTGAACCTCATCTCATCCTCTTCCTCCTTTCCTCCATCCTTCTTTCCCCCCCCCCCCCACCCCCTCAACACTCATAGAGTCAAAACGATCACTTCGGCATTAAAGTTCATATTCCGGGGGGTAAGGGGAAAGACTCATATTAAACTTTCTTCCTCTTTATCCCTTTCCTCTCATCTCCCCATCTCATCTATCTCCATGATAGTTAAGTAGTGGGGTGATTGGGGAAAATGGGTCAAGAGGGAATGTTCGAAGAAATAGATCTTTCCTTCGAGTAATGAAAGATTTAGATAAAGGCTTTGATCAATATTCCTCCCCTTCTCTCTCTTTCTTCCACTCTTCGTAGAATTCCGAGTTATGAGGGGGTTCGTGATTTGTCAAAACCATACAATGGTCAGACGGTCGAACGAATCATCCACTCGGAAAGATCCCGGTTCTGGCCATATCCTATTTCTCATAGATTAAGAAGAAAAAGGAGGAACCCTAGATCTACAATATCTTATATGCACCGTAAACAGTTTTCTCCCCTTTTCAATGGTTCGAAAACGAGGATTGGTGCTTATATCGGATTGAGGGGAGGGTGAGATTCAGGTCGGGAACACAATACTTTGAGAGCCTATTGGCCACTGAGCGGATGAAATTATACAAGAGTGAAAATGCTGATACTCTCATTCAGCACACGGTCGACCGCAACGTCAGATTCAATCATTGCTTTCGATATCCAACAATAGGGGTCGACACATTCGACGTTCACGCACCAGACGGCTTGATCTCGGAAAATGACTTTCTCAGACTGGACATACGTGAGATAACACTAGTAACGCACTATGCGGTCGACATTTATGCATGCAAACAACATGCTGATGATCTCATTCTAACCCTCCAAGGAGATTTGTTCCACCTTCTCTACTCTTCCTCCCCTACTGCATCTTCTTCCTCCCCTTCTGCATCCTCTGAAACAGCTCCATTCAATCCGTTTCTCCCATCACTCCCATTCCTGTCCATATCCATCCCACTCTCATTTTTGTCCATATCCGTCCCGTTCTCAGCTGTAGGAGTGAGGGTAGATCCATCCCCATTGTGATACGGTAAACCTGCTTTTTCGGCAGCACGACGAGCTCGTTCTTCTTTCGAAGGGCGTACTGAACGTCAGTCACGAGTTGATGTGCGATGAAAGGGATCACTCACTCCAATTGCCTTTCCCTACACCTGATTGTCTACCTCGTTAGCAACTGCGCAGAACAAGGTGAAATAAGCATAGAGCAAAGTTGAATGCTGATGAAGTATCTGAGAACGAGTGATTCTGTAGCAGACGAGATTGACTGAGGAGAAGAAATTCCTTTAAGAAATCATGTCTGAAAAGGTGTCTTTCTGCGACAAGGGGACAGTAAGAAATGTGAGTACCAGAGGAAGAAAGTGGTATACGTACACTGGCTTTTTCGGTGGTTTCTCCTTTTTCTCTTTCTCCTCCACTACCTTTTTCTTCACAGGAGGTGGATTCTTCACTATGACTTGTCCCAACATGCCAATTTGAGAATGTTGAACGTCGAACCCTTGGTCATCTACCAAACCGATACCACTCTCGATCCGAGTGGCGAAAAAGGCGTGTAATAATCCGGGAAGCTGAATATGCAGTGTGGTAGTAGAAAGTGGTATGAAGGGCGGTGGAGGAGGAAAATCCGGTTGATGAATCTTTGAGCTGGGGCATTAGTTTATCTGAAATCTTTCACCTATTCTTCCATGTTAGATATGTTGTGATCGCACAGTAGAGAGGTTTGTGAGTCTAGGTGACCGGCTCCTGAAATGACCCTGGAGGACACTTTTGTGATACAAATGCTCAACAGGCACCATTCCAGGAGCAAGAGAGACGTGAATGGGGTTGAGAAGACACAGAAGATGGTAAAACTCACCCAAGACCAGAAGCATCCGCATCTCTCTTTCGCCGACCGTAAAACACCGACGACGGTACGGTAAGACTTTGCATCCCGTATTCTTTATCGATTCCGAGATCTCGTAGACCAAGGAAATCTTCACCTAATTCTTCGGCAAAGTTTCCACTGCTGATCAGTCACGGGTCGAAGATAGAGAGGACACCTACTCTAAGAGCATTTCACCATTGTCTGCAAACATCATATCGTCTTCGATAACGGGTGCGGTGGTCTGACATCAGCAAACGTTACAGCCACTCACCAAATGTCACGTCCCACACTTGAATAGGACAGTCCGGAAGGTAAACGGAAAAGTGCACGCAGCGAGTTCAGGGGTAGAATGGGCATTGAGTGACAGAGAAGAGATTTCCACCACGAGAGGAGATACGCACCACTTCTTTATACGCTTGCCTGAGCTTTCGAGCCATTTCGATGACCTTGACTCGGTCTCGCTCAATGTCATCTTTGATATGAGCCTCCAAATCTGAAGTTTCAATCTGACCATTCTCATGCAAAGCATGAAGTATAATCTCCTATATGATATCAGCATGTTTTTATACAATCGAACGATTTGAATGAAGTGAAAACTAACCTCGGAAGACATCTTCTGTGAAAATCCATCGATTAACAATCGGAATGTCCTTCCGACGTTACTCAAATGATTGATAGCGACTCTGGTGAAAAGATCTAGAGCACCTTCATTCGCTCCTAGACTGTCAGCTTGTTCCGCATACTCGAGCGGGATCCAGCCGACCTTCGAAACCCGCGTGAGCCAGCATCCGCGCGGAGACACTTCTCATGCCCAGAACAGCTTCCTTCTCCCCAACCTCGCCACCAAGCCTTCTTCGCTTTTTCGCTTCGATACGCTCCTCATGCATCTTTTGTTTCCTTTCCAATCTATCCCGACGTCGTTGATTTCTCTCTATGCCATCGTCAAATCTCAGTCGTGGCGGTATGACCCCCTCCAGCTCCATCCTCTGAAATTCGCTAACAGCATTGACAATCTTCCTACTCTCAAATAACTTGTCCACTCTTTGTTGTATCAGATTCTCAAGTTTGACGGATTTACTAGGTACTAGCGATGGAGGTCGATCGGGAGATGTATCCATTCCCATTGGTGTGTTCCGTTTTCGTTTAGATCGGCTTGGTATACATCTGGTCGGGGGAGCTTGAGAAGGAGCCATGAATGGCACAGCGGGTAAGGTAGAGACGTAACATTCATCTCGACCTGCCAATCCCCACCACGAACCCTGGAGTTTGAGATCATCACCTTCCACCGGCGGGTACCAAGAAGGAGCAGGAGTGGTGTTGAGTAATTCCCTCATCTTCCCTTTTTCGAGATAAGATGAGGGACCAGCGGCGGGCTGTTGGACAAGTGAGTGAAAGGGATAACTCATCTGCGGCGTGCGGATGAGCGCGGGCGTAGTGTTGAGGCTGGTCGAGAGGTTGATTCGATATGGCGGCGGCTGATTGTCAATTATTGGTAGTATCGAGAGAGAAGTAGACTTACATTCTGGAAAGACGTTCCGAGGAACGCTCCATTCGTCCTTCGGTCTGGGACACCTCCAACTGACGCATTACTTGTTCCTCTTCCATCTCCACTGTCACCTCGTCCCGGTCCTGATCCATCAGTGTTGTCAGGATGGGAGAGAAATGAGATGGATTCACCGGTGAGATGGACTCCATTGATTGCGCTCTTCGACGGGGCCGCCCCCTCCGATCGAAACGACTGATCTCCTTCACCCCCTCCGTCGTGCTCACCATTGACCTCTTTGGTGACACCAGGTCCATTTAGGATATTTTGTTGAGGAGATGGGGGCACGGCATAAGGAGCCGAGGAGCCTGCGTTTCTCAGAGAGGGCCGACTGGAAGATGGACCGGCAGAGGGCACAGGTAGTACTTGGGCAGATCGGTCGTTCTTGTCGGCAACAAATTGCAACAGATGATCAGTCTTTTGACGCATGAACCTTGCCGCTGCTCTCAAGGGGTGGGACTGACAGTCAGCTATGAGGTCCCGAGCACTTCGATCAGCTTACCTCTGTTGTATTATAGGTTAAACAATTCTCCCATATGAGATCTAGGTCGGTAGCAAAATCTGCCTTGTTCTTGTACTTGTGAGTCTTGATATTGCGCAGGACAGTTGTGAGATCCATTGGACGTTTGATGACTGTGATGAGCAGATATCATCCGAGAGCAAGTGACTTACTTTCATAATAATCCGGAGCATCTCGTTTTGAGACGGGTTTTTGAAAGGCGAAAGATTGTTGCTGCAGAAGTCGTGAGCTGAAGTCTTAAATGTCTAAGTAGCGGTGTAAGAGCGAATGAGGAGAATGCACTCACGGCGCTTTTGAGCTCGTTGACTGCCTTTTCGAGTCCTTCATAGAAAGCATCCGCGCTCTTGGTTTGAGACTATTGGTTTGATGGGCGAGATGAGATGTGATAGGTCAAGAGTTGTGAGTATAGTCGTGAAAGCGTAATGTGAGCAAAGTAAAGCCAGGCGCCAACTGCCCTCTATGAGGGGGGAAAGGGACTCACCTTGCCAGCCTGAACATCCACGAGAAGTTGCTGAAAGTCGGGATCTTGCAAGTCGGGGGCATCGGGTAGGGTACCTAGGTAGTCGATAAGGTACTGTAAGGGCGGATTCGCCCCGTATCAGCCATGTACACTGGATAGAAGAGAGGGGGTATAAGAAACTCACCTTCATTCTGAGCGATATTTCTGAGCTCGATGGGAGGCGATTTGGGGGGCCCTATGTAGATGATGTTGATACCATTGGATAGCCCCGTGTCAGGAGAGTAAGAAATAAACAGTCAAATGAGTGGATGGATGGATTGTGAGGAGAAGTAGGCTTATAAAAGGAGAAGATGAGCTGAAAATGGGACGAGGGACGAGTGGATGAAGTGGGGTAACCAAGACGGAAAAAAAGACGAAAGAAACAAGATAACCACTTTGAATTTTGATCATTCTCTCTTACAACTTCAAACCTCACTTTCATTACTCACACTATCATTTCGGAGGGAAGTGAGCTTTGCTGAGTCTCTCCAGACGTACAAGATCTACCAGACAATATGGGTGATAGTCCATCTTCTTCCCTGTTCGCCCAGATACATCCCGTTGCCCCTTCTCACTCTGCCCCCTCCCGCCATCTGCCTCAACAGGCCTTTGCTTCAATCGAATATCCTGGTCCTGTCTCTCACCCTTCTGCTATTCTCAATCTCGTATCTCAGGATGATATAAACGAATGCTTCAACGCTCCGATCACAGAGGGAAACATTCTAGAAATGAGCTATCGGCCAGGGGACAGATCTTGTGTTCCCGTCAGAGGGAACAAGGTACCCAGTCAAAAGCTTCTATTGAAGATCGTTAAACGGCACAGGAGAAAAGAAGAGGAAGGTCATGTATCGAGGAGAAGGGGTAAGGAGAGGGAAGGTGCTGAGGAAGGTGTTTTTACAGCTGAAATAGTGGGGCCGGTCAATCAGACCGTTCGGTTTAGATGTAAGTCACAGACAATCGTGATATTGGCTTCAGCTCAACCATCAGCTATGGCAGACTGGCATTATACACCCGATCCGAATGGCCGTGTCTCTCAGGTCTACGATATCCTCAGGGATCTTAACTGTAGGTCTAATCGTGCACTTCACCCTCCCGAACTCACTCCGTAGATGATGCCATACTGGATTACAAGATCCCTCCGTTGGATGAGACCTACCTTGAGCTGGTAGAGCCCGCAGGAGGATCCTCATCGTCTATGCCAACTTACCGTTCTTTGTTGGATCTTCAACCCCCTCCGACGTTCAGCGAACGTCGGCTGCCACCAGCTTTTGGGTGAGTTTTCCCTATATAGATCTCGATTTGCTGACGCCCGAAGCTTCAAACAACCTCCTCAAGTCGGTGTCGAGGATTGGGAGGACGAAAAGACCGGTCAGATCAGAAAACGATACGTGAACAAAGCACGTTACGTGGCGCTGGGTACAGAAAGTATAAGTCATGTGCACAAGCCGGAGGAAGTACCTACCGGACCGCCGGCCAAGGTGAAGACTCGAATGGCCAAGTTGGACCTACAAGTCCTCAAGAAATTGAAGGAAGTGAGTCTTCCACATTATATGAAGTATGTTCTGACATACCAGTTGTTCGACGAACGACCGGTCTGGACACGTGCAGCTCTTTTGGCTCAGCTCAATATTGAGGAAACGACCAAGGTAAATCGGTGCGTTGTATACTTTTTACGAGGAGAGTTTATGTTGATTTTTAGGGAAAAGGCATATCTGTCTTCTGTAGCTTATACATTCGGCACTGGACCTTACTGGAAATGCTTAGTGCGTTATGGCTATGATCCGGTAGCCATACCCGAAGCGCGCATGTGAGTTTTGTGAACATTACACATCTTCGGTCCTAATATTCAGGTACCAGAGGATATGGTTTTACGTGTCTCCAGCTCGATCACGGGGAATGCATCGAGACGAGGCAGAAGAAGAGGCAGAAGGACAAGTGGGAGCGCAGACCAAACAAGAATGGGAAGCGGAACAACTGGAGTTGATCGAGCAGGGAAAACGTCCACCCATTGATAGAACGTAAGTGATGTGAAATCCATTCGAGTGGTCATTGATCTTCAGTCGTCCGCACATATTCGACGGTCAAGTACTCAACCGTCATAGACCAGATTATCAGCTATGCGACATTGAAGATCCCTTAATCAGACGATATATCAATAAACAATCAGCTTGGATGGACAAATGTGATGTGAGTTTGCTTGATCGAGGTTCGAGATCACTCGCATGACATATGATGAATGAAGATGGGCAAACTGATAAGTAGCCTAGGGATGGTTGGTACGCCACGCAAACGATGGACATCATCAAAGCTCTCGTCAGGCACAAATTTATCCGAATCCGCAAGACCGGACTTTCGCCCAGTGCTGCCGAATGTGCAGAGATCATTGTCAAGATAGAAACGAGCGGAACGAAAGAACTATAAGCGAATGCATCAAGCATTTACCACAAGAAAACTTAGAAACCGAGTGCCCAGAAACCTGTATCCAATCCAATCCCCTTTCTCTAACTTCTCTTCTTCCTATCCCGTCATCCTAATATTCCGTCATTCGAATCCATCCGGAAGTGGGCGATCGGGAGTCAATGTTCGTAGGAATGGAAGTATTATCGAAGGAAAGTTCACTGACCCGAAGTCGGGGCACGAATAGGAATGGGTCTGAACTCGCGACGAGGAAGAGACTTGGGTGGGGCACGAAAGGGAATGGGTCTGTACTCGCAACGAGCAAGAGGCTGGGTTGGGGCACGAATGGGGATGGGTTTACGAACTCGACAAGGCGTAAACAAGAATGGAACGAGAACTTGGAAAGGTTGTAGACAGGGAGGAAGAACTGGTTCCGAGTATACCGAGACGGCTCGAGTGTTGGATACAGTTACCGAGCGAGTGGGTACAGTCACCGGGCGAGTGGGTACAGTTACCGGGCGAGTGGGTACAGCTACCTGACGAGTAGTCACAGCTAGAGAGGGAGTGGGAACGAAAGGACGAGCCGCGGGGTTGATACCCTTCTTGATGACGGTGACAGTGGCAGGGGTAGGAAGGGGGACTCTGGACTCGGTCTCTACTCCTAGAGCGATCATGTAAAAGGCGTGTTTGTTGAGGGGATCTTTGAGTCTAAACACCGTCCCGCGGGGTAGATCATTCAAGTAACGTGCATTGTTGTTCCAAGGACCAGGTTTTACGGCTTCGTCATAAGTGGGAAGATGCTGGGGAGTTTGTCCTTCTTCAATTTCGTTTGCCGGATTTCCAAAGATAGGCGATAGGATTTCGAAACCATCTTTGTCCAAACCGATGAAGTTATCGCGAGAGGGTCGAAGTTCCAACCACTCGGAAGGGATGGAAGGGAGTTCAGATTCCGATACGATTTGACACCAAGGAAGTATGGCTGGCATATTGTCTGAAGAGGTGTCAGCGAATGTCGAAAGGATTGGGATGGGATGTGGGAAAAGACTCACTATGATTGGAAGGTTGTTCGAGGTTGGTTTAAAAAGTTTAAGAAATGGGGTTTGTTAGACGAAGGCTGTTCGTTGGTTTGTTAGGTAGGTTCAAAGTTCGTATTGAAAGTTGATGGATGGTAGTGTGAGGGATTGCTGAATGGATGAATGATAGGGTTCTGACTTCTAAGGTTAAGAATATATATCTATCAGACTACGCGTGATGGTTGTATCTGTCACTCTCAGACGTGACCTGTGACATGTTGGTAAACTTCCCATTTTGGAGTTATCAATAGGAAAGAAAAAAAAAACCCGTGTTATCGTGACTTTGTTCTTAATCTCGGGAAGGAATGTAATCGTTAAAATACCACAAAGAGCATTCAAGAACGCGGGAACTTTCATCGTAGTATGGGTTTTTCTTTTACTTACTCTTTTCATCCATCGTCGATCGTTTATACGTAAATTTTACATGATCAATTTCGACGCGTGACTTTAGTATTCCCCATTGGGAATGAACATCTTTGGTTACATTCCGTTCTACACGAGTACGAGTACGAGTACGAGTACTTCTCTTACATACTGTACAGTACAGTACAGTGTACACACAGGTCATATGATGGGGATTGAAGAGTTATACCATATGAGTACGAGTACCTACGAGTATTCTAAACAAATCGAATTCCTTTCAACCTTTTACGTCCATGAATATTCTCTATCATCTCATCACCAAATAAACTGATAGCAAATCGGATTGTCATATATTGTAATCTTCTCAATCTTCTCTCACTTTTTTCACTTTCTTCCTTTTGAAAACATCCCTCCATATCTATTCTCAACAAATCTGCGGAACCTGAATCGATCGTTTGTTCTTGAAGTGACGAAATTGACAAACATGAACATTCCCTTGAAGTTGAAAGATAAGATGAATCATAAACTTCTAAAATCCCAACATCATCTTCAGACTTACTGATACCTCTCATCAAAACAACTAAAGTCATACTTAAATCCTTTTCTATCGTCTTACTTTCACTCATCACCAATTCTAATCTCACAATCTTAGCTCGAGAGATATTTCGAGCTATGAGAGATAAGATTTCCCAATCTAATGTCCAAACTCGAACGTTGAGATGATCTATCCGGTTATTTTTTGGACAAAGGGGTGAGAGGAGAAGTGTCATTCTTTGATTTGATTGAGATGATATGTTGGTAGGAATGATAGGCTGATTTGGATTATGAATGTTGTTTTGTCCTACCTCAACAATGGTCTGTTCCTCATTATTGTGTCCTTCCTCGTTTTCATGTTGTGGTGTGGAGACTTGTGATTGAGACGGAGCATTTTCATCGGATCTGATGACTGATGTTGAAGGTTGATCAGTCAAGTGTGAAGCTTGCTCTCGACGATTGAGGTTTACAATAGGATCGTTGACATTTGACGTGGCCGTGGGATTAGAAGAAGGATCAACCAATTGTGAGTGTGTCTCTTGAGATTGAGCTTGAGCAATCTCGTTCGTTGTTGAGGTAATGGAGGATGAAGACGAAGAGATATATGGATTAGGTTGAGAGATACAAACCCTTGTTGGATTCAGACGCCACATGAAAGCTTCAAAACCCCAAAGACCAGGTCGTGTAAGCCAATGATCCGTTCCGTCATTCAACAAACTAGCACCTTCTACAGCTGCAGAAGATATACATAATCGTTGGAGATTAGGAAGGGGACGATCAAGGAAAGTGGAAATAGCCAGACTTGTTCTTGCTATTGATACTTCCAAGTCAGGAGGGGGGATGACGAAACCTATTGTTAATGAACGAGTGTTGTAAAGAGAACGTTGGAGTCTAATGAGGAGATAAGGATGCCAGTGTGAGGTATTCGTTTGGATTTCAATTTGGTCAGGTGAGGTTTGATAATTGACTTTGTCATGTTGGAATACTGGTGGAATAGTGAGATCATGATAATCTTCGGGTTTGGTGTAATCGCGTTGATCTTGGTGGATGGGTTTGTTATCGTCATAATGGACCTCGGTATTAGTAGGATCAGGAGGGGTGTCAAAGTCATCATTTGTTGAAGCCGTTTGATTGAGAACAGGTAGAGACGGTTGACAAAGAGGGATGATAGGTAAAGAAACAGTCACCACGGGAGATGCGAGAGAAGCGGAAAGGTTTTCTTGCCATCTTTTTAAAGCGGATTGACCATCGGGAGTTTTGAGATGATTGATCAACGCTTGGTCATTTATCTCATAACTTTTATTGAGTAGATCAAGGGACTCTGTAAGATAGTCGATAGCAACAGAAGATGATGATGGACAGGTCAGGTTGTAAAGTGCAATACCGAATGTTAAGAGGGGTTGAAAGAGTCGAAGGTGATGTGACAGTAAATACGTGGAGTGACAACTCGATAAGCTTCTTGTGAGACTCGTTGGAGGGAGAGAAGAGTGTAGATATCGTTGGCCACAGCGAGATGGGCAGCTATATCGACGAGAAGTTCCGTGTTGAACGCTGCGGCGGGAGAAGAAGGGGACATGTTGTGAAAGTGAGGAGTGAGGTAGAGAGACGAAGGGATCCAAGGACAGGGGATGGGAATGGAAGTCAAGATGGAAGCGTTGACAGACTAGAGTGGGCCTGAGCTGGTGTCAGTGATGGTGAGATTTGAGGTGAATTCTGAAGAGGTCAAATGAGAGATAATTCAAACAATAAGGGTTTGCAAGGATTTCGAGGAGTGGATGGGTGGGAAAGTCTGTTCATGAGGAAGAAAGGAGGTTCAAATCGAAGATCAAAATTCTTTCAAAGTGACCAAAAGTGGTAATTCTCATCTTCTTAGTCCAACTCCCCCCGCAATCCGCCTGAAAATTCCAACATGTCCAAACCTGAGATGAGCAATCATGGGTCTATCCAATCAGCCGATGTGTGATGTGTCAACTGAGAACAAATCACTCACTTTGACACGCTACACATGGCCCACGACTTTTCAACAAAAATTCAACGTTTCGCAATCGTTGTGCACCATTGACAATCTCGAAAACATAGGTATTAGGTGTAGTTTGTATATATTCCGATAATCGACCAAGAGTAGTATTCAAACGTTCATTATCTTCAATCTCTATTGTCGATTCCGAATCTTGTATCTCCAAAATACTTTCCAAAGGTTTATTCATCACCGCCACTCCTAAATGTAACATATCCGCTTCCCCAATAGTCCTACAAGTCCTAAAAGGGAAGATCACCCTTACTTTCTCGACACATCGAGTTGCCGTTTGAATGATATACGAAACATCATCATCCATTTTCCAAGAGTGAATAGTGAAAGTTTTCAAATGATTAGGTTCGTTCATCAACATAGGAGTGAAATCTAATATCCTTCCATCTATTATACCTTCTTGTGTTGATATAGAACCATCAGGATTGAGAAAAGCTAAATGTGGAGTAGGATCATAATCTTGTGGAGAAGCTTGAGATATACAAATATGTTTCGGACGAAGTCGCCATAAGAATTCTGCTAAATCTGACCAACCGGAAGCGCGTGGACCTACTAAACGAGTTTTTTGTCCATTTGTATAAAGTGGAATACTTTGTAATGCTTTTTGAGTTATCTCCATTCGATCAAGATTTGGGAAAAGTGGTACGAAAAAGGTCGTTATAGACCATTGAGACCATTTGAATGGTAAGATTAAATCATTTGGAATATTTAGGAATTCTAGGGTTATGGATTTTATATGAGAGAAAGAACGTAAAATACGTCGATAACGTGAATCTACCCATTCAAGAGGGAAGTCTGTTTCTAACGGGTTGGTTATTACGGGGATTTGAGATGATGTGTATCCTGGGGTTCCGGTTGATGGTCTGGATGATAATAATCGAGTGAGTCGTTCGACGTCCGGTTCAAGAGAAGGGTCAAAGGGTTCGAATAATGGTGAACCTAGAAAAGTGATTGATTCGGTAGGTGGAAGAGTATATGAAGAGAATAGAATTGGAAGATATTGAATGACAGGTTTAAACATTTTAATGAATTTTTCAGGTTTATCGAAATGAACATTATCGTAAAATAATCGAGTTGTAACTTTATATCCTTCTTTGGAAACTCTTTGAAGGGAGAGAAGGGTAGAAATATCTTTATCAGCATTGAGAGATAGAGCGAGGTTGATGATTAATTGAACAGGAAAAGAAGGTCGAGTAGGATCGAAAGATGTGGAATGATGAGATGTTGTAGATGGAATCATTTCGAGTTGGTCCGAGGAGAGGTCGTTATGAGCCGTTGAGTGGGATTCTGGTAAAATGCGACGTTTCTTGGGAATGGGAGTTGAAGACATCAAGATTGTGGTGGGAGGACCGTTGTGACATTCCGTGGGTCAGTGGATTTTAGGCGGTCAGTACTCGTACTGATACAGTGGACACGTAAGCGGAGGATAAGCAAGTCAGGGTCAGGGAACAAGAAGGACAGGGATCTATTGATTGTGTGGCTTATGGTGGAGAAACATGGAGCCCCAGACCCAGAGAGTCACATCATTGATGGAAGATTGACTTTTGACAGAAAAGAAGGTGACAATCTAATCCGGTAAATCAAGTCTAACTTTCTACCTGACCCCCTTCCCGTATAAATACTCGTAATCACTCATGATACATACTCAAATGAGATTACATACAGTACTTTCAACTCTCATGAGTGTTTGTCGGACTTAAGCACCGTCGGAGAAAAACAAACCCGATTATTAGTCCCTCTAAGGTACGCCGTGCGTCTCTCCCAAAAGTCATTGATCCATTGAAATTTGATACATGACACAATCATACTCCTATGTCATTTTAGTCATAGACTCATAAAGTCAATCCGAACTCCGAGGGCTTATTCGGTTTGAATATTCGGTACGAGTGTACCTATAACGAGTTGCTCCGTATCTGTTTGATTCTTCAAACCTACGACTACTGACACTCTAACAACTCGAGATTGATATTTACAGGTCTTGCTTGAAATCATCATCAACTTCAAACATCTTAAACGAGTCTTCCCGAATTTCTAACCATTATGAGATTTGTCTCTTTTGTCTTTCTTAGCATCTTCATCACCTTATCAACCGTTTCTGCGTCTTCAACTTCAGAAATTACCGACTTGACGACCAAATCATTGACCAACTCTGAACGGTTCAAAAGGGGATTACCACCCAATGTCCCTATGAGAAGATATAATGCGACTACTACGAGAAGTGAGTTCCGAGTTTCGTCTGAAGTACCTTTCTTTCATTCTTTCTTTCTTCCTTTAATAGACATTCCTTGAAGGTATCAAATAAAGATGTGTTTTTTAGATGATGAGGGAAGTTACGTGCTGTAGAATGGAGTAGGGGATCAAGGGTAATGAATGGAATTGATGATTGATACCTCAGACCATCTTGCAAGAAGATCAGCACAAACCACTCCGGTGTATTTACGAGCTACTCCATTAGCACCGCCCATAAGTAACCGTAGGACAGTAAAGGTATCAGAAATGGAGAGGGATGATACTCCGGTGACTGGGATAAGTTGGGTTCAATTCGATTCTTCGATATATAGATTTATTTTGGTACGTCTTCTCAACAAGTTCACTCCACATGCCCATAGTTCTATCATACATACTTGATATCAGACGTTTGTTTCTCTTTCTTTCACCGTTGATGAATATCGAGAAAGCCCGATCGCGGTTGAAGGCAAGGGAAAAATGGAACAATCATACTTGACCAGTAATGTGGCAGATCTGATACGATAGACATCCGATGAAGCTCTAGCATGTCCATTTCAGATATATACATACCGATGGGACCAACCAACAAGTTACTTTCTTCCCTGAGGACGGGACGACTTCTTACATCTGTGCGGCTACCGCTTCTAGTACTTATGGATCTATGGATACTTCTCCTTTCACGTGAGTCATACGAACGCGATATTTCACCGTCGAAAATCTTCGTTAGCTTCAATGTCTTCCAATCTTGTTGTCTCACTCACACGGGTAGATGAAAGTCGCAGATGAAAGTAGGACTTCCATCCGTTGTTGATCTAGACCATCGAGGTTGATTTGGGATTGGCCGCTGAAGAAAGGAAGACATATATATGAAGGTGACATAAATGGGGTGATTAGATATCGATAGTGCGTGTCAGCTAATTTCAGTGCCGTCGTATTCGGTGCATGCGGTTCTCAAACTCTCGACGAGGCCTACGGAGCATATCAACAAGTTCCCATTTGGACGACACCTGCCACCTTCCCTGCATCCGCCGGTATCACATACCACAACGCCGATCATGGCGATACGTTGAACCCTTCCTTTTGGATCTTCAGCAATGGTTTCGCCAACTATTAACTCGGGGCTGCGATATCGTACACCGATTACGACTTGCCATTTGGAAATACGGGGTACCAACGGATGGCTCTTCAGTGGGTGACGGAAGTGACGGACGGGTGTAGGGAGCGGAGGGGGATCGGTTCTTGGGTTGCAGAGATCGTACGAGATGAAAGAGTGTCGGGAACGAGGTCTCGGGTGACGGGCAGGAGGTTTCCGGGTAATGGAATGATCGGACTTCTTTCACGTTTACACCAATGTCCTTGCATCTATTCGTCGTCTGGTGTATGCAGATGTCAGGGGCTGTCATGATTACCACCTCGCTGTTGTAAGTCAGCGGCTGCTGCAGGAGACCCGATACACAACTGAACTCACTGTTCGAACATGTCGGGCATTCACCTGCCTTCTGTGGAGGAAGAAACTTGACTCGGGCAAAGTGCCATTTTCCATCCTTCTTCTCCATACCCTCAGAAACCCCATCAGCCCTCGCCGTCCGAACCATACCTTCCTCCAATCTCTCCAAGGCAGCTTGCTTTTCCTTCTCTGAATGACTACACCATATCCTATGGTCACATATTTCTAATATGTGTCCCTCGGGAACCATCAATGCAGCAACGGCGAGAGCCCTCAGGCCCTCAACGGGGAAGTAGCCCTCCTCTATGAGCATAACCAGTCGCACTTGGATCACGCGTCTTAGGGCCAAACTTAGGGCAAAAGTAAGACTTTGTGTTATTTCATGGGAATGGATGGTGAGGCTTTCGATTGGCGTTTCCGTAGAAGTTACCAAGCCGACCAGGGCCTCGAGACGGCCGTCGGACTCGTAGTCGTCGCCATCATCTTGAAAATACACCATCTCAGGCCAACAGTCATATCCCTCACATCCGGAAGCTTGAGCAATACAAACGTGTTTCGGCTTGATGCAGCTGAAAATGTGACTCAACGTCCGGCAGTAATAACCGTTTTTCTCGCCGATTTTGACGGGACTAATGCCGTGGAGACATGTCTGCGATACTTCGATTCGCTCGAGGGTGGGAAAGGGACAACCTGTCAAGAAGCTCATGACGACCGCTAGCTTGTGTTGTACTTCTTCTGTCCTTGGTAAGAAAGAGAAATCCAGTTGAATGTACTTGACAAGTGACAGAGCTCGCACGATGCGTCTTCTGCGATTGTGAATCCAGTCAAATGGGTACAGGAGCTCTTCGGATGTGATATTGAGCGGCAAGAAAGGAAAGGCGTTGGCGGGGATCTCAAGCTCTGAGATTGATGAGATTGATGAAGTAAGAGATTGATAGAGATCTTCGAGCTCTATCGACATCTCCGCGTCCATATCTGCGTGTACGTCGATTCTGAAAGGCGGTTTTGGATCGGCCAACATCTGTATTAAGGTCGGAGCGAGGTCGATGAGAGGTTGGAACATGCGAAAGAGTCGTTCAGGCGTATCAAGCACGACATGTCGATAGATGAGAGGAGTGGAAACTTTGTATCCCTCTTTCGATACTCTTTGCAGCGCTAGCAGAGTCTTGGTATCTTTGTCAGCGGCGAGACATTGAGCGAGGTCGAGAATGAGCTGGACAGGGAGTGATGGTCGTGATGGGTCGTAAGAAGAGGAGAGGGAGGAGGTGGGCGTTGAGTCAGTGATGGTGGGAGTGGACAGGTCATTGTAGGGATCAAGTTGGACGGCACAACGTTGCTCGTTGGGAGGAGGGGAAGACATTGTTGACGATGAGGTGAAAAAGTGAAGAAAGAAAGCGAACAGAGAGAAAAACTTTTTGATGGGGCATGGGGGAGGAGGTCCGAGCGCCGGTTGCCAGGTGACCGGTACAGTAATTCAGTAAGTAGCCCGCCTGTCTTAGGGGACTGATGGGAAGCATCATCGTTGATGGGGCAAGGGACAGCTGGCAGTTGACGGCGACAGGGGTACGGCGGGCAGGGAGAGGCAGCTACTAACTACTCACATCCTTAGAGGGGGGAGGAAGAGAGGGGGTTAGGTGAGAGGAGGTGGCCCTTCCCATTCCCACTCGCCCTTTTGGTTCTTGGAGCCCCGCATGACCAAGTCACTTTGCATAATCTAGCTCCTCTACTCGGTCAATTCTCTTCGTTATTCACTCATGCTCACCATCACCCGGCAGCGTATACATCTTGTGCGGCACAAACTACCTGATATCACAGGAGAGAAAGGTGGTAAACCTGTTAAGGTCAGTCTCCCTTCAATCGAGCGCCTTCAATGGGGTCCGAAGCCTGAACAGGAGATCGCTATGTTGGGGGTGGAAAGAATCAATCGAATCTCGTGGTTGACGAATAGGTCGGTGTAGCAGTGACCGATATCCTCACTGGACATTATGCTCAATCTGGTATATTGGCCGCATTGCTCAAACGACATAAGACGGGTAAAGGAAGTCTAGTGGAATGTTCTTTATTTGAGAGTCAAGTGAGTGATATGTGTCTCTGATTATCTTCTTCTTCTTCTCCGATTCACTTTACTCACTCTTCAAAGTCTTCTGGCCTGTCCCACTGTCTCATCGTATCATACCAAACCTCTTAACAAGCGGTTGTAAGTCATAGCTGCAGTCAATCAATTTTTTGTCGAACGAGTGAGAAATCTCACCATAGGGAATGGTGGCACGTGCGAGAATATTCGTCAATTGCTAAAGTCAGATCGCATCTTTAGCCAATATCGCTTCAAATCACCTGATATCAGGTCAAGAAGCATCCCGATGGGGTACATCACACCCTTCCATAGTACCCTATCAAGTCTTCCCAACTTCCGATTCTTTTCTCATGATTGCTGCTGGTTCCGACGCACAATTCTCCATTCTATGTCGTGTTCTCGGTATGGGATGGGATACCGAAGATGATTTCACGACGAATGAATTGAGGGTGAAGAATAGGGATAGGTTAATTTCGTTGATCGAGAATGTTTTGAGGGAAGAAACGACGGATGTTTGGTGTGATAAATTGAAAGGAAAGGGAGTACCTTTTGCGTGGGTCATACATATCTTCTTCACATGCTCTATAAACCTTTAATCCTCCGTGCTTATCATATCATTATTCATTACCTTGTGGGAATGGAATGGAATGAAGACACAGAATGGATTAGCGTCAGTGCAGGACGAGGTTTGAAAGTGGAAGATGAGCTGATGGATGAGACCTATAAATAATATAAAGCAGACATTCAATCATCCTCAAGCTATAGCAAGAGGAGTGGTCACCGAAATAGAGGTAAGTCAAATCATTCTCCGGACTCGATAGACATTATTTCTGATCCTCACCAATCATCCTTCAACAACTTCCCATATCTTTTGTTCTAATTGAACAGAATTGTATTCAGTCGTCTCATGATCTGAAACTCCACTCATGTTCGAGCACAGAAGTGTGAAAAAAGAGTGTCATCGAGGACTGAAAATTCTGAAGAAAGAATATACTCGAGGACTGAACTGTGAAGAAAGGGTGTAGTCGTACATTGCTCGATGAAGAAAGAGTATACTCGTATATCAATCAGTGAAGAAGGAGAGAATTTGGAATATAAGTCCACTTACAAGCAGCATCCTAGAGCAGGAAAAATCAAATTAGTTTCTCCTGCCGTATCATACGATTCTCTCAAACTTCCCATCTCTCGACCTCCTCCATATTTAGGACAACACACCGATGAAGTACTTTGTGAATTGGGATATGACGAATTTGATATTTCTCAAATGAGGGACAACGGGGATATTTAAAGCTACAAGTGGGTCACAAATAGTAGTTTTCACAAATGAGGGAAGTGACAGTGGGAGTATTTAGAAATCGAGGTGTTTCTGTAGTTGAACCATGACGGGACATTTCTCGAGTGAGATGATGGGGATATGGGGATATTTACATTTCAAAAGTGCTTTTGAAAATGACACTTTTTAGTATCCCTGTGGGGTTGGAAAATATCTTGAAAGGATCAAGTCTCAAAATCCGTAGATAGGGATGAAGAATCATGTAATTTGACTCCTGTCATTCTAGTCCTTTGATGTTATTCTAGTCCCTGCTTTTATTCTAGTCTTTTCACCCGGAGAAAGTGTCAGTCTAGTCCTTACCTCGAAAATTGGTTCAGATATTGGACGTTTGTCATATGATAGAAGGAAGAGGTATTCAAAGATGGAAATGTTTTTGGGATTGGAGTACTCGTACGGCAAAGTTTCCATGTATCATTTAAAGGGTAAAGCTGGAGGATGCCTAAATAGCCTCTTGGGTTCTCCTTTTTTTGAATATTGTCATTTCAGCACCGTAATTATGCACCTCCCTCTTATCACAGTCGACTTTTTCGAGGAAATCTACGTCGTCTCGTTCTTCACGCTTTTTGAATGTGGTCCCGGTCACTCGGAATGGTTAGTGAGTTGTTTGTCAGTCTTGGTGTCAAAAACATGTGCGATGTGGATGAGCGTGAGCGTGAATGAGAGATGTAGAAAATGTAATGTCATCAGTCAGTAGGTACTCGTAATGTATACAGACGGGATCATACATACTATCAATTCTTACTGCACATTTCATCCACTTAGCTACAATACTGTCCAAATTTTATCATCTCTCATCTCCATTACTTGTATTCTTATTTGAACCTTTCTCTGAATAGTCATCTAATCTGCTCCACTTTTGTTCCACCATCGACATCGTCCAAATGACATGTCTCATCAAGAAATGTGTGGTTTTCCCCATTCCATCGTTCACCCTTTACTCTTCATCTCTTATCCAACCTCACTCGGTTTGTTTCCTCGTAAACCTTCGCATACCGCTTCTCAAGCCATCTCCATTTCAATGGTGTCCCTACAAGTTCATCACTCTTCCTTTCCGATATATTTCAACCGCCTGACGACGATGTCACCAATCACTTCCCAATCTTCTCCCTCATCTTCTTCACCACCGAAGGTTTCCTTTTCACTTCCCCGCTAGCTGCAGATGAAGGACGACCAATGACCAAATCGTCAAATTCCGGCATGACAGGTCCCACCGGTGGTCTAGGAAGTCCTTTTGTCCTATTGACAGTTACGGCTGGTTTCTTTCTCATTCCCACTTGTTTCTGTGTGACTTGATCAGACGGTGTATCTTCAAGGATTTCTTCTTGTTCCATCCCCTCCTGTTTCACTGGGATATAACCCGATCCAGATGTCGCAGCGTTTGGCAGAGGGGGTAGAGCGTTTTGCAGAGAGGGTACGGGGTCTGAAAGAGTTGCGGCATTCGGAAGAGGTGGTGTAGGTCGAGAGGTTTTCATACGAGCTTTATTTGGCGATTCGACCAAAACAAAACCTCCATCCGAAGAAGACGACGCCGAGTTCGGCAAAGAAACAATGCCGACTTCGTCTTTACCTTCCCGTTTTGGAGAAGATTTGGTCGGAGAAATGTTGGGTAAGTTGGATCGGAAAGACTTTTTATTCTTCTGAGGAGTATCGGGGATGTAGGGACGATCGGTATCGATTGGCATAGGGGGCATTTCCGTCGTTGGTGATTGTTTAGGAGATGAAGAACGTTGATTCTCGCGCTGAAACGAGATCAGCCTTTCTCCTTTCTCCCATAATTCCAACAACAATCTTTTTTGATGAATGTCACGAGACTCGATCTTTCGATAACAAAACGTCACAAGCAGTATATCCACGAGAGAAAGAATATCTGCAAGTTGACGAAGAGGAATCAAGATCGAATGTCTAATTATGTCGCCTAGGTTTTCTCCCCTCTGACCTGACTTGTCTTTCAGTACGACCAGTCCATTGTCCCATCTCCCCCGTACCCGTAGGCGTAGGCGTAGCACGAGGACTGGTGAAAATGTCTTCGGCATCCGCATCTGCATACCTTCCATCCATATTATCCGCGAGTTCTTCCTCTACCGCGTCGTCCTCAGCCCAGCCTGGACTGGACGGAGCACGCATTCCGGGATGCATGAGAGGACGATGATTCGGTAATTGGGGACGGAAGTTTGCAGAGTCCTCGATCGAAGAGGCTCGTTGACGCACCATAGTTTTGAGTTTTTGCATCAACGATTTGGTGCGTTTGACACCTCCGGTCGGAGGTCCCCCTGCAGTGTTCGAGTTGGTCCTATACGCTCCAGGGGGCATTTCGGAACTAGGCGACGGCATGTCTTCACGCATCCCCGGAGAACGGGGAGCAGGTGCGTTGCGTAGGCCAGGAGAGCGAAGAGGTTTCGGTTCCACGGCGTATTCGTCAACAGGAACGGCAGGACCAGCACTGAAATCGACTGTCTAGTCAGCTTCTTCGAATTTTGTGCTGCATGAACGGATGTGACTCACATTCTTGCATCTCCCCTGGCGATTGCCCAAAGTCTTCAAACGGCTCAGCTAGTCATCAGCATCAACCCAGGAAGGCGGGAGAACGGACATACGATCTTGTGTGCCCCAAGCCTCTTTCAACGCATTATTCCATCCTTTCCTTGGTTGAGTGTCTTCCATTCCATTCTCCCTCAATACGGGAAAGTAAGCGCCACTGGACGGC
This sequence comes from Tremella mesenterica DSM 1558, assembly GCF_000271645.1. Classification (NCBI taxonomy): domain Eukaryota; kingdom Fungi; phylum Basidiomycota; class Tremellomycetes; order Tremellales; family Tremellaceae; genus Tremella; species Tremella mesenterica. The sequence continues at coordinate 684,700 of NW_006711229.1, forward strand.
ATGCTTGTTGAGTATTGGCCAGTCAATCCGCCGCCCGAGATCCGACGCGACTGAGTATGTTTGTCTCGAATTGCAGATTGACCTTTCCTCACCGGTCTTGTCGGCATCTCTGGGACGTCGCCGGTGGGGATCTTGCCTGGGACCGGGGGTGGAGAAGACAGAGAGATGGTGGCCACACCTCGAGGGGGTGAGGTAACGGGCGGACCATGGAACGCCTGCATGGGAGCTTTGGAAGGCGGAAGATTGAGGTTACGTGATGGAGCAGCAGCATCGTATGGTCCGGAGCTTAACGTCAGCTTTGTTGTCCATTCATCCCATGCCTTCCAACAATGCAATTACGCCTCGCGGTCACATAACGTGTGAGTTGCAGCATTGGGGGACGTGTTTGGAAGACATGTATGGTTGGTGTGGACGTCGAAAAAGTTGGACGACCCAATGGGACGACGGCAGATATCTGACTATATGGGATGGGTGTACTCACTGATGCCACACTGTTGCATAGTCAGCTTTGTTCATAGGTATGGGTAGAAACACTCACTCGCACTGCCTAAACCCGTCGGGTCCCAAGTATCTATGACATCCGCGTGTCTACTTGCTTTCTTTTCCTCAGCTGCTGTTTTCTGTCCCGCCGTTAAGGGGGCCGTCCCATCTAGACCATACGTGTCAGTGGATAGCGATCGCCTGGGACGAGCTTTTGTTGGTGAGGTTGTGGTTGTGGAACTGTCAAGTCGGGAATAAGGTGATCTCGATTTGTTTGGTAGATGAGGATGAGGATGAGGGTGAGATGAAAGTGAGAAAGATTTCCGAGGAGGAACAGGAGGAAGTGTCAGCATATCGTCTTTTCTTTCTCTTCTGTTATCTATCTGATAGTTCTTAAAAACTGTCTGATGATACTGAGATCGGTGTTGATGTTGAGAATGATCCTGTTTGAATTTCAATCCAGAAGGGTTCCTTTGGTATTGTGAATCTTTCCGATGTCGACGGAATACACCTAAACAGATGAAAGAAGACAAGAAAGTCTTGAAATGTCTCGTATTCGAGTGGCGATGGTTCATTCACCCGTGTCTGAACTCTGAGATGGAAAGGGGTTTGTTTGGAGAGAAAGGGTATGAATGCAAGGAGAAGATATCCAACTCGTAGGAGAATGAAAGATCCTTTATACCCCCCTTTCTTCCTCGTCTCCCGCCGACCGTCTTGTGTCATACCTTTCGCACGGTGTCGACGAATTAGGCGGGGTGGAGGCGTGTTTGTCCGGCCATGACATTGTTCAATGGGAGATAGATGACATGATGACGCATGTCTCATAACGATGACGATCGACATGGTGAACGATGCAAAGAAAGGGAAGTCAAGAGAATGAGGGGATGGGCTGTATTTGGGGTGTGACACCATAGGGCGGGATATGGAAATCGGGAGATTGGACGTATGTGTGAACCCATAACAAGTAGACATCCCGAAGGATCGGACATGTTTTCCTCGTGTATCAAGCATGAAGGTATGGTTTGGAAGATCTCTCCTTTACGCGTGAGAGTCGAGGGCGAGTTGAATGACATATGGTATATGAAGTTGAAAAGTGTCACACATGTATCTCAAGAGAGGAAACAGACAAAAAACCGTATGGACACGTTCTCAAGGATCAAGGAGACATGATCAAGAAAAAAGACAGAAATATAAAACTCACCCAGTTTGTGCACGGACAGGCTTCATTCTTGTAGGTTGAACAACACCAACAACTTCAGAAGGTGTTATCCCTATTCCTGTTCCACTTCCTACTCCGGTCAATCCGGGCCCACCACCAGAATGAGTATTCTTCAGATTCCCTGGAGGTCGTACACGTCCTGTACCGACAGGTTCGACTTCATCCATTTCGAAAGGGTTGATAGCGGGACGCATGACTTGACTAGGGAGTTGAGGTTGAAAAGCCATTTCTGGTGTGGAACTAGAATGGGCGTGTCCGTATGATTGATCTCTTGTTTGGGGTTGTAATGAAACTCTAGATGATGTCGGATGTGGTTTGGTTGAAATACGAACTGAATCTCTGACCGCTTGTGCGAGTCGATCTGGGTCTAGATGATTGGAAGATTGAGAAGTGGGAAAAGATGAAAAGGGAGAAGGATGAATGGTATCCTTTGGCGGTGGAAGAGGGGGAGAGATGGGAGAAGGACCACGCGACATGATTGGTCGATGGGGAATACCACTAAGACTACTACCACAAAGATTGCCTTTTTCAACGGTCACTCTTATGTTTTGTTGACTCCTTTGTCCTGTCTCACCCGTCGATAAGAGTAGGTGAGGATCGATGTGATGAAAACGGATACGACTAGAAGATGTAAAGATGTATGCCCTAGAGTAGAGTGACTTTGAGTGTAGAGAGGGCGAGTGAGCAAAGGGCAAGAAAGTCAAAAGTGGGTGAACCCTGAATACCCCACATACACCCTTGACTTGGCTCAGTTTACTCCCTATCACTTCGATTCCACACAGCATTTAGTCTGCATAAACGCATAAACTACTCTCCGTACTTCGACTTGGATCGCTATGACGCAGCTTCAGAACTTCATACACTATCAAATATGTACTTACCCCAAAGACATGAGACATTTCCTTTTCCCACAATATCCCCTTTGCTATCAATGAAAGATGACGCACTACTTACCCCCTCTCTCTAGATGTCTAAACATGTTCGGATTATTGATATCCCATTCTCGTCATCCGTTCCTGATTCTTCAAATAAACATCTTCGAATCCGGCGTTTCTCCGAAAACGAAAAAGAATACACCGCCACTGAGTCTGCCAGTGACCTGCGGTCAAATACCTGCATTACTGTACCCGACGGACAAGAAAGCCAAGACAATTCGTACCCTCTAAGCGGTGTCATCTCTAGACACCGTAGTGGGAGTAACCGGAGTAACTTGTTGTTCTGGCATATCTTCCTCTTTAACTAAAGCCAAGCCAAAGACGGTGATGATGGTAAACGCGAAATTGACGATGAACACCACGTGAAGGGCATGTTGATAGGCGTTTACAGCGGCTGTGCGATAAATTTCTGGAAGACTGACGATGGAGGAAGTGGAATGACGGATGGTGTATATGATCTTTCACGTCAGTTCTCGTCTTGACTGAGAATGTGTTGGGATCTATCCTGTCATGGCGGAGTTCGGGGTGTTATGGTGCACGGAGGGAGGAGTACAACAGAGGAACCTAGTGACCAGGGAATAGTCACACATATGTAGGATTGGGATTATCGAATGGCTCACCTCTGAGGCATCTGGACCAGTGATCAATCTTGACAGGTCCTTCTGGAGGATAGATTGGACGATAGCGGCTGATATTGAAACACCTAATACTTGACCTGACGTCCTGAATAGATAACTCACTGAACATCAGCGACTGCTCACATCTCTCATGTTAAACTCACTGCTTGTCGCTACGGCACTGAAATCATCAGCTTTTTGGTCGAGTGAGAAGGAAAGAATATGACTCACATTTCTCCTCTTCCCTGTCTTGTAACCTCCGTCATGAGAGCAATCAAAGAACTTGTGAGGACTCCAGCATAACCGGCACCAGCAGGAGCTACCGAAACCCAAGATAACCAACCGGGACTATTCTCTTTCCAAAAACACATCATTCCCGCGCTGATAACCATGATCAAACCTCCAATGACGGAACACCACCAATATCTACCCGTATGACGTATGATCCATCCCATTCCTACCGACCCCACTGGTCCGACGAGGGAATATGGAAGAAGATGAGCACCAGATATAGAAGCGGGTCGTAGTTTTACAGCGGAGAAGAAAAGTGGGACGTTGTAAAGAAGAGAAAATTGATTGAATACCATTGTGAAAGATGTGAAAGCGACTGAAAAGGGAGTACGACGGGATAAAAGTTGGAATGGTAGAGTTGGTTCGGCCGCCCAACGAGTTTCTACAAGACTGAATAGTGTAAAGAATAAGATGGAATTGAGTAATAAACCGAGAATGAGAGGATCAGACCATGGATAATCCGTTCCGTCATCTTGTAAAGAAGATGTCTTGATGGAAATGGAAACGAGAAGAGAACCAAGTGCGATGACTAAAGTCAATGATCCTAGATAATCGATTCTTCTCAACGTTGCTTTAAACCCAGATTTCGAAGATGACGAGGGTATGTTTGAACTTGAAGATGTTGAGATCGATTGAGGATTGATTAAAGTAGGTTTTATAGGTAAATGTACATGTCGAAGAGTGATGAATATACCAATTGCGCAAATGATCATCAGAGGTAATTGAAAAGTGAAAGAAGCTCTCCATCCTAAAGTATCAGAGATTAAACCTCCAATAGGACCTCCAACAGCTCCTCCTAAACCAAAAGCGATATTAGCATAACCTTGAAATAAACCTCTTTGTCTGAGACTGACAAGATCAGTCATTATGACAACACCAATACTTTGAACACCACCACCTCCCATTCCAGCTACACATCTTGCGAATAGAAATTCCATACTTGGTGCTATAGCACAAAGAATCGTTCCAAGAAAGAAAAGTGATAATGCTCCGACGTAGGTAATACGACGACCAATAAGATCGGAAAGTCTACCATAAATAGGAGTGAAACAACATAAACTGAGAAGATAAGATGTTCCTAGCCATGAAGCTCTATTGGAAGAGTCGAAATATGATCCTATAGGTGTTAAAAGTGTAGCTACTATCGTACCGTCTAAAGAAGCTAAGAAGGCACCGAACCATACGAAGAAACAAACGAGTCGGAATCGAGAGGGGGATAGTCCGGCAAGGTTGTGATGGGGTTTAGGAGAAGGGGGAAGTAAGGGAATTGTTTCGCTGTTCATTTTGTGTGCTATGTGGGAGAGTTCGTTGGGTCATGGATAGAAGGAAGACCAGGGGTGATATCAATATGTATTATATGGGTCTAAGTGATAGGGAAAGAAGACCAAGGGGAGGAAGGGAAAACATCCTTTTTGCCTAAGCCAAGAAAGGATAAAATTCGGTGTTTGAAAAAAATCAATCTCCGAATCTTTCGCCATAATCTCATCTTTGGCCTTCATGCCGATGGATTATGTGATGATGGTGGTGAGGGTGAATGGATTGTTCATCTCATGTTACATGTTACATGACACATGTCATCCAGTTTCATCCGTTATTGTTAATAAACTCAGCTGAGAAGGCGAGAAGGCGAGTAGACGAGAAGGCGATAAACGAGCGAGTCATCTGCCAAGACTACTCTCTGACGCCCTACGCCACTTTCCATACCTCTGGCATTTGACAATACCAGAACTTACCCAACACTCGAGTATGTCTCTGCCTGAGGGATTGAGATGAACCTATCATCTTTAGAATCCCCAATTATGCATAGGAAAAAGCAGTGTTCGGAAGCATACCCCTTAACTTGCAAAATGTTGGCGATTGGTTGACGACCGCTACGTCATTGGCCGTTTCCCCGCCACTAAGAAAACGCAACGCCACCGGCCACCAGGCTGTGCGCTCACTCTTTCTCTCTCTTTTCTTCATCCTTTCATATAAACCCCTTATTCTCTCTTTCACTTCTCCCCCCCTCATCCGTTTGTTACACATAGAGACAGTATCAGTCACAGTCATGTGGTTAATCCTCTCTAGTTTAGCTTTGGCCAGTATGGTAACTGCCGACACATGTTATGATCGTTTTGGTGAGTCCCTCCCCTTTCTTGTCAGTCGGAAGTCAGTCCAGGAGTTTGTCTCACGAAACAGGTTATTCTTATTTTTGTAACAATAATGGACTTTCATATGGGGCCAGAATAGGTATAGGGGTCGGTATAGCTGCTGGTGTCCTTGCTTTGGTTTTGTTATGTTCGTTTTGGCGACGTCGGTGAGTGTTTACATCTTTTACTGTACTTTCAACTTTGAACTTTCTGCTCTTTTGTAAATATTACTCTCCTCCATTACATTCCTCAATACATATGGACTTGTCAGGCTACAGTCGTTATATCTTCAAGTATCAGTTTGGATCAGGTGAAAGGTCATAATGAAACTTAACCCCCAGTCAACTCCAACGACAATGGGCTAAATATCGTCCACCAGCTTTACCAGTAACCAATCAATCAGGACAAACTTCCGGTCCTGGTCAATATACATATGGTCAATCCGCTCCTTATGCCAGTAACCCACCTCCACCAAGTAATTTCCAATATCAACCAAACGGGGTTCAACAACCCGCACAGACTTATCAACCCAGTATGGCCGGACAATACGGGAATAAGAATGGTCCAGGTATGAATACTGGGAACGGGGAGATGGAGCATGAACATGGGTACGAGTGGGATCAGGCGAGAGCGAATGGGAATGTACCTCCTCCGGGTTATGAGGTTTCAAGTGAGTCGACAAGTCTTTTTCCTTCTCGTGTGCATTCCCTTATAGTCTCTGCTAGCTGTTTTACGAAATGGAGAGTAGGGGAGGGAGGGAGTGAATCAATGCTCATGACTAACGTTCAGATCAAGAAAGCTTTGCACCTCCCCCAGGAGCACCTCCAGGGAAACGAACCGAAGGTACTGTTTAGTGAGGATTGATTGAAGGTTGAAGAGGATTGAGGCGATGGAGTATAGGAACTTGAGGATTAGACGGATCTCTTGAAAGTGTACAATACAACTAATGCGATTTTTGTGTGTTCTGCTTACTTAAGTGACAATCAAATCCATCCTCCGTTCTAAACCTGGCTTTTGATTTTTCACCAAGTTTCTTTCCATGGGTTCAAACATGGAGCCAGTAATGTGTATATGTTATGAACTGATTCATCCGAGTGGTGTACTCATAAATTTACATACAGGTTGGTCGAGGTGGTACCTACATTCCTATAACCCTTCCCTAAGCCATCTATTCTTCCTTCTAGGACTCTCCGCTTCAATAGGTAACCAATCATACAACTCATTTTGGTCTACTTCTTCCTGCTTTGGTCTCACACGTGTAGATCTTGACCTTGGTGAATTCCCATTAGTTGATCCGTCACATGTCTGAGCCAAACGTGAACCGTCACTGGAAGAAGAGACAATCCTCATGTCTGAACCTTTCACTAATAAAATCAACAAAAATCCTTGCAGAGTGACGTTTTAACCACGGAAACTCGTACGTCAGAGAATCTGATGGAGCTATGGTCATTATTGGTAGCTATCTCCATCTTGCTCAGGCCCTCGGATGGTGTTTCTTAAAGACAGTGAAGATATTGAGATCAAAGAGAAGAATGTTAAATAAACGATGAAGACTCACCATAATTGAACCAACTCATACTTACCAAATTCACCAATTTATCTTTTGATCCACATACAGCTTTTACCCATTGAAGTTTGTCATCTAAAGTACCTGTATAGGCAGTTTCACCAAGGGCGAATTTGACGTGTGACCAAGATGGGTCTAATATGGTCAGTCATATGACTTTTTGCTCAAGATGAGTGTTTTTTTTTCCTTCTAACATCGGAGAGCTCTGCTGATGACTGTTGAATACTGATGAGTCGTATGGAAGATATCCCTGATTGGAACACGTCACGTTGAACGCAAAATCCTTCAAAATAGACTATGTAATATCATGTTTCCTCTGATAGGTCTCTCTGAACTAAATGAGACTGAAGGAGTTGCATAAGACTTATTGATGGAATGTGAATTTCTTCGAAAAGAGGATAGAAAGGTTAGGTTTTGATACTTGATGATGAAGGTGAAGTGAAGACGAGTGATCGAGAGACAAAGAGAAAGAAAGAAAAAGAAAGAAAAAGTTTGAATGAAGGTGATATATACTGAGACAAAGTTGGAAAACACCCTTTTGTAGAAACTCACCATTGATACCAGTGAAATCATCATGAAACTCTTGCATTTTCCCCGCATAATCATCCGAAGTTAAAGATCCAGAATCGGAAGGATAATAATCCACACCTATATAATCAACGGTTTTAGGATCGGTAGGTATCCAATCTTTGTAAGCTTGGATATTTGCGATATTTGGTGAATAAAACATTTTTATATCAGGTTGACATTCTTCTGCCATTGATTTCCAAGCGGTTTTGTATTCTTCTGGAGTACCGGTATAAGTCCATCCTGCACCTTGAGAGTCGTACCCTGTTTATATCAGCTTTCGTGACTTGACAATCACCAGCTATATACCTGAATGTTATCGTATTGCGGGAGCATCACGTCTGTTCGGAGTATTAAGAGTGTATCGGGTTGTCCAAGGTGTTCGGGGTCGAGAGAGAATGGTACAAAAGTGCGTCTTTGTAGATAGAAAAGATTCAAGTGACGCGAAATATGAAAGAGAAGGAGGAATAGATGGGGAAAGTAACAAAAGGATAGAAATGACAAATGACTCACAATTTACCTACATGTTAGTTACATTCAGGACAATTTAAAGGTAATTAAAAAAAAAGAATACCCACCTCATGTCCATATCTCAACCTCACTTCCGCTACACCAGTCTTCTGTTTGATGGTCTTCAAAACTCCACATACAGCAGGTGCGACACTCCCATCAAACCCCCCTTCTGGCATGACAGCAGCTTCGAAAACTGCCGCTCCACTATCTTTCAATTGTTGGATAGTCTCTGTCAATTGACTACCTTTCCATTCTGTATCACCGGCTTGGACCTGAGCGTACCAACCGAAAGTATAAGCTTTTTTCCCTTGAGTCCATTGGTTGAGTTGATTGATATCTTCTCCTGATCCACCGTCTACACCTTCGTCAGGTAAGAAACCAAATGCTACTCCGTTGAGAGATAGATAGCCGTCTAACGAAGGGAGGGAGGAAGAAGGAGAAGTGGAATTGGGATTTTGAACAGGACATTGTTTGGTTCTTTTTGTCTTGGCTTCTATTTGAACAGTCAGTAAGAGTTGGAATAGAGATATAAGGATCATGCGCCAGCGCATATTGAAGAGGTTAGCTAATAAAGTGAGATGAGGAGAAAGTCAGACGTCGGTATAGAGAAATCAGTAGAATCTCCCTGAATCTGACACACGAATCATGAGCATGGGGTCATAAGCACAAGATACGTATCTCCTTACATGGACGTTACAGTCAACATGTTCCAGGAGTGTGTACAAGCTGAGAAGTTGTCGTCAGCATGGGAAATACAGATGCTTACCTTTCAACTACCTTCTCCACGAGGTGTGACCTTTGTGAATCGGTCCACACGCTTGTAACTCGTTCAGTTGTCACAAAGGATGTCAGCTTGTACGCCTTGTGTTGAACACGTATGGTTGACGACTTCCCTTTGAACAACCAGCGTGACATTTTCACTTGATCCCACCAGCCAGCACTTTTGATAGCAGCTCTTCCATCCTCAATTGACTCGCTCGAACATCTTTCAGTTCAGCCTGTAGGGATTCTACCTCACTTTTGCTCGCCAACGTGTCGGCGATCGATGGTCGAGGGGGTGAAGGGTTACGCGTGCCAAACAACTTGGCGAGAGGAGAGTCGAATGCCATACCTCGAGATTGACGTCGAAAATCGGGGAGAAATTCTTCGACAGCATCAGAAGATACGACGCTGCGAGATCTGGGAGGTGTGACAGGTTCGTCGGCAAGGGGTTCAACCTGGAACACAGACTCGATAAGGACTTCTGAGCCCCCACCGATTATAGAGCTGGACGATCAATATCCATACCATACTTTGGGATGGAAGACTTACTCGAAAAGACCGGTGCGCTGCAGACTGTCGAATGTCGAGCCGCGGAGATGAACTGGTTTGTGTATGGAGCGATACTTCCAACGCTCATATGCGGATATAGCGATCAAAATGGGAAAGTTCTAGGTTATCAGCAACGCTTTCAAAGACACAGAAGACGACTTACGGTCACACGGATGGCAAATACATTGATGCGGTGTAATGTCCTAGGCGAACACGTCCAGCTCAAGGGAACGAGGAAGAAGAATGCGAGGAGGTTGACGGGAGGATAATACGAGAATACAGCATCACTTTTGACACCTTCGACAGTGGTGACCACTCGTTGGAAGAGATGCTGAGGCATTAGCTCCTGTATGATCTGACGGCACTCACTTCTTCCTGAGCGTTGCCATGTATCTCGGCAAATTTGTTGGACAGGATGGCAATGAGGATAGTTATTAGTAGAACATTGCACAATGCACTTCAGATTAGCAAAGACCTGTTACCCTCTTATGGATCTAGAAACTCACGCGTAACCGATGAGCACTATAGGACCAAATATGGGATGGAACGATTCGGATGATGAGAAACCTGTCAAGTCAACAAGGTCTAAAGAGCACTCAGCGATCAGACTGACCTAGATAAGATGATCCAAACTGGGATGATTAGCTCGATGGCTTGGTTTGTGCTGCTCCTCAACTCACCCAAATTTGTCCGAACGTCAGCTCAAATCCAGCGAACACAACGAGAGCTTACAGCATGAGCCATATGATCTGTCGGACAGACCAAGTACCTCGGGCCAAGGTCCAAAGGCAAAAGCCAATGCCAGTGAAAGCCAGGACTTTGTCCCTCAGCTCGGTAAGAATATGCGCTTTAAGCGAGCTTACTGGTCAAACCCATGAAGCTGAGAAACCGACTGATCATCGCTCGGAGCTGGGAAGTTAGCCTGGCAGCAACCTGGAAGAAAATTATCAACCCACAGCGAGGATAACAACATTGTCTTTGATCAAGAAGAAAACCAGACGAGGGAAAAGGATACAAGCGCCGATAGCAAGAATATCGAATGCTAAATCCGAAGTGTTGGGAGATCGAGAAGCCAAGGCAACAATGCGGATCACAAAGTATACGAAAAATATGGCTATCTGAGTCTCTCAGTACCTTTCTCTCGACATTGCATTCACTCACAAAGGTCATGTCGAACGCGTTCCAAGCCTATAGCGGAATTAGCTTTGGTTCTGGATTGTACAAATGGATTATCCTACTCACGTTAGCCGCATAGACTGCGATATAAGCTAACGACTGTGTTATAGAGCAGCACAACTCACCTGTCCAGCCATGCTCTTTGGACGTTGCGAATTCGTCTAGAGCGAACCCCAAAGCAAAGACCATGAACATGACCTCCGCCACTCCTAATTTCGACATGTCTTTCACTGAGTAATGAGCATAAGACTTGCTTCACATGAGTCACGCTCTCAAGGGGAGAGAGCCTAGAAATGACCATCGAAAAGAGGCTGTTGAGAAGCCAATACAGTCTAGGGATTGAGGTTGGTTGGAATCCATGAGGAAGTATCTTCCTTCGCGGTCGTAAAATTCAAGAATTTTTTGCACAACCTGATGACTTACGAGATAAAGTAGTCACGAACAACACGAGCAACACAACAAAGCTTCCAAATTCCAACCACCACCTCCACTTTGGTACTCTCAACCTCTGGTGGTCTAGCCAACCAGCCGTAAAAGGGTCATAGACATAAACTTCTGCTAAATCTTCCTTCTCAGGCGGACCGTTGCACACACGAGAGAGAGTGGAATGGGGCTGTCGTAGTTGACGAGTGCGTTCGGAGACGTACATATCGGAAATGAGCGCACGCGATGCGAGGGGGGAGTAAACCAGATGACCTAGGTAGATTTCGTTGATCAGATGTTGAATGAGAGGTAGGGAGAGAAAGTGTTTGGAGGTGGACACTATGGCGAGCTGTGTGTCAACTTTCATTTCTGCTGCAGTGCTACATCTATCATTCCGTTCGTTCCCTCTCCCTCTGTGTCTCGGTCAAGTGTAAACGGCAGGATATGATACTTGAGTCCGTGGGAAGCGGAATTATGGAGAAGAACCTTGGAACTCTCAGAGAGAGGTAAGTGTGGAAAATGATTTGATGAAAGCTAGGTCTGGGAAGCTGAGTTCGCTCACCTCAAGAGCACTCCCGGTGGTCTCTTTGACATCATCCGCTTCCGAACCCATGGAAGCCCAAACTTCCTCTGGCGCTCCATCAAAAGGACACCAACCTCTGACCAACTCTCCAACTAATTCAGCTTCGTCTTCTTTATGGGAAACTGTCCTGAGGAGTTTCACTGTTGAGTTAGGTCAATCCAGAAAGGACGTAAGCACGAGAAATTGGCCGAGGCAGGAGTGTGGAGAGGGCCAGGAGAGTGTTGAGGAGAGACTCAGGAAGAGGAATAAAGAGTTTAGTCACAGGGAGACAACATGACGAGAAAAACGAAAGGAGATACCTGTTAGATATAGAGGGTTGAGAAAGAGACCACTCGTACTCACTAGCCAGTAATTCACAGAACGCAGCTCTGGAACATTGTAGAGGTGCCCAACTTAGATCTTGTCTTGCGAGGGACATGAATCGTATTCTTTATATCAGTTTCTTCTTCGCAACCGACATATCATCCTTTCCCAGTCTATTTCAGTCTCCAACCGGCGGAATGTCTCAGCCCACTAGATGTGAGCCGAATGGAAAGAATACTCGAGTGTGATTCACAAAGCTTGATATTATGCTGCGTCCATTCTGATATCCGAAATCCAAGGAACAAGATAGACACCATGGAAGGGGTTATGGTGAAGGCAGTCTTGAATATGAATCGAAGTGAGAAATGTTCAAATGGTGAAGAAGAAGTAGATGAATATGTATGTACTGACCTATTGACCATCAAAGCATATAACAAACCTCCCAATCCCACTCCCTCTTCTATCCCACCTTCATTCCTCGACACATGTCCCGTTTCACCTCGATCACCGCTAGTTGTATAATCTCTCCTCCCTTCTCCCAATTTTGACTTCGATTCACTCGAACCAGACCCCCTCTGCTCCTTATCCCCAAATCGGAACCGCTCGACGATAGGTCGGACGAGAGAGTAATCCACAGGTGGGGAGTTCAGAGTATCCCATGAGAGACTACTATCGATGGCTGTTGTGATAGTCTTGTGAAGATCATGTATGAGATCGAAGATCGTCAGAGGGGTGGATGAGGTTTTAGGGTTTGGCATAGTGATTGGTGCGTCATAGGAGGTGTGGTGAGGTGGAATGAGGAATGATGTGTGAGGTATTAACTTAGTAAATCAAACTCTGCGGGTAAGCGATCCGGGTGTCTCCACCTTGAGGGACGAAAGACCTGTAAGCTCAAGATAGTTGGATGCCTCACACAAGGTAGACTGGCTGGCGGTACTTAACTCAGGAGACTACACAGCTAGCTAGATGACCACTGAACATACATGGGAAATATGAGCAAGATGCTATCTAGATTATCTACCGACGGTATAAAGTAATAGCACTGCACACTGCACGCTGCACCATTCCCTCCACCCCTCTCTCCATCTCAGTCTCAAATCAGCATCTTTGATATGTCTAGATCCCAAACTTCCAATTGTCTAACCAATGAATGTTACTATAAACTCCTGCCCTGTCATGATGATCGAATCACCCTGTCTGACCGGCCATCCATCCACCCATTCATCCCAACTATACCCCATCGACGATAGGCGCCGGCCCCAAGATACGTTCATTCTCAATCCTCTCACGTTCCTTCACACCCTTTTTCTTCGGCTTGGCATCACGGATCGACACGGCGCCGCTCTCCTCGAGCACGCTACGGAACTTTCCGCTATCCCGCAGCTCGAGGATCTCGTGATATGATCCGAGAGTCTTGCCCTGCAAGACCAATTGGGGGAGTTCGTTGGTTCCGAGCAACCGGGCGAGAAGCGGGACAAAGAGGAGATGATCGCGACGTTGGTCAACATCGACTATAAGAGGAGCGGGGGTGATTTTAAATTCCGAGAGCATCTTTTTGATCTCACGATGCCAAGGATCACGCATTTTTCCAAAAAGAACGATAGGATAAATGGCGTTGATCTCGTTGACCAGCAATTCGAGATCTTCCTTTGCCTGAGGGTGCAATGGATCAAAGTCAAGAACGACGGACGGATCGAGAGGTACCGAAGGGTCAAGAGGGGGCAGAGCGTTGGCAGTGGTGGAAGTAACAAAGCCGATGAGGGAAAGGAGTTCTTCACGTTCGTCACTGAACTTGAGAGGTTCACCGGAAGACGTATACCTGGTGCTGGTTTGCTCTTCGAATACGATCTGCTTGCCAGATTGGTTGATGTCTATCAGACCGTCGTCGGCAAAACGTCGAGTGAGAGCCATTTTTTGCTGCTGAATGAACAGATCCATACGGGAAGCTTCGGACATGGCACGAGTAAGGTAGACTAGCGCAAAGGTGAGGAAACAGAATCCAAGGATCAATGCTGGACGCAATCGACGAGGTACTCGAAGCATGTAGGATAGGGTGGTAGTGTATGACTGTTTACCGTAGGGATTAGTGATAGGATAGTATTTCTGATCGGTGTTAGCGAGCTGTTCTGTGCATGGTGAATATAGGTAAACTCACTTTGGAGGTAAAGGAAGAAGAGAAAGCGTTGATAGCGTTTAGTCCAGTGAGGGGGTTATTGATGGGATGCCCCTTTGGGGTATGAGGAGGACTCGGCCCTTCGGTCTCATACGCCGCATACATCTTCTTACGAAGAGGATGATGAGGGGGTAGAAGAGGGAAAGAAGGACGCATGAACTCGTCGGATGTACTCTCTGGGGTGGGCAATTGAGCCATGGATGACAAGACCGAGTGATCTGACTTTGGAGCTTGAAGGATGAGATGAAATGGAGGAGGACTAGTGGTGGGCGTCTGAACCGCAGCGCTGCTAGCGGGAGAATCTTCCTCGTCTTCATCGTCGGATGCGGAGAGTGGGGGTAGGGCGAGAGGTGACGAGGGAGTGACGGGTGAGTTACCAGCTGAAGAGCCAGACCAACGTCTATGCGACTCGGTATTGATGGTGAGTTGATTCGACATGTTGCCGGACACCTTGGTAGGAGAGAGATTGGGCGAGGTAAACCAAGGAGGAGTATTTGTACCCGTCGGGGGAGGTGTGGTGGGCGGTGTAAGAGGAAAAGTGACGATAGGATAAGATGAAGTTCGACGTTCAAATTTAGGGAGGGTAGGATGATGTTCTTTATTGAAATAAGACTGTAGGAAAAAAGTCAGCTAATGCTGCGTCGTAGTGCAAGAAAGTAATGATAAGCCAAAGTGAAACGGGTAGATGATCTAGATGACAATTAGGAAGGAAAAGAGTCAAAGATTAGATGGTATGGTAGTGGGAAACGAAGAAGCGATTGACGGTCAGGGGTTCGGAAGTGAAGCGAAGGTGAAAATCTATCTCACACCACACGATCACCAATCGGGTCAAGGCTGGGCGTAGAAAAATGGGAAGGTATCGAGGATTAGGGTGTGTGGACCATCAAGTTTCACCCTGGTAAAAAAGTGAAAAAACGGGTAGGACACGGGTGACGATGAGGCGGACGAAAGGGGGGAGTGACCGGGTGCCCGGGTGTGATGGATTGATGAATTGATGGTGAATCACAACCAAAAACAATACTAACACCGAACCATTGAAGAAGGGGATACGACGACTAGCGTTGTAGAAAATTGAAATGAATGAACGCTACCAGCAGTTGCGACGGTCTGAATGGATAATGGCTGTGGAAATGGCACTGGGCACTGGGCGTTGAAGCATGAAGTATGAACCCACCATGGTTCACCCAAGGCTTTTTGAAAGTTGGCGGTTTTCGTCTCGTTCCTGGTCCGGAATTCGCCGGAGTTGGGGTGACTTTGCAATCTGCTCGCGTCAGAACCGAACGAACCAAAACGCCAATCTCGTAATTTTGGACAAAAACCGGTGGAGCCTGAGACCGAACGTGGCGGTTTAACGCTGGTACGCTGGAATCGTGCATGACAGAAAGGTCTAAGGTGGGAAAAGTTAGACTAGAGAAAACTTGAGCTACTTACGAGATAAAAGTGGAGAAAGCTGGCTACACTATCTTCAGTCGGCTGAAAGACCAAGTACGACTATTACTACCACTACAATGACGTTTGATAAGATGAGATACCAGTTACCCGGCAACGGTGTGTTACTTTTTGAAACGACAAGTTGGGTTATGTCAGAAAATAAGAAGATGGAAGAATGAGGGAATACGACTCTCTCTCCCAACCTTTATGACATGTCGCCAGAGATAGGAAGTTTAGAAAACGGACAGGATAAAGGAACCAGTGGAATTTCAGAGTTCACTGGGCACTTGATGGACAAGCAGGCAGCAGGCCGCAGGCAGCGATCTCTAGGTGAGTGAACATGCTTTGGGAAGGTCCAGACGGTGTGACCCAGTGCTCATCAGATACTCCGGACATCACATCTCTCAAGAGATCAAGAACAAGAGGTTTAGAGGTAGAGAAGGCGGGAAGGGAGAAGAAGATCGAATCCAAGCAGTCAAAGAGGTTGTTCTTTGGAATTCTCCGAAAAAATCCGTGCCTAACGTTCCTGTTCAATTTCCCTCTGTCATTTCGCCGCCGGCACTTTCTCTTTCGTACCTGAGAAAACCAAAAATCATATATGCGAGACAATCCGTTTTCGGGAAAGTTGTAAAGTTTTCAAACACCTTTCCGATCCTTGAGAACGATTTTTGCAGCTGTGAAAGATGGTGGGAGGAAGAAAATGTCTCGCTTGAACATCCGGCGACCGGCGATCCCGGGAAAACTTACCTCCCCTGACAGGAACATTTCATCCTTTCCGCAAGTGGAAATACAGGACGACGATCAAGTTTTTCGGTTTGTTCTCTCAAGTCCGAAGTCATGGTACACCTCGCATTCCTTGAAGCAGGTGTTTTGAGACGTTCTAGAGCAGGAGATGGAACGTTCTGTCCCTGGTGCCATGATTTGCCCGTCTGTCGAACCCGATTCCTACGATTAGAGTGCTCTTCTCCCCTCGATAGGTCAAACTTGTAAGAAAGCTTGTTCTCGGACAAGAGGTCTTGGCAAGACATGCTTTGTCTCACCCAGACGGCCTCGAGTCTTAGACACCGGATTGAGTGAATTGTCGGACTTACAGAGAGTCCATCTCCGAAGAGTCTATCGCAGTGGAGAGATCAGTGTCACGAGGGAGAAAGAGGAAGCGCAGTACTTGATACTTTGGTGACTAGTGAGTGCTACATGCTACATGCTACATGTTAAGGACAGAAACAGTGTCTCCATCGGTGAGTGACTTCAGTCCCAAACGTCTTCTCACCCTTCTCCTCCGTCTCCGTAGGTCGTAGGCCGCAGGCCGCAGGATCGCAGAAAACCAGGCGAGTAAGTATCATTCCATACATTCCATGAGCGATAAAATTAATAAAGAATCGCCAAGTCCGATATCGATTGGGAGTACGAGTACTGATCCGCGTACTACTTTAGTTCTCGTCGCAAGCTCGCCAATCGCCAACACATCACACCGGGAAAACCGCCGTGTTTCGGAAGCCCAATCGGGAGACGGAGGTGCGTAGTGAAGAATGGCCGTCACAAGGATCAGGCACGTCCCTCCCACTGTCAATCATCTCCTACTCGTCCACAATTCCTCCTTGACTGCCACTGGTCACATCATACATGGCCACATGGTACATGGGTAGATGAAAGTAACGGAAAGTCTAGATCTGTTGGGAGAACATTGGGTAAATGACAAGGAAAGACGATAGAAGGCGACCTGTCATTCGGGAACAACTTGACAACCATATTCAAGTAAAACTTGACGACCGGTCAACATCTTTCCATCTTCATCCCATCACCCCTTTCCCCTCTCATAAGCAACACCGTACCTTGGATACTTACAAATTCTGACTACTTCCGATTGTGTCCGACTACTTGATTGACATGACTGATATATAACCACTCTATACCCACATCTGAACAAGCCTGGAGCTGACAATTTGACCTCATACATTCATTCATCTCCCCTCTTTCCCCTTCCCTTCGATAATCCCATATATTTCTATTCAAGATGCACTTCCATCCCGTGATCTTTTTGTTGGCTTCGGGAACTATGATGATCAGCGGAAGAGTAGTCCCTCATAAATCGTCGGAGGTGGACTCGGAGCTGAACCCTCGAGCCACTATACTAAACGGACCTACTTGTCAAGGAGGTAGTTTGAACGCACATGATTGTAATGTTGCTTTGTGAGTTTCTTCCAAATTCTCCTTCACTCTTTCTCTTGGCGTATTCACTTTCCCTCTTCAATCCTTCCATCTTTTACTGTATTGTATCGTTATAGTTCGTCAGCCTAAGCCTATGGAATGAGGACGGGTATTGCACACGTCATCTGAAGGCTTGTTACAACGATGCGCTTCAACGTTGTCCAGTCCGTTCGGTGGGATGAGATGCTGTGGCAGCTATCGTCAGATGAGACTCCTACATAAATGAAAGAGAAGTATTTGAAAAACGGAATGAACTGATGTCAGGCTCGGTTTAGGTGGAGGGATAGCAGGTCCAATAGAATTTCTGCGAGTGGACGCAACTACCAATTCATCAACTTCAGGGGGATGTACCAGTGAGTATTGGTAATCTTTCATCTCCGTCCTCATCTTCTCATCCTATCATCTTCTCATCCTATTTACTTGTTCATCGAAGACCGTCAATCATACTCATCGCCCACTTATTCCACGATAGAACACCTCCGAAAAGACTTCACTCTCACATCCCTTAAAGCACACTCTCACTCTATCCGATGACGCATTATCCGCAACGAGGGGGGGGCTGCGACCTGGGCTATGCCAATGCAGCTCATTTAATCTCAATATCCTTTCTCTTCGACGACACTCTGGTGGTGATAGACAGGAAAGAGCTAGATCGCTAGGTCAGTTGTAGAACCAAAAATCTGATCAACAGTGACGGTGACTACTACCAACGGAGGTACGGCTATTGATATTTCAAAGGGTAGACTTGAACAAGGTCAAAAGGCTGCTATTTCCACTGTGAGTTCGTTTCTCCTTTTTGGTTCCTCCTTGTGCTCCTCCGATTTCTTCCTTCACCTGGAAGTAGTCATATGACTCTTCATTGCTCGCTACTTGTCCTCTCACTTCCTGCTTAGACCTTCGTTTCTCACTCATCACTTGCTTGACCACAACGACGACGGCGAGATTCCATCATCTCCATGTACTCTCATTCATCAGTTCACAATCCACTGAGCGATCACTGCACACACTTCTCATCTCATCAGTCTACTGGTCTCCTTCTCGTCCATCATGAGCATACCCATCATCTCTCCATTCCGTTTGGAGCGATGTCAAACCAGAAGTGGATCGAGAACAACCAAATAAAGGCTGATACCAGTGCGGTCAACAAGCATGGACCGTGACTGTTCAAGGTGGTGCGGTCAATGGAGATCTCATCATCCAACAATCTGCTTCTGCTTAGTCTTTCTCAACCCACTGACTCACTCCTCCCTATTACTCCTCCTCAACAAACGTTCCCTTGGTCAAAATCAGTTGGTTTTATCCTGTCAATACCCATTATGTCCATTAAAATTGTGTTTACTCGACCCTGGCGGTCTGGTGATATTTGTCCACAGGGAAATATGCATGTTGTTTACCAAACCTATAAACGTTGCACGAGAACGAGAAGTAAAGGAGGGAAACATAGGTTAGTAGAGGAAAGACGTACCTGATTTCATGTTCACATCTTGATCTTGACGAGTTGAGCTTAAGGCCCGAGGGGTTAGTCTTTGTTCGCATACACAACGCGATTAAGGGAAATGCTACAGCTCTTGAGACGGAAAGAGACGTTGAATTTGGAGAAACGGAAAAATGACGGGATTACCGGAGGGAGATAGGCCATGAAGTGTTACATGAAGGACGATGAGGTGACAGAAAAGTCAAAGAGAGATACGAAAAGACCCAAGTGAAGGTCGTCGAGAGGTTCATGGGACATGAAGATTTGACAAATGTGACGGGGCGGCGGAGATGAGATGAACGTAGAGGGTGTTGAGGATGTTGACAAGATGTTTCGGAATTGTGAAAGACGGTGAAGAGCTTCATGTGTGGGCTGACGAAATCTGCCAGGCCGAGGATGACGATAAACGAGAGAGTGACATCCAGTCCCCCAATTCTTGATATAAAGGCAAGCTAAAAGGTCGCAGGTGGGAGATGTTGATAGGATCATGAAAGTTATTGGGATGCTAACCTATCAACATCGCTCAAAACAATGTGAAACCACTTACGTGTTCTGTCCGATCTGGACCGTTTACTTCCCCCATTAAGACTGGCAGTTTCTGGTGATGGAGGCCGTTTGTTGAGTTGGGCAAAAAGCGGCGTTCCCAATTGCTTATCGGAAGGTGGAGGCACATACACGTGGGACAACCGATCTATATCAGATGCGGTGCGCAGCTCGTAAGGTTGCCATTCATCCGTCTCGACGGGATCAGAGCCACCAGTCAAAGATGTGCTCCCGAAAGGTGGATCGAGAGTTGCGGAAGAGGTGGTAGAAGTAACATCGTCCAAAACAGGGTCGAAAGCTGGTTTCGTCAGCCAGACTTGCGGTCCTTGACGAGAAGCGCACTCACCTTCATCCTCATTACCTTCAAACTCCTCCTCGCCTTCATATACAGCGTCTTCCGAGGAATTTCTTCTTACTTCATCAGAACCATCTGCTTCACCCTCCTCATCATCCTGCTCCCCCAGATCCCCTTCATCGACTTCTTCCACTGCGCTCAACCGCTGCTCTCCGGATTCGATGGACGACTCTTCAAGGGGTGTTTGCGTCTGTTGTTCTAGTAAAGGAGGAGGAGTCCTGTCCACGGCCTCTGCCGCAGCAGTCGGCTTCGGGGTAAGGTCAAGACTTTCCGGTGGTGTGACAGGAGTTTGTAAACCAGTGGGGAGATTGCCGGGGGTCAATTCTCTAGCCTCCTCGTACTCGCCTCCATCTGATGGCGGCGGGGTGTACTCAATATTTTCTTGATATCTTTCTCCATCTCGTTCCCCGCCAGCCTCTTCCTCTTCCTCGTCTTCATATCCTTCATCGTCCTCGTAGTATTCTTGCCCATCTGCCTTACCAACCTGTACCTCGTCTTTTTCACGGTTCAGCTGTGGCTGAGCTTTTGCTTCTGCCTCTGCCTCTTCTGCCTCTGCCTCTTCTGCCTCTGCCTCTTCTGCCTCTGCCTCTTCTGCCTCTGCCTCTTCTGCCTCTGCCTCTTCTGCTTCTGCCTCTTCTGCCTCTACTTCTTCCTCTGCATACCCCTCATCGTCTTGTAACTCCCTTACCTCGTTTTCTTGTAATCCCCTTACCTCGTCTGCTTGTAACTCCCTTACCTCGTCTTCTTGTAATCCCCTTACCTCGTCTTCTTGTAAGTGCCCTTCGTTTTCTTGCACGTCTCTTCCGCTCTCTTGTCCATCTGCGCCCTCCCCTCTATCGCCTTCCTCCTCGTCCTTCCGTCTCTCGATCGGAGGTACAACCGGCTCAGCGGCCAAGTCTTCACTCACCTCCGGCGAACCGGCCTGTACCGCTTCCTCCACGTATGCAGGTATGACAATGGGCTGCCTCTCTTTGTTCGGACTTGCTGGAGGATATCGAGCTTCATCTGAAAAATCATCCGAGATACCGAAGGAGGATAGAGTGGGATCAGATTCACCTTCATCGCGAGGAGCGGGATCTTGTCGTTGGTCTCGGTCGTACTTTTTGGCGGCCACAGGGGTAGGTATCTCCTCAGAAAGATCATCGAGCGGATCTAAAGTAAGAATCGTCTGTTCCACCTCTTCCACATTCTGAGGGACAGGATCATCGGGCTGTCGCTCTCTGCGGTCATTTGCCGCCACAGGAGTAGGTGGCGCTTCTTCAGACAATCCATCGAAATTTTGTCCGGCAGGCTGGATCTGATCGACGGGGTCCTGGTAGTTCTCGACAGTGAAGGGGGTCATTTCGGACCAATCCAGATCCTGATTCTTATCGTGAAGGTCCTTGGAATCCGTTGTGAGGTCGAGGTCAGACGAGTCGTCCTCCTGAAGTACGGCTCTTTCGCCGAACTCTTCGTCAGGCTGGTCATTTTCAGCGTCATCTTCCGGGATAGGCTCATCACGAGGATCGCCACGAGGGGTATGGACATCTTCGACGTTGTCACCTGACAGAGGCAGTTCTTCCACCTCTGTCCGTGCCCACCGAGGCGACGAAGGGTACCGTGGAGAAGGAACCTGAAACTCCGTTGGGAGCTTGAAATCACTCGTACGTACTTGAGATGTCAGCATGGCCCCGGGCACCAGATCAGAAAACCAGCTCACCATCTGTGAGAGAGACAGCAGGAGTGTCCTCACTTAGGCGACGCCTGAACTCGGTGATGGTGCCCGTCCCTAAACGTGAGTCAGTGGGTCAATCCTTGACATGGTACGTGGTCGAAGCGACTCACCAACTATCGCCGAGTCTGGCGTAGGATAAGATACATATCTAGGGACGGGTGCATGATCCGCTCGGGAATCACCGTACCTCGCTCGAGCTGGATATCAGTAGGGGTCTTTCCCACAGAGTCACTGGTTCTCACCTTCAGTATCATTTCTTTCTCGTGGAACCCCAGGATCTGGGGTTATGACATCATCCATCCTTCTCTTGCGGACGGATTCTTCGGGAGCCTCTTCATCCGTATACTCTCCATCATACTCATCTGGTTCTTCTGCATCTAATGTCGGAGCCCGTTTAGGGGGAATCGAATCTGATGGTTGATCACTCTTACTAGCTGGCTGCTGGGTTGCCTTCTCCGAGACTTGCTGACCGTTGAGGGCTTGCTGAATAGCCGTGAGCCGTGAATAGAAACGCTTGGCGTCAAATGACACGAAGAACTGCACAGGCGTTGGAAGATCGCAATCCCGATGCAGTTGCAATAAGACCAGTAAGGTCACTTGATTCAGATGCTTGTCATCCTGTCCAGTCAGTCACCATGCTTGAGGGAAAATAATGGCTCACCTCATACATAACTAGGTCCATCTGTTTTTCTGCGATTACCATTACTCCAGGTTTCGTCAACCCTTCCTTCTCCATTTCTTCTCTAATAGCTTTCCAGACTTGGTCAAGGGTGGCAGTGCCGAGATCTTCCTGACGATTCTTGAGCCATACAGGTAGTGTTAAGCCTCCCGCCACTTCTTGATCGGCTAACGGCGAGAACAGAACTCGAGCGCCAAGATCTGGGAGGTGCAATATGATGGGAGGGAGGTTCTGGACATCAAGTGGGTACTCAGCATCCTCTTCTCCGGGCCCATCCTCATCCTCATAGCCTCCGACACTCTCAGCGTTTTCCTGAGTGGCACCACTCTGAGCAAGGACTGGGGAGTCAGGAGGCTGCCTTCGGATATCGGCGACAGCGGGAAGGTCGAGCGAGTCGAGAGGAAGTGAAGTCTTAGGTCGCGGTGCCATCACTTGATCCTCTAAAGTTAGAGTCTCTGTCGTAGGGTCAGGGTACGGTTGTGATTGAGAAGCTGGTAATGCAAGGGTGGGAAGGAGTTGGGGCACTGTAGGGGAGGGTTGTTCGACCACGTCAGAGGTCGACAAAGGATGACCTAAATCGTCCAACCGTTCATCTCGAGGCTGTAACAAGTTCTTTTCAAGTTTAGATGGAAGGGTGAGAGGGGGAGGTTGCGATGTTTCAATGACAGGGGCCTTCTCGGGAGACATCGTGGCGTCCGACTCATCGGCTACTTGTTTGACTTGTAGGTTTCCCTCGACAACGTTAGGGAGAGGAAACACCTGTGATGAATCTTCGATAGGTTCTTCTACCTCTGTCTCCATTTCGTATTCATCATAATCTTCGCCATCATCATCGGTCATGATCTCATCGCCGTCGATGACATCAGCCGGTTCAACGTCGTCAAAGTCCATACCGTCATCCACGATGTCGCCATGGTCACCGTCGACGTCCATGACAAGGTGGCGAGGTTTGGTCCGGAAGATGGGAGGAAAATAGCGGAACGAATTCAAAGCTGTTCTGGTCTTCCGACTGAGGCTGTTCTAGCTACGTTGCTCTGCCGGTTGTCCGTATTGAATAAGTACATGAGTTGGGAAAAAAGTTAATGAGAAGAAGAAAGAGGATTTCGCACCTGATGGCGACGGGAGACGACGGAACCTAATCCGAGAAGATGACATTTGGCAGTGTGGCAGTGTGGCACCCTATTGTCCCTTTCTTGGTCGAGATTCGAGAACGCTCCATCGATCGCGATTGCGCAATGGAGGAGGAGGCTAAGGTAGTGACGATGGTTGACTGGACAGGGGTCCAAGCACAACTCCCCACTCCCCACAGTCGACGCGTACCCCCCAACATTCCATCCTCTTATTCTTTTCCTCTTTCAAACACCCTCCTCCTCTCCTCTTCAATTACCCATTCAAAGTCAACCTCGTCATGCCCTTCCACCAGGTGAGTCTCACTATCATCCTTCACGTCAGCTTTCTTCATAGCATCTTCCCCCACTTCATTCCAGAAGATGGATGGGGCTGACCTCCCCTCAGCGTGTACAAGACAAAGAGAACAATCCTGTTTCTCATGACTCACGCCCCTTTCATGTGAGCATGACACCAAACGATCCGACTCTACTACTCTCCCCTATCCTCCCTTTACATGTCCTTCTATGATAAGGTGTCGCTGATCCTACCTCCAGACCATATCCTCTAGTACCCAGAGCACCCCCGGCTATCCGGAAGAGATTCTTCGAACCCCACATCAAACCCTCTCCGCCGATGTGGCCGAATTCAAGCCGAAAGGTTACGAACCTGACGATGGATCGAATAGACTGGCGAGTTTCTTATCCGTCTTCTGTTCACCTGCTGACAACTTAAACAGAACGTCGCAGAGCTCATCTTCCCTACCGCCAATCCCGACTCGATGGCCCATGGTCTCGCATCGCCTATCAAAATGAAAGAACGTATCCCCAAGGGGATCTCGGGCCAAACGCAGATTGCCACTGACACTTTGTGTCTGACCGATCTCCATTGGGTGAGTATGAATCGTGACTGTCATTGATAAGCAGCTGACATGTTATAGTGGACTACTCAAGTTCATTTGCTCCAAGCTGCTTACGAAGCGGGCGTGATTCTTCGTCGTGACGATATCACCACTACCGAACACAAGGTCAATGGTAAGACTAAAGGGTATGTTGTTAGATATCTCCCGATACGATTCACTGATTTGTAGAACCGTCTTCCTCTGTTGTCACTCAACCGCCAATGCTATCAAACTGTTCGAATGGTTTCGTCTGAAGTGAGTCACAAAGGGGAAGATCATGGCTCATCTCAGCGTTTTCCAAGGGAAGAGACTTAGTCCGACGTTCGTTCCTGGCAATGCGGCACAGATCCATAAGATTCCCGCAGGTCAGTTTGGCCATTGAGAAGCGTAGCCGGCTGATGATATAGGAAACACTCATAGACCTCTGATCTCAACCGTCTTGGCAACCCACCCACCGACCAATGCCCATGGAGGTATCAACTTCAATCGTCTCCGTCCTCACAGTCGCATCCAGATCCAACAAGCTATGGGCCTCGGTCTAGGTCGTCCCACCGCTCCGAGGGATGGCGGAAGGGGATTATACGATAGATTTACCAAGAGTTTGTCGTTGTATCCTGACATGGGGTGTAGCTGACGATATCAGGCGAATACAACCGCGGTTGGCCACATGATTCTGAAGGTGGTGAGAATGTTTGATCTCCACATGACATGGCTAAGGATAAGAATTCCATAACAGGGCGTATCTAACCAGCGACGGAACGATGCGTACTAGACACATTGGTGCTGGTGAGTGAAATCTCGGACGTTTGGTTGAATTGATGAATAGATTCCGGTTTGGCGTATTGACTTCTGTTGTTTTCCTTCTCACTTATGGCTTTTTCATGTAAATGATTGATTCTTTTCGTCTTTGACTCTTGATTGTTCGGATTATGTCATCATGTATCGTTTATTCGTGGTCCACTCGACCATGTCTTTTTCTGCTGGATGCTGCGCATAACATTCGAAACCAAAACGATGGCCCACCTTTGAAGTTCATCTCCTTCGAAATTCCCACTCCTAGTTATCGTCCTTTGACCACCAACCCCGATATACCCCATGACCCCAATCCATCCCACCCCTTGATAATTCCTTTCGTCCTTCTCCTGATGATGGAGCAGTGGAGTGAAGCCGAGGACGAAACATAGACATAAGGTGGCGGTCTGCTTCTTTCGTTCCCACTCATCTCAAACACATTTCACCTTTTTATAAGAGCTGTGAATCAACACAATCTTTCAATAACAAAATGAGATTCAGCAGCACTTTGATAGTTTCCATCATGTTGAGCATGTTGAGTGTGTTTGGTCAAGACGACGGGTCAGAGAGGTGAGTGTTATTTTCCATCTTCCTCTTATCCAGTTCCATCTGTTTCTCTTTGTCCTTCTTCTCCCCTTTCTCCTCCAAGTCACACCATCTTTCCACTACCTCTAAAGATGACTTGTTGTCGTGAGTGATCAAAAGTGATTACATACACAAGATGAAAAAACTGGAGAACTGATGAAAATCAGTAGCGTCTCCTCTTCCGCCACTTGGACATCTTCCACCCCTTCCAGCTCAGTCCCAGCGGCTATCGAGACGGGAACAGGAGGACTCAACGTCACAGCATCCAACACGACCATGAAAACCGAAGGGAATGGGACGGTTGACTCGTCGGTCGGAGGAGCCAACGGAACGGGAAATAGCACCGATGGTTCTGCTTCCGCAGCAGGCAGGAGGTGGGATGAATGGATCGGAATGGGCGTTTTGGGAGTGGTAGGTATGGGAGTTGGTGTCATTCTTTGATCTAAAATGATTTAGTTCATGGAGGAGATTCCGATCATGTGGTTGAAAGGGAATGGACACTGATGTGTGGTGATTGGATCGTTCGTGGTACGCCGAAGAGGATTGCTTTTGAGCTGTGTCAGATATTTGAAACGGTGCAGAGTCAGATCATATGGGAAGGATGGAGTGATGTCAAATGAGCAGGGAGGAAGGTGGCCGGTAATGATCGTGAGATGAGAAGAAGAATAGAAGTGAAGAAGCTGAAAAAACCATAATGAACCAAGTTGTAAATGAATGATTAGATATCGAATTGTGAATGCTACAGTATCATACATACTTGTATGAAGTGAAAAGATATGCCTCAGAAAAGATCAGTGAATTTCTTGGTACACGAGTACCTGGACGTCAGCTCTGGTGTATTCGCATCACGAGAGAAAAAGACGAGACAGACGACAGGATAGCGACACAGTATATGATGAGAAGGACAAGGCAAGACTTACCATTCCCAATCGAAATTATTGTTGATGTCGCACCAACATCTCCCTCGTGTATGTGCTTCTCCCTGAGGGCAATGCTGGATGTCAGCAAATGAAGTTATGCTGCTACATTGCACGATGGTGGCTTGCATTATGGTCTGTGAAATTGGACACGCTGAATGAGGGGACCGGGATGCTAAACTGAGGTCATAGAGGGGAAAGAGAGAAAACCCACCTGGAAGGGCTCATGTCTATACCCAATATCATCAAAGAAATGTATTTGTTCCTTTTTCGCAAACAACGCAGCGCCGATGGAATGTACCGGCGCATCTCCCCATCGTTCGTAGTAAAACCCACCGGCGCGTTCGAGATGATCGAAGAATTTCATATATGGTTCTGAACGCCAAAATTTGAGGGAGCCGATTTCGAAATTTGACCAGACTGACGATCAGTCCCACTCCACCTGTGCTTATGCACGTCATCCAGTAAGTTTCCATATCACTGCACTGAATCTCACTACATGCGTGATTGAACGTCTGCTTGAGAGGACCGGACTTTGCAATAGACAAACACGGTAGGAACTCACAATGACACCTGTTATACGTATCTCCTCCGTCGTCTGACAAGAAGTCCATCGCGTTGTCTTCCGAGACCAAATCTGGGTTTTCCTTGATGAATTCTTCCCCATCAGCTGCTGGATACATTTACAGAGTCCACATACCTTTCACAGTGTCCCACAATGTCGGTATTGTCTCGACGTATTCGAAAAGGGAAAGGGTGAAGCCATACACTTTGTCACCATCTTGCATGACCAAGAATGGATCATAAGCTATTGATCAGACATTGTCAATTATATGCAGGATTGACGCACTAATGTCACAGAAGAACTTGACTGATGGCCTGAATGGTCAGCATGGCAAGCGAAAGTGCGTGAAGCTCACTCTATACGCCAGTAATAGTCATATTTCTCCAACAGCGGATGTCGGAAGAAGAACTATAGCGATTAGTGACCGAACTTGATGAAAAAGAAGGTACCAACTCCAGAGTTGAACCGACACATATTCCGATATGGCACTGAATGTCCGTATATGACCTTCTTCCGGACCATCTCCGCTCTGGCTTTCCGAGCTTTGTCCTCGTCAATCCTATCGCTCAGCAAGGATAATCCAATTTGGAGTCAACTTACCAGTCTGGCTGGAACCAATGTGATGGATCAATCTTACCGTAAAAGCAATTCGAGGATGTTAATGCCTGGGTGTATCTGCTCTTTCAGACAGAAGTCATAGCAGAGTGACGTGTGCCTACCTTTTGAATTCGTCCGTAAAGTCCTCAGTCATCAGCAAGGAGTTTAGTGTTGAAATTTGTAGCTCACCTCTTCATTCAGAAAAACATAATCATATTTTGCCCAATGGTTGAAACGATCCTCCATTTGCTTCATCGATTCAAGAAATGGCCATAAATCAGAATTTCTAGCTGATCGAGTCAGTCACTCAACCCCAAGAATCTGAGAAATAAAATAGATTGAAGGATCCAACAACAACTCACCCAGTACGACAAAGACCGCATTGGCCTTCCTTCTACCTTCCGTATCGGTCACTCGTAGGTCTTCCATAGTAGGCAATTCTTCACCTTCGTACCCTGCCACTGGGGGGACTGTCGACTCTGGAGGTAATCTGCCCGGTATCCAACCTCCTGCCACACTACCCTTCCATGACGCTGGCAAGACGGTAGTGGGCAAAGTGTGTTCTCGGTATGTGGGATGTATGGAAAGAAGGAGATGTATTGTGAACTGGGCGTTAGCTGGCCGAAGAGATGACCCAAGCGCAGGGCTGGGTACTACGGAGGCGTAATCTGTATGGAATGGTAGGGTGGAGTGGACCAGTAGGGAAGGGAAAGTATACTCACCAAAGAGCCGACTGCAGCACCGATGTACTTCCATCGTGGAATGAGCATAGCTCTCGAGGGGTTGAAAAGTAATGAGAGGAAGGAATGAGATAAGTCGGAGGAAGAGGTGTCGGGCGCAATTGAAGGACCGACCAAATGAGGCAGGCCGGGGTATAATAATAAATCGAGTGAGATGATGGAGCTATATCGATATCGAGGTATGGCAAGTGGCCAGTGGACAGTTTCAGGCCCCGAACGACGACTAGAGAGCGATCATGGATGGAAGAGGGGTAGGTTTTGGTTATGACCTCGGCTGCGGGGGTTGCGCAGTTGGGAAGGCAGGGAGAAATTTCCTGTGGTCGTCGGTCTCGGCGGCGAGTTGCGGCCTAAAAGTGGTTTTGGCACTTGACCGGTATCGAGAGGGGGGTGAGGGAGAGAGATCAGAAGAGAATGCAAGTCAGGAGAAGCGACAGGCTATTGGATAGTTGCTCGTATGTTGTAAGACGCGGCGAACGATGAGTAACCGTGGTCAGTATCGATAACTCGCTGTCTACAATGTAGAGAGGCAAAAGGAGAAGAAGAATATGCATATCATAGAAAACTACTCCTTATATCCACAACTGAGTCCTCCGGAGGAATCAGGGGTAAGGGGTAAGTGTTAGAGGAACAATACGGTACGGGTACGGCTATCCGGCTACAACCTCCCCCCCCCTCGAAAAAGGATAACGACTTAGGGCACCACCCTAAGTGACCCCGGGCACCACCTTCGGTCAGGAACCTAATGAATCGAACTAATGAGTTAGAAACACAATGCTATTGTGGGTGGTTCCTCTACTAATCAATCGAAAAATTACTAATGATATCCTCCCAACCTCCCTAACCCCCTAACCTCCCTGAACCCCTAACCTCCTAACCCCCTAACCCCCTAAAGGTCAACCATTAGTATTCCGCCTCCACCTGCGGCAGAGGCAATGACTTACAGAGAGTAGGCACGCCCCACCTTGAATTAGGCACGCCAAAGGTGGTGCCCGGGGTCACTTCGGGTGGTGCCCTAAGTCGTTATCCGAAAAAGCGACGACCTCGGCGCTGTCGGATCCACTGGTCTCAGGTTCCGTGCGTGTCATGTCATGTCCTATCTTATCTTGTCCTATCCTATATTCATCGATGAGATCCCCAGGATCTATCGTGTCCTAAATCCATCATTCTGAATCCATCGTATCTCATAATCCATCATATCTCATAATCCATTGTATCTCATAATCTCATAATCTCATAATCCATCGCATCGATGAGATCCCCAGGATCTATCGTGTTCTAAATCCGTCGATAAGATCCCCAGGATCTATCGTGTCCTAAACTATCGTAAGTCGTTTGTAATTGTGAAGAGGGGGAATTATCGAAGAGGGTGGTTTATCGAAGAGGGTGGTTTATCGAATGGGAATTATCGAATGGGAATTATTATTGAATGGGAATTATCAAATGGGAATTATTATTGAATGGGAATTATCGGAGGTTCTCCTTTATTGACCGTAGCAGTAGTTGTGGGTAAGGGCACAACGGTATCCGTATTCGTTGATGTAGGTGTATGTGGTTCCAATAGGGGGAATTTCTGGTACATGAATCTCTCTGTCTTTCAAAGCTTCATCATCCATGACAGGAACGATTAGGGGGATGGTAAGAACAGGTTCTCCGCTTCCAGATTTAGGTTCTTTGATAGGTGGGAACCCTGGTTTCTTTGTTACTGGGGTGACATTGTTTTCTGGCGCTTCTTGTCCTATTTCTCTTCGAACATTTCAATGTCTTCGCAACTGCTGTAATCCTGGAGCACATCCAACTCTTCACAGTTGCTATTTGAGACCGAGTTGAATTTGGGATATTCCGGCGGATTGTAAGCGTGAGATGGGGGTGAAGCAACTGAATATTGTTTGGATGGGTGTTGTCTTTCAAGAGAGGTGAAGTAGAGGAACAAGGCATAAGGGGGAGATTTCCGTGTGTGATTTTTCTGATAGGTGGTATGGAATCCTTTAGGTTGTGGGAGTTTGTGGTTCCAGCTAGGTACACCATTGAATCGTTTGTAGGAAGGGTATTTGAACTTCTTAGCGGTTGTAGTGGAGATGTCAGAATAGTCGGATGGAATGGTGGTATTGCTTGAATGAGACATGGCGGAATGAGATGTTTTTGAGTTGGCGGAGTGAGATTTTTTCGAGTTGGGTGGAGAGTAAGGGGTGTAGCGATGATGTTTAGTGATGTTGATGTGACGATCGGCGGGCATTGTGATAGATAGTCGTAGTATGTAAGAGCGAAGTGGAAACGAGTTGAAGAATGGGTGGGAAACGTTGTCTCGGACTCCATCTTTAAGGCTACATCCAGGATGAAGGTGAGTCGTTCTCTGGCACATTTGAGGTATTGTTCTTTCTTGATACAGGGGTTCAAACGACCGGGGTACTTGGAAGATAATAAGAATGGGGGTCGATGATAATAAGATACATAGTCACAAAGGATTATGTCTTGTTGACATTGTTCTAGAAGAGTAGTGGTGGCGCTTTCTCCTTCCTTTGGGACCGGTTATTCTAGAAGCGACAATCTCGGACTGATTTGCCGGGGTCTCAGGACTGGGTCACCGGACCTGTCGGACCTGTCGGACCTATCGGACCTATCAGACCTTCTGATCTAGGGGCCGGAGTCTCGGACTGGTTTGCAGGGCCTGATTTGACGCGTCCGTTTGACCTAGGAATGAAAGTCTCGGACCTAGAAGCGGTAATATTGGACCGATTGGGCGGAGTCTCGGACTGGTTTGCGGGGCCTGTTTTGACCCGTCCGTTTGACCTAGGGGGTAAAGTCTCGGACCTAGGAGCGGCACTTCTAGTGACATCCGGCCTACCTGAGGGCAAATTTTGACCTTTAGGAGTCATTTTTGAAGTCTGGTCTTGTCCTTTAAGTGTGAATCGAAGTCTGATTGGGTTTTCTTGTTGTCTTGTGTCATTTCTGTTGTTGATCTTGGGTATAACTCGATCTCTGATTGCTGTGTCACCAACAACTTGCTCTGTTGGAGGCTCCATACTGATCATTTCTAATAGATGGTCTCCACCATGTGCAATGATTGTTTCGGGTGTTTCCCATGTGTTCATGTGTTCAGGACGGTCCTTCCATGAGACAAGGTACTGTGTCTGTCCTCGTGGGTGATTCTTTGATGGTCGAGATGTCTTCATATCCAATATTTGGTTGACGATCCGAGGCAGATGGGATATAGGGGGTTGATAAAGAGTGGGTATCCATTTACGAAGGTGTGAAGTGGATATTGTAGGATGAATTGTGATATTTGATGGGAGATCAAGTGTGACAGCATTTGCAGTTATGACTTCTGTAATTTCAAATGGTCCAATGTATAAGGGTCGTAATTTACGAGATTTACGATTCTTCAGGAAGTCGGTGTTGAGAGCTTTTGTACTGAGTAGAACTAAGTCGCCGGCTTTTACAAGTAATGCTTGATGCCGTTTGTTATAGGATTTGGTCTGGGATAATTGCGCATTGGCTATTGCTGTTGTGGCTTGATCCAGTGTGACTTCTAAGTATTCCGCAAATGCAACAGCATCATCATTGTAAGCTGAATCAAGTTGAGGTCGGGGAATGCGACGATTGTTGTGAATCCCAGCAGGATGATAACCTAAGTCTAGTTCGAATGGTGTGCGTTTTGTTGACTTGTTCACACTATCATTGATTGCAAATTCAAGCATTGCAAGGTGAGGTACCCAGTTGTCTTGCTTATAGTTGACGTAGTGGCGGAGACTTTCTTTAACTAATCTGATCATTCTTTCAGATTGTCCGTCTGATTCGGGGTGAAAAGCTGTTGACAACGCTAACTTGGTACCAAATGCTGCAAATAGGTGTTGCCAAAACGCTGAAGTAAATCTTGCGTCACGATCTGAGATGATTCTTGATGGTAGACCGTGAAGTCGGAAGATTTCACGTATGAAGAGGTTTGCGGTGTCCTGAGCTGATGCATTTGTGGTTGTTGGTAACAAATGAACTCGGCGGGATAGTTTCTCCACGACTACTAGACAGGCGTCTTTTCCTTCTGATGAGGGCAATTTGACAGCCCAGTCCATAGTAATGACGTCCCATCTTGCAGTTGGAATGGGGAGTGGGTGAAGGGAACCAGTGGGAATTTGATTTGTGACCTTGTTCTTCTGGCAAGAGACACATGATCGACAGTATTGACGAATATCACCAGACATTGTTGGCCAGTAATATGTTCGAGAAACACTTGCTAGCATTCGATCAAATCCTCGGTGTCCCGATGTTGGTGTGTCATGGAAGTCTTCCATGATGTTTGATCGTATATTTTCACCTTCTGGTATACATAAAATATATGCCCGTTGTGAAGGCCGATAGATATATAGAAGTCCAGACATGAGTTGGTATTGGATGGAAGTGTTGTTAGCATCTTTTCGGTTAAGATTGCTGCCATAATTTAATGGGTTGAGGTGGTCTCCAAGGGGAATGGGTGGTGTATGGTTTCGATCACCAAGGCGTGGAAGTCGTAATTCTTTCATTATCTCTCCAAAAACTGGATCATATAACAATAATTCTCTGATTTTGGCGTAGAATGGGTTGTTTAGATCAGAGGTCCATATTGCATAAACAGCACGGAGTGGTGCTCTGGACAGCGGATCCACATTGCTGTGAATTCTTCCAGCTCGGTGAACAATGGTAATGTTGGGTCGATATTCTTGAAGAGCAAGTGATTGTCGTAGGAGTCTTTGATTTGTTCCATTATAATCTAATATCCACTGTAGAGCGCTATGATCGGTGACTATTGAAATTTTACAGCCATCAACATAAGCATGGACTTTGTTGAGGGCCCATGTAATTGCGGTGCACTCAAGTTCAGTTGGTGTATAATTTGTTTCTGCTGGGGTGGTGGTACGAGAGAGATAACAAATGACATATTCGTCACCTTTATCATCTTTCTGAGCAAGTATAGCACCAAAACCAATTTGTGAAGCGTCGGTGTATAGAATGAAAGGTCTTTCATAATTTGGATGGCCTAGGATTGGGGCGGTGGTGAGGCGTGATTTAAGTTCGTTGATAGCGGAAATGTGTTGAGCGTCAAGGAATAATTTGCCTGTACCATTCTTCAATTTGTGTAGTGGAGCACATATTGAAGCAAAGTTGGGAATATATTTGCGGTAATATACTAACATTCCAACCAGGCGTTGAAGCTCTTTGTGGGTGGTTGGTAGGGGCATATCAACAATCGCCTCTACATTCTTCTTTAATGTTCCAATTCCGAGGTTGGATATATTATGACCAAGTGCATCTAGACTTTGTTTGAAAAGATGACATTTGGTTGTTGAAATGGTGAGGTTGGCCGCAATAAGGGTGGTGAGGATAAAGTTGAGGTGTTCTAGGTGTTGGTCGAACGTTTTGGAGTATACGATAATGTCATCAATATAGACAAGGGCAAATTTCCATTTTGCTGATCCTAGAACTTGGTCCATTAAACGTTGGAAGGTGGCAGGTGCGCCAGTGGGACCAAATGGCATTACTGTTGGTTCATGTAGTCCACGGTGTGTTCGAAATGCCAATTTATTTCCTGTTTCTTTACTGACTGGAACTTGATAGTATCCTTTATTTGCATCCATTGTTGAGAGGTATTGCATTCCTTCAAATTGAGAAAGAATGTCGTCAATTCTGGGTAGGGGGTATTGATCGGGTTTGGTGACGGCGTTCACTTTACGATAGTCAATACAGAATCTGTATTTTTCACCCTGTTTGACAATAATTGCAGGTGAAGCCCAAGGACTTGTGGAAGGGATGATATGACCGGCATCTAGGAGTTCATCAATAGCGTTATTGATAACCTGACGTGATCTGGGTGAAGCATGGTATGGGGTTGATGCCACAGGTTTGTTATCTCCTGTGTCAATGTCAAAGACAGCTTGGTTTGTACGTCCAATTTTGTGAGGTCCGTACATGAATGCATGCCGGTACTTAATGAGGAGTTCATCAACACGTTTACGAAGGGCAAATGGTAGGTCTGGGTTGATGTCCATATCTTTGAGTTCTTTCTTGAAGATGGCAATATCCTCGTTATCATTGATGGGCACTGCGGTGTGTGCAAGGACAACATCAACAGCGTTGACTGGCTGGGCAATACCGATTATCTCTTGTGGTTGCAGAGTGATGGGCTCATGGCTGAGATTCATCATCTCTCCAACAAAGTCTTTGGCATTTGCTGGGGCGAGAGTGTATGCGGTTTTGACTGGTAGAGAGCCAGAGCGGAATGGGGTTGGTGATATGAGAGTGTTTGTTGAAGGTATTTGACCATTATGGGTAAGGGGAACTAAGGCTCGACTGAATGGGCGTAAGACAAATGTCTCCCGGATTCGAACTTCATGTTGGTGTTGAACATCCGTTGGATCAATGTCTCTTTTTGAGGTTGATAATGGGATTGGTGTGTTGGGATTGTCTTTGAGAATGAGGTGATTATCATTCAGGTTGATTGTAGCTCCCAATGGTTTAAGCGTGTCGTTTCCTAGTAAGAACCCATTTGGTGCGGAAGGTGTGAGATGGAGGGTCACTCGGATGGTGACAGGAGGATCTCCAGCAAATGTCAGATTTGCACGAACATGTCCCCATATAGGGCTTGCTGCTCCTAATCCTTTCAGAGAGAAGCTTGATGTCGGTTCAACCTTTACATTTGGGAGATGTTTACGAATATAAGCGGGATTGGCAAGGGAGACTGCAGCACCAGTGTCACACATGACTTGGTGAATCTGTTTTCCACCATTCAATGTTGCTTGTGCATATGCAGGGGTGTGGAGGACATGATGATTGACATCATCGGCGTTGGCGGAGGGGAGTTCCTCAATGGTGTTTGTGTTGACATCACGAGGAGGGGGTGGGCGACTATCATCCCATGGTTTGCGTTGGTGGGTGTTTCCGTAGGATCTGTTATTCCTGATAGGTTGGTGATTCGGGTTACCATTATTATTGACAGGTTTATTGTTTACGTGACTGTTGTTTTGGAATGTGGTGTTACGTTGTCTGTTATCAGACCGGGGAGGATTGTTTTGTCCAGTTGTTTGTTGGTTACTCTTTCTTTGAGGGCAATCACTGCTCCAGTGATTCTCTCCGCATGTTCTGCAGGGTGTGGGGGGTGGACCTGATCTTCGAGGAGGAGGGGGTCTTTGTCGATTTGGGGTTTGATTGTTATTGTTTGTGTTTTGGGTGAGGCCAAGAGAGCGTAGTCCTGCTTCTTTGTCAACCAGTAGACGGTGTAGATCGGTGAGGTTGGTGTTGGGATCAACATAGAGTAATGTTGTCATGGATGTGGGGAGACCAGAGAGGATCTCGTGGACAATGGTTTGGGTTTTCATGTCATTGCCGTGTACTTCTCGCAAAAGTTTAACCTTCTGCCAGAAATAAGTGGTGATGGACTCATTCCTGAGGAGTCGTCTGTTTCGAGCTTGAGCTAGGAGTTTTGATGTATAGTTTGCAGATCTGAAAGTGGTTTTGAGAACTTCGGACCAGTCCTTCCAAGTAATGTATTTGCTTCGATCTTCAGGGGAAAGTGTGTTAAACCAATCAAGAGCAGAGGCTTGGAGTAGAAGTGGGATTTTGGATGTTACTTCTGTGTCCACCGCTCCACTTTGTTGGAGTATTGCAGAGATCTTATTGATCCAGTCATCGACTGTGTCGGTGTGGGGTGAATTGTTGAATTTGGGAAGCTCAGTCGCTTTTAATTTCATTGTGGATGACTGTGTAGGAGGAACTATGTTGGTGTTTGGAACAACGATAGGGTTGTTGTGTGTTCCGGTGGCTGGAGGTGTGGTCTGTTTATTGACGCTTTGGGTTATTGTGAGGGATTCGAGTTTCTTTCGAAGCTCCGCCATTTGTTGCTCAATGTTGTTGAGCTTTGTTACTAGTTCATTTGATTTGGTGATTTGTTCAGATGTATTATCACGGTGTGTTCCTTCAAAGACTTGGAAGTCATCTTGTAGCTGGCCGATTTGGTTCTCAACGCGGGCGATGATTTGATGATCATTGGATAGTGCGTTGCGCAGGGTGGATGTTGGATCTGTTATTTGGTTGGAGAGGATCTCTAAGCAGAGAGCTCGAATGTGTTCATCAGAGGTGGCGTGGGTTGCACCGTCTTGTGGAATAGATGAGAGGGAGGATGATCGCAGCCTGTGGCCTCGAACTTGGGATCGAGTGACAGGTCCAGTGTTTATTGGAGCAGTAGTAGCCTCTTGAGGAGCAACTGATGGGTTGGACATCGTTGTTTTGGTGATTGGTTGGGTGAGGTGTGGTCACGTAATTTATTTTGGCTAGGAGGTAGCTGCTAGTTGGTGTATTCGAATAGTGTATGTATCAACTGTACGCCTGTACCAAGTTGATTCGCGCGTTGATCCGAGGGACTTGCGTGAAGTGTGGGATCACAGGACGGACCAGGCGGGAGTGGTGTCTTGCTAGAACGTTCAGTTGATCCGGGTAACACGGATGTTGATGGTAATTAATGACCTAACCTAAGGCGTCCCCTAGGAAGTGTTGATGTCAGGGTGGGTGGGTGGGATGATTACTGCTTAAAGGTGTCCGGCACCGTTATGCATTAGTCGTATATGGGAATGTGATGTATGGACTTGGTGGCAAAGTCCGGGTGGCAAAAAGTGGGTGGCGAGGGTGGGTGGCAAATGGGGTACACGGCGGATCCGCTCTTTCGCGGGTGGGTATCACGGACCTGCAGATCGTCCAAAGCAAGAGTTCCGGTAGCTGGGGGAGTCCGGTAGCTAAGGAACTGGTAGTGAGGGATCCGGTGGCAAAAAGGATGATGGTAGTGATCAGGGGGGGAACAATGATCTAGAAGGTACTAGATCAGGGACAAAGGTATCTATCTCTACCTCTGTCTGAAGTCGGACGTTCGTTCGCGCTATCTCCACCAGTTGTAAGACGCGGCGAACGATGAGTAACCGTGGTCAGTATCGATAACTCGCTGTCTACAATGTAGAGAGGCAAAAGGAGAAGAAGAATATGCATATCATAGAAAACTACTCCTTATATCCACAACTGAGTCCTCCGGAGGAATCAGGGGTAAGGGGTAAGTGTTAGAGGAACAATACGGTACGGGTACGGCTATCCGGCTACATATGTATCACCTTATCTTCGTCGTCGTCACCCGTCGGTGAGGCCAAGAAGCGCAGCCGGGGGCATTATTCTCCCACGGTGTCCGTTTCTTCAATTCTTGCGGGGCCCCTTCTTCCGAATCAAGTCTTTGTACGCGTATCACCAACGCTCTGAGATTGACTCTACTCTGTCATCATACAAAGCCATGGGCGGTAGCTTACTTGAACCCTCCCGGTCGCAATACAGCCTGTATCTCCAGAGGTCAATTCAAGAGACTTGAGAACCTCGGTGTCAAATTACATACAGAAGCTGACACGCGTCACAACTCTCTTCCTGGAATCGCGCAAAATGCAATCTCTATCAAATCCCCCGAGGTGACATTGAACTAGGTTCCAGGATCGGGTGAGACCACTGCCACCATGCCACTTCGGCACGGCACGCACGGTGAGAGGAACCCTGTCTTTTTACTCCTACCCTCATCCTCTCTTCTCACTCTTACTGACCCTCTGTTACCGCTTAGCCTACTACTACTGGTAAAACTCCACCAGAGTACACGTAATCCACGCGACTGACTTTCTAACCTTGACCTGACCCAGCACCATGGCACATGGACCATATCACCTCCTCCGCGCGTGTTCAGGGGCTTCATCCCTCATACTCGCTCTTCCGAGCGTGCAAAAAGAAATCAACAACGCCTCGACTTGTTGATTCGTTGTCAAAAAAATCGAATGAAATGGTGCGGAGTACTTATGCCCGGTCATAGGGAGACAGAAGGTTGATATATCCCATCTCTGTTCCCTTTTAATAGTATCACCCTTCTCTCATTCGTTCCACCCAATCACCCATTCTACTTCCATCGTACTGCCAGACAGAACGAGAAACATACCCCTCCTTGCAACGGCTCTTTTCTTTTACCCTTCCCATCGTATCGACCTCCCTTGTCACTCAGACGTGGCAGGGCCTTGTCATTGACGCATCTCATTCACTCGTATCCTTCTTTTTCCATATTCTCAGACGTGTCAGTGAGTCACCACTTTTTGTTTCTGGAGGTTATGGAGCTGACTCGATGTAGAGATGCCGCGCATCCCCGTTCGTACCACTCCTTATCATACTCTACCACGATGTACAAGACATTACAAATCCAAACGCGACCTCATCCTACGCGCACTTGGCAAGGCATCTTTCATCAATGGCTCTCAGTTTGTCATCGCGTGGATCTCTCCAAAGGGAGAAGTCGACGTCTACGCGTCCGAGCTTCTACAAGCTTCTGTATCCTCCAAGGAAGGCGGTGTCCTGAATCGCAAAGAATTGGATCGTGAAGCTGGGCGCGTTAAAGGCGAAATGAGCAAACGATGGGAAGAGATCCGTCGGTTGGAGGAGAAAGGAGAAGTTCCCACATTCGAAGAAGACGCAGAAGAAGCCGAAGATGTTGAGGAGGAAAACGAAGATGATCCAGATCGTACTATGGTAGACGAAGAGGCGGCTCAAGCCAAGAAACAATCTCCTGCTCAAATGATGTCTTCTTTTCCCGCAGCCAGAGCGTCAACACCTCAACCATCGATGCACACTATAACACTCCAACCTCATGCCGTTGAAGATTATTACAACACTCGATTCAACGCACTGCAACAAGCCACTTGCAAGCTCGTTGTCAAAGCGTGGATCAAGGTGATCGAGCCAAAGAAGCAAATGAAATTTCCTTACAACAAAGGGGAAGAGTATAGACCCGCTTGGTGGCCCGAAGGTGTCAAGCACCGCGAACCTGATCATTTGTCCAAGCAAGGTAAGTTCATTCTCTGAGTGCCTATGTGCTCCATTCTGATGTACAGAACGCCTTGTTCTACTCAGTAGTATCATCCGATCACCTCTGATATCCGTCGCTCGCCTCGAATTATCTACTGCCGAAGCAGCCGCCTTCATCTCCCGACCTAGATTATCTATCCTTCGTGAGGTTTACCTTGTGGCGAAAGAAGAAGAAAAACGGCGCAAGGAGGGAGACTCTACATCGGAATTGGTCGTACATCTTCCTCATACCCCGGTCTCACCTTCAGCCATTAGCCCCGAACCAGAAAAACGCACTCACTCGACTATGGAATTTGAAGAGGACAAGGAGAACGTTTCCTCTTACAACGCTCATGCCGCCAAACGTGTCAAGCATTCTCGTCTGCCCGCACTGACGATTTCGACCACTCAGGCTAACTACGACTATGCTCATCCCTTCACATTCGCTCCTCAATCACATCTCTGGCCAGGACGTGATGGGGCCGTTTCCGCACCACCTCCTCATCTCTCACCTTATCCTCAATCAGAAGTCTTTGGCGATTATCGCCCTCACACCTCTATCATACAAACGGCAGAAGAAAGATATCACCCCAATCACCTCGCACCCATCCTAAATCCTCATCAGCACACCACGACGAGTCCTGTCGATGCCCATCAACAACCCTTCTCTCATCCGGCTGGGATGCAATACTACCCGCGTACGCAACCTGGTCAGGGGTATCTCCACCAACATCAGATTGATTACCTTCAGCAACAGGGACAGGGAGGTTACGATTATGGCAGTCCTTATATTGCTGACAACTGGGAGAACAGTTTCGGACAGGGCACGTGATGCGGTGTTGATGAGGATGCTTTTTGGGCTTTGAGTGGGATGTTCTCTTACTGAGTGCGAATGAGATGGCTATTTACCCAACCATGAAGACCAATTGTACCCAATGTAACCATCTCCGTAATTAGAGTAAACGTATCTAGTAGGGGATGCAGGATGCTTTCTTGACGCGATGGGTGATACAAATTATGCTGACCATGCGGCTAAATCGGGCCGTTCACCCGGGTGGCACTTCTACGTCATGTTGGAAGGTTAGGATAGAGTTTGACCGTTGATTGCCCGGGTGTACTTAGTGGGATTGAGATGCATACATACGCTCTTCACTGACTTCAATTCTGTCCGAAACGTGCTTCATCCACAGCTACTAGCCGCTGTCCGCAGGAATCATTTGAGAACAATACACCCCCCTAACCCGCCTTTGGGGTCAGATCTGCTGATCGCATCATCATCATATCAAACCTTCATTCAAGGCAATCCTTCTCGCCATCATCTCACTCCAATCTCTCTTCACCTCTATCTCTTCTTCTCTCATAATGTCCTCCATGTCTCTCCGTCTTCGTCCCTTCCTGAGGACGCAAGCTCGCTTCTTGTCCACCACTTCGATACGACCCATTGCGAGCTTCACTTTGCGCCCACCTACCTCCGTCTCCTCTCCAATCTCTGGGACTGAATCAACTTTCGAAGGTATCGCACCGACCAACAAGTTAAATATCAATTTGACGTCTCAAGCGAGGGGAATCAACACCACCTCTCCTCTAGGACTGGAAGCTTCTGCCAGGGCGGAAGATGGTGGAGTGGAAGAAGCACCTCATTCAGGTATCAATGTTGATAAATCGATCAGGATGGATACGTGCGTTTCATCTTCTTTTCTTTGATTGTGTTTTCCTTCCCTCACTCTCAATCCTACCACCTCCTGATCATCTCCAATTCGAGCATATCCGAAATAGAGATATAAAAAGGTGTCCGATGTGCTATGCTTCTCCGAAGTCTAGACTCATAGCCGAGAAGCTCAAAGCCAAAGCTGACACTGCCGCTCCTTTTCCCTTTCCTCCCTTCCTCTTCTTCCTCCCGTTCTATCTCCCTTCCTTCTTTTACCTCGTCAATTTTCCAAATCTGACCCTTCATATTGGTCTTGGCTTTCGGTTGTCGGACCGGCGGTATGTGGCGGCATCAACTCATCAATTTTTCGACACCTCTACCCCTCCTTTGAACCCCCAACCAACCGAACTTTTCACCACCATTGCTTCCGTCTCTGACCTCTCTTCATACTCTCTTCCCTCCTCTGCGATTCTCGTCTCATCAACGATCAACAAACCTCCCGGCTCGTCTTTCATCTCCCCCGTCGTCCTCTCTGGCCTCTGGGGCACCAAACAACCTCGCGACCTCTCAAACACCTTTCGGACATGTCAACCCCCATTCGTTCTCCTGCCTTTGAATTGATGCGAGTCCTGGTGACCTTGACCGACAATTGTGCCTGCCCCATTCCCCCGTGCTTCGTCGTGGCCCGGGCCCCCAACGACGTCATGAAAAACCTCACGCATGTTCTCGTTTCCGAAACTTTTTTCTTACCCCGTTTGTCATTGCCGACTGGCCGACTTCTTAAACCCGACTTCTACGAGCTTCTCTCATTGCAACAATCACTTCGTTCACCATTGTCAAAACTTCGAGCCACACTTTTTGACTCGATCCTCTCCTGCACCGTTCCTGTGCTGACGCTTGTCAACCTGTCGGCCGAAATTTGGGAATCATTGCGTTTTTCAACGCATATCCCATTGTTGTTCTGCGAACGTTCGCCTGCCAATCTTCCTTCTCACATCTACAACCCGGGGTAGATCATTCTACGACTCTCTCCTTTGTCTTCCACCGCTTTGCTTTGCCCGTTGCTCGCTTCCTTTCCGAACATATCCGACCGTCGATCTTGGTCAACGCTTCTCAAAATCCCTTTCATCCTCGGTGTTCGTTGTACGTTTGTAATTCACAACTTTCCTCGGCTTGACCTGAGTTTTGTTCTCTCGCCACTCTTGTCTACCTTAACATACCCGTCGTCTTGAATCACAATCACTTGGATCGTGTCGTCGAACGGTGACGAATTACTTGTATCACATTTAAAAACCGACAAAATCACTCCATTATGCACCCGAACCTCCGCTCAATGACATCGTCCCCTATGTTCTCTGTCATCAATCTCGGACCTCGACTCACACCTTCCTCAACCATGTCTTTTGCTCGCATTCCTCGGCGTCTATTCGCTCAACGCGCCCTACACACTTCCCCCACTTTGTTGCCACGCCATAATCGTCCTCATGTGCGCATGTTAAAACCCATTGTTCAATCTCGTAACATTGCTGTCACTGCTACCGCTCCGACTGCAATGTTCAGTCATCCTCCCCCCGAGCCGGGAGCAGACTTCAATGTGGTCTTTATTGGTGCAGGGGTGAGAGCTTGGTTTTTTCAAGTGAAATGAAAGCTAATAATTAGAATATCATGTTCGGTAGTGATGAGGGGCCTTGGAAGTGAGACCCAGAGTCGTCATTGTGAGGCAGTGGCTGACGTCGTAGTCACTCGTTCCGATTCGAACATAAACTCGGACCACGACTCAAGGTCACGGCTTTGATCGACCCGAACCTTTCACGTGCGCAGACTGTCATCGATGGCAAGAGGGCTTCTTTCGTCGAATCAGCTTACAGAGATACGGAGCTGTTCAAAACGATTGAAGATTACCATGCGGCTCTTAAAGCACGTAAAAGCAAAGATCCTCAGTGAGTCGATAATTTCTACTTATCCTCCTTGACATATGGTCTGGAATACCGCTGATACTCCCCAGTGCGATCGTTGTAGGATGTCCTCCCGCTTATCGTGGGGGCACTACCAAAGGAACAGATTTAGAATTGCAGCTACTCAAATACTTCCCGAAGACGGCTTACTTCGTCGAAAAACCAGTGGGAACTGGTACCATCGAAGCTGCTCGTACGGTCACTGAAGAGCTCATCAACAATGGAAACATAGTATCGGTCGGCTACATGTTGAGGTACCTTCGATGTGTGCAAATGATGAAGCGAATCATCCATGATAATGACTTGACGGTCATTGCGACCAATGCTAGATATGTGAGTCATGGTTGGTGTACGATGAAATATTGTTGACATCAAGTCTTGT
The DNA here is from genome assembly GCF_000271645.1 of Tremella mesenterica DSM 1558. Taxonomy (NCBI): domain Eukaryota; kingdom Fungi; phylum Basidiomycota; class Tremellomycetes; order Tremellales; family Tremellaceae; genus Tremella; species Tremella mesenterica. The sequence continues at coordinate 728,449 of NW_006711229.1, forward strand.
GCTTATGAAGCCATCGCCAAGCCTGCCTGGTAAGTCAAGTCGTGTGTTGCAGCTGATATCATTATTAATCGACAGGTGGAATAAAGCTATTGACATGGGTCCCGTGATTGAACAAGGCACTCACTTTTGTGATCTTTCACGATACTTTGGCGGTGATGTCGATATCAACTCTGTCGTGTGAGCCAATGTCTTTTATTTCATCTTCAGTCATACCTCGTACCGAAGATGGATTCTTCACCATAAGATGGACAGAAGCTAACGTCCAGTGCCAAGTCTGTAGAATGGTACGAAACCCCTGGAAAGCTTAGCAAAATTCCCATCGATGAATCCAAGATTCCTGAGGAGCAAAGAATTCCTCGACTAACTTCAGCCGTTTGGTCAGTTCCATCTAGTTGATCTTCGTGCGACGCTGACGATATAGGAAATACGACAATGGTGCTGTCGGTGCTTTCACCCATGCAGTGGCTTTACAAGGCCAAGCCTACGCTTGTGAACTTGAAGTTTGGGCAGATGGTTTCCACATGCGTCTTGTTGATCCTTATCAAGCTCCTACTCTTTATGTCCGTCGACCAGGAGGTGAGTCATGATCCATCCAGCTTGAAAAGACACGGGGCTGAAAGTATAGACGATCACGAAGAACGTCATGCTTTCACCGATGACGATCCCTTCTTCTCTGAAGTTTCGTCCTTCATTGATGCTATCGAGGGAGGACCTGATCCTCATATTCTCAGCTCGTTTGAAGATGCTACCAAGACGTACGAATTGACATGGGCCATCCGTTTAGCCTCGGAGGCTTCTCGTGTGCCCAGGATCAAGGTGTAGCACGGATGTAGACGCGAGCCAGGTGGAAGGGGAGGGAGTGGGTGAATTTGTGTAGAACAAAAACATCTTGTGCTAGATCACGATGCATGAAATGTAATCATTCGAAGTATCTACCGATTCCATCTGCACCTTGGTTTTCTTTCACTCCTCAATGGTAGCTGGGCTGTCGGTCGTCGGGCTTGTCTCGTCAGTCAGCCCAGAGGGCGGACCCGAATGTCGAGCGTGGTGGGCAGCTATACCTTGAGGAAGTCGGTCCATTAAGGGTACAAGTGCGGATGTGAGATGAAATCAGGCTGTCCCAACCTGGAAGAAGGGTCCCCCTTGCTCATATGATCTCTCAGGTTTCGTCACACCATTTGATGCACGAATCAAATCATATGATCCTTTGTTACAGGTGCAGTAAGGGACCTGCATCATAACGTCCTCACTAAAAGGCTCAATACTCGAGATCTGCCTAGCAGTCTCGAGCTCCCTTATAAGGTGTACCCTGACATCCTTGGACTTGTAGGAGCAGAATGCATGCTATGGGCCAAAGAGCGAACTTCATATGCATGTGGTACAGGTCTTTGAAGATGCAGGTAGCATGGATGTCAAAGGTGGTCAGCCGAATAAAACGCGCACCCTCAAGCAGTCAACTCCATGTCTTTCCCACATACAGTGCAACAAGCGTTGGACGTAAACTCCAAGATCCTCAATATTCCATCTGAATCGAAGGCTCGGTCCGACGGCCAGGCGGGTCGCCAGAAGGGGTCCTCAACATCGCGGCGAAAGCTTGAGGACATCTTTGCTTTTGTTGAAATGGCTAAAGCCTGATTGGCTTTCCCACAGAGCACCACTTTTGTTTTTATATCTTCGCTTCTGGCTGAGGGAAGTAGGTGATCAGGCCACAAAGCATAACCACCGTCCATCCTCAAAACGCAGGCACATGTAGTAGCCCAGTCCTCATTGGACCATTCTTGCTCCATTCCCACGGTTCGTTCCGCTGCATAATTCTTCACCCTGATGACCGGTATCGCGGGTCGAAAATGCCAGTACACCACTTCCAAACCTGCCCAATATTTCGCAAGTCGGTAAAACCAGAGTGGTGGGTATTTGTCGACTGTAGGACCACTAGCGACCACTAAACCTCGTGGAGGGTCGCGGCGGAGACAGAGGGTTCGGACTGGGAGAAGGTGGATGAGACCCGCACGACATTTCAGTGAATAGATAACGGACTTTGAGATAGATAGATACGTTGCGTTAGGGAAAACGTGGGATGGGAGGGAAAGTATGAGGGCGGAGGTCGAGGGAGAAAGGGTTTCGTGGAGTTTGAGTTTATGGACTAGAGTGAGGGCGAAAGGGTGTGAATGAGGTGAAGAGGGCTCTTCGACTGGATGTGTAGAAGGTGTTCGTTCGGAAGATCCTGAGAACGGTTGAGTATCCTCTTTATCGTCAGCCATCGATTTGGTCCTTGAGAAGATCTGGGATTTGGAAGCTTTGTCCGAAGGCGTGGCAGCAGCAGGGTAAGGCCTCGCTTGGATGGTATTGAGGGATTCTTCTGTTGATTTGATGGGCAGAGAGGGTGAAGAAGCAGAGAGTCGAAAGTGAGCGAGGATGAACCTGGACAACATTTTATCAGAGAGAATGTCGACGGATCGGTAGAGAAGAGGTAAGAGAAGTTGGTGGTTGTCTTGATTGGTACTTGCCAGTACTGCTAGGGTGGCGAGACGATCTTGATCGTGAAGATGATGACCGATGGCGAGGATGACTTCTGGAGGGATGTAAATCATCTCTGAGGCCATTGGAGACTAGTGTTAATTGATGACTCTATTTACCGCCACCTTGTATGGGTGATTATGAGAGCCAGAGATCAAGTGGATGAAGTCAAAGTTGAAAGAGAGAAATGGGGAAGAGAAGTCAGTACCAGTCATTCAGTCCCTTGCTTTATGTCTCACGAGAGCTCGAGAGGGATACGGGTCATTTTGATCCCGCCTCGCTTACAGTACTAGTAACGGTATTGCCACAGGGCCACAAGTCGTCAAGCCATGCGGCTCAAGTCTTACAGCTGTCCAAGATCGACGACGTACCGACGTAATCACTGGCAGACGAAGCGTACGAGCGTCCTATAAGCATGTTCAAACGAAGATGGAATGGAGACCAGAGGTGGACCATTCGGACGATCGGGTGTGACTTCCGACACTTCACATTCCTCCGACTTTTCCGAACCAACTTCCTCGGTCGTTCCGCCTTGTTCCCTACTCGTTCTTTCCTTTGAGTGGCGCCGATAGAGCATGGGGGCCCTCCAGGGCCAGTCAGAGTACAATCTAGAAATGACGAGGTGAGAAGCGTTTTTTTTCAAACGAGGCAAAGATTACAAAAACCAATCCCCACTTGTGCTGATTTGTTTTCTGATTTCTGATTTCTTGACTTTGAGATCGTCTCACTGATCGGCGGCTCAGAAGTTTTTTTTTCTTCGTAAAAAGAACATTCAGTCGTACACTCGGTTCTCACTATTCATTCTTCGGCATCTGTCTTACCTTTCCGAGGCATTCCAGGTCTCAGGTGCACCAGGTAGCAGGCGATTGGCAGGCATAGAGTGATAGAGTGGGGGATCGTAACGAAAAGAAGCAGAGGCGCAGAGGGAGGTTTGATCGCATCATACAAGTAGATTCATATCACGAAAAACGAACGCTCCATAGAAACTTCTTGAGTAAGTCAAGTTCTCGCCCATCATCTTTGGAACCTCTGAATTACAAGTGGACTTTGTGTATGACTCTTCGCTTAGCTTTCTTCCTGACCATCAGCTCTCTTCACGATTTCTCTCAACGAGAGCTAATGTCATCTCTTACGACTTTTCAACTACTTCGAGAGTTTTGTCTCCTTCACGATGATCAACGCCAGAACGACTTCCATGCCTTTAGGACAGATAGCGACGCTCATGGGTGTCCGTCTAGCCGAACCGAGTAAGTTTCTTCCACCTACCTTAGACGGATCAAGCTGATCATTAGTTGCATATACTGGTTTGTCACTCTTCTCATGTCCAACACGTACATATCGATACAAGTCTCCGATGACACCATCTACAACCCTGGAAGAGACTCAACGATGGGAGAGGTGGTCAAGGGTTGCCGGGGATGTTGAAAAGGCGTGGGAAATATGATTGGAAGCAACAACTTACCATCAGTCATCTTCCCATTCATCAACCAAATGGTCGAAGAACTCGGTGTCACGGACAATCCTGATAAGATTGGCTTTTACTCTGGTCTCGTCGAGAGTGTGTTTGCCTTTACGCAATTCTGGACAGTCTATCACTGGGCCAAGTTGTCAGAGTGAGTCTTCAAGTCTTGTGAAGTCTTTCCAACTATCACAACTGACATTTCAGCAAGATAGGAAGGAAACCGGTTATACTCGTCGGGTTGATCGGGGTCGCCGTCACGGTGTCTATCTTGTGAGTGTCATGTGTTGTCCGCTTTGAGAATTCATCGAGTGTATGAACCGGAAGATATTCTTGCTGATGAGCAGCGGTCTATCGACTTCCTTCTGGATGATGATCCTCATTCGGTCTGTCAGCGGAGCATTGAATGGGAATGTCGCAGTGATTAAAGCCGCCATTGGGGATATAACGGACGAGTCGAATTCCACGGAGGCTTTTACACTTTATGGTCTCACATGGACAGTAGGGGCGATGCTGGGGTGAGTAGGCTTGTCAATCTCTTAGACGTTCAGCATTACCGCGCATCAGTTGCTGCGAATAGATCAAACTCCGCACTGACCATCAGAAGTGCTCTTGGAGGCACTCTGTCTCATCCATACGAACGATTCCCGGAGGTGTTCGGCACTGTCCAGATCTTCCAGTCCTATCCTTATCTCTTACGTGGGTCTACTTCCTTCTCCCTCCGTCAGATGTTTCATCTTGAAAAAGCTCTGATTGACGACCAGCATGTCTAGTCGCTGCAAGTTGCACTGTCCTAGGGATCGCCTTTGCCTCACTCGTATATCGTGAATCTCTTCCCTCGGTCCATTACTCAGCCCTTTCCCGCAAACCAATCTTCAACTTTCGACTCTTTGCTCGGCATGATCGCAACGCTTCAGTGACGTCTGTGAACTCGGAGGCGGAAACGCTGGTGGATCCGGAATCACCCATGACTCCCAGCAGAAATAGTCTGTTGCCCAAGTTCCAACAAGGGCTCGACCAGGGGAACGGGTTTCCGAGTCCTCGTAATCGATCATGGAAATTATCTGAGCTCATGGCTCATCGACCTGTCCGAGTGATGAGCGTCACAACCTTTCTCAACTCGTGAGTGATTCACCTGACGACATGCTTTCCTCCTATGCCGCCATTGTGAACCGCTAGACAAAGAAGCTAACGCATAGTTTTGTTCAGGCCGCTTGGCAAGCAGTATCGCTTCTCTTTTTCTTTGACAAAAACAAGTCAGTAATTGATCACTTGACTGTGCCAACATGCTGACGAAACAGTGGTTTAGGCATGTCTGTGAGTACTTTGTAGCTTAATTCTTGGATCGAAGCTGAATGATAGGCTTCGGCCATTGGTCTATCACTGGCTGTCAATGGTTTCTTCACCATCATCTGTCAATTACTCGTCCTAAATCGTCTTCGACGGGCGTTAGGCTTAGCCAAGGCGTATAGACTCCTATCTGCCTTGTGGATTCCTGTATTCCTTCTTCTCCCTCTTCTTCGCGACATACTCGAAGCTACTGAGACTTCTCTCCCAGTGATCGACCCCGCCAGCGAGGGTCAATATTCTGAGATCAGAGGCTGGACAACGAGCATCTGCGTCAACTTGCTACTGTCCTACGTGACAGTCTGTGGGATGTCTGGCAGTTTACTGATGGTATTTGTGAACTACAGTAGTCCGGATAGAACAGCATTGGGAGCGGTGAATGGGATTACGACTGCAGTTGGGGTGAGTGATATTCTCCCCGGCTCATATCGCACCAGGGACTTCAGTCTCGTCATCCAGAGTCGTTCTACCAGAAGAGTAGGTATCGATATGTGTGGATGATTTTTAGCCTATGAGGTATGCTGACGATCAGTGTATGGCACGAGTCATCGGTCCATCTCTCGTCAGCGCTCTGTACGCCATATCGATGGACGGTAAAATTCTCGGTGGTCGATTGTGGTGGATCTTCATGGTCATCTGTTCCGCCGTCAGCTTGATATCAGCCATCTTCGTACAAGAGCCCACACCTGGTCAGTCATTGTGCGAAGAAGAAGAGGGAACATCGTTAGGCGAGATGGGACATAATTATGAGGCGCCCTGTGAATGATGAAGGATGCCGAGGGCGCTGGGGGCGGTCATACGACGTCTATATGATGTTTGTGGACGTCTAGGGTTCGATCTGGATAGACAAGTGACGTAGAAACAAGGGCGGGGGGAGGTGATGATCGTAATTGGGACAGTGGGGAAAGGAAAGGCGAACGAGCCGAAAGGAACGGTATGTTATGGCGGAAGTGGAAAGAGAGCAATGGGGGACCGTGGGGATGAGATTTGGGGACATGTTCAGGGTACATTCCATTCCCCGAACTTGGAAGCTCGGGCATCTTGGCATGAGATTGAGTCACACGAGGTCGATAATTTTGTAGCATACAGCATGTATAGCATGGTCTGGAAATCATCGCTTGTCTTGTACAGTCTCATCTGCATGCAGTGATTGTGGTCGGGCTGTAATCGTGACTGAGACCCGGAGCTCCGGAGGGGAATTTTCGAGTTGCCGCAATAGAAAATTCATCCCCCTGACATTCCGCTAGTTCCGCTTTAAAAGCCCGCGCGGGGCAAGATTCCTTTCCCCATTGCCCCGTCCCTCTGGCCCAGGGCCCAAGGGTCAAGAGTACATGAACAATGCCGCCGCAAATCTACCTTTGGCTCCATCCGGCCATTCTCGGCCCTGGTCCTGGTGTCCAGGCTAAGCTTCCAAGTGGGACCTGACCTCCTCTCGACTCACTCAGCGGCAATCATCGGCCTTTAACACCCGACCCGAGAACGTTCGTATTGACCATTTGATGGTGTACTGTATGCATGTGAAAAAAACTTCTCATCATCAATTTCTTTCTTTGCTTCCTTACATTCCACTTTTCGTATTCACACGCACTTCTCATTCATTGTTCATCAGGGTTATTGTGAAAGTTGTTTGAGTCGGCTCTTTTCCGGTGGTCCGAACACCGTACACCGTACACCGGGTTGTTTGACACGTGTTAGAACAACAATAGTGTCTAAAAGGTCCATCAGTACAAGTATCCTTTCCGACAATTACTAGCGTCTTACAACCGAACGACACAAAGGAGCGTTTGATCGACAGGTGCGACAGGGAGTCAATGCTCAGTGTGAGAGGTCTATTCGGGTCGAGGCTCTGTTTGGAATTGAACGATTTTTCAAAAGGCAAAGGGGTTAAAACGGAGATTCATCCGATCGTCCGTTAGACCGGTTGTCCCACTATCCCACTTCTTATTACGACTACATCCCCCGTACTCCTCTTCTCCACCGACCCAGGCCACCGATCCACCACTACCGAATTCTGACGACTACATCGGGTGGAGATCAAATCGGTACATCCGAGACCGAAATACATTTGTGTCGCACCGCGTACCAACAAAGCGACAAATAACCGGTAACGACGACGACAAGGACGTTGTTACGTGTTACTCTTTTATCGACACGATCATCTTTCCAACAAATTGTTATAGTCGTGACAGTGTGACATCGATACAAATTCTCTCTTTAAGGAATTTTCTTACTGGGGAATTCCTTGACTGATCATCAAATTATTTCACTCTTATCACTTAATTTCCCTTACAAAATCTGGTCTTTCGATTCGCCGCCCTGAATCTTGAGATCATCCATCTCACTTGATTTTTCCCATCATCATATCATTTGTGGATCTTTCACTTTTTGATCCATAAAGTAATCTCTCTCAGACTATCATCTCCCACCTTCCAGGTCACAGGTTGACGGACGACGATCTGTACTGTTAGATAGCCTCGGGCCGTAGTGTCTTTTTCTTTATTTTTCTCACACTTTACACAAATTCCAAATCACGAGTGTGTACGATTGGTGTTACCCGCGGAAAGAGTATCGAAATTGAATCGAATCGAACATCGCACCCGATACGACACGCTTGTCATTACTTTTCGATCGACGAATTGACGACTACGACTACGTTTACTCTTTTCCCCCATCGTACAGCTCAACTGTACACTGTACACTGTACACTGTACATCCTCCACCAAGATCAAATAAACCGACCAAGCGGCGTCATATCTCCTCCGCATTCATCACCCTCCAAGGCCCCCACCCACCTTACCGTATACGCCACCCCCTCTCACTTGACCCCATTGTCATATCCCTTTCCTACTTTCAACACCCCTTTACAGCTCAGCCGGTTGCCTTCTTTCAATTTTCAAGTTCCCACCTCTATATCCGACATGTCAGCCAGACACAAGTGATTCTCTAAACCCCTGACCCTCACATCATATCAATTTATACATCACCATCATGTCACCATTCCCACCCACACCCAATTCTACCTCTGTGAGAAAGAAATTCTGCGTGCCAGAGGTATCCGTCTCTATCTCCCCGTCATCATCTCCATCCCCTGCCCCTTCAGCACGACCCGATCCTGTCCCATTGCTCACTCTGGCACCACCTGCATTGGCTCTCGGCGATCATTTGGAAGTGGGAAAACCCGGGGATGGGAACAATTTCGGGGAAATCTGGAATGGTACGTTTGATCCACCTCCAGTATCTCCACTATCCTCTCGCAGCTCTGAAAGATTTCAAATCACCCGAATCGATAAAGCTGATACACCAGTCATAGCACGAGCTTCAGACCTGGTCAAGGATGGCCATCGACTGGAAAACCTTGCTTGGAGGTATGTTCCCTGAATTGCCTCATGTCAGACTCAACGCTCACTTCAAAGGGTATGGAGCGCTCCCTCTCGACCTTCCCCCAGACCGAGACGTTTGTCGATGTCGACCCAAGGGACAGCTTCCACCACATCTCTTCAAAGCCATGATGACTACACATCACATAGCGAATACCCTTCTTCCCCTACGCGATCTGACCGTTCTTCCTTCGGTGCCGCTCTGAACCTCCTCGTCGACGGTCAAGACTTCAAAGACTGGGTCACCGATGCCAAACGTTCCCTCCCACCCATTCTGTCCGTTCCAGACACTCCAGTCGCCAATCTCGAGATCCGACTCGTTGAACCTACTCCAGTGCCCAGTCGTGTCGGTTCTCTAGGCGGGAGCATGACACCTGGTGGGCTTTTCTCATCCGCGGCTGGAGGTATGCCTCCGCCTTTAGATGAAGAAGACGCAGCGTTGGACGGTGATAATGAAGAAATAAATCAAGACGGACAGGAACGAGACGACGACCCTGAGGGAAGAATACGACGTGCACCGAAAAAGAAAGGAGGCAAATTTTTCCTTCACTCTTCACCTACCAAAGGCTCCGGGTCCGACTCCAACACCTCACCGGTCCCTACCAAGGACAATGATCTCCCCGTCATGCCCATGCCGCCGGTCAAACGTCATAGCTCCGGTTCGTCATCGGGTATCGTCAAGATGAGACCCAAAGAGAGAAACGGGGCACAAAAACGTCAAGTGTCACTGTCCACCATGCGGGGTAGGTTCCAGGCGGAGAAGCGGAAAGCAGTCGAGGCCATCCGACAAGCCGAGGAAGAGCGGGAAGCCAAGGATGAGGAAAGCGGATGGGAGGACGAGGATGAAGCTGCCGAGAGTGACGCTAATTGGAGTGACGAATCCCAACAGGCACCGTCACCTACAAAGCGGAATAAGAAGCATGTCACGATAGCATCTCGTTCACCCAACGGTGCCTCCGCAGCTGATTTGACCCGGATACTATCACGACAACCATCAAGAGAACCGAGAGGCACTGTCAGAGATCCTCCTCCGCCACCTGCACCAACGCCTCTGAAGAAGATGTCAAGGAGAGAACGAGAAGCTGCTGAAGCGGAACGGACGAGGATCGAGAATGAATTAGAAGCGCAGAGACAGCGAGAGATGTTTGCCAAGCAGCAAATCTTCGGTTCACGACCCAGCGAAGGTCTCCTCACCGACCTGTTCAAACGTGGAGGCAGCATGGTAGACTTGGTGAGCACATCTACTTGAGGTCTCCGAGTAGACAAACGCTGACTAGTGTAGCCTGGCGCCAAAGAACGTGCTGAGTCTTCATTACGTCCTTCTCCTACATTTGGTAATCTTCCTGGTTTGATGAGGGATAGTCATGCCGGTCCCAGCGTCCTTCGCAGCAAATCAGCCATAGCTTTTCCTGTTCAAACTGGTGTCAGTGTGACCGTTGCGCCGCACACGCCTTTGCACGCACCACAATTATCCAGTGTGGAACCCTGTACGAGCCATCGACGCGAGGGCACTGAACAGCGTAGGACGAGCAACAGCGATGAGGGTGAATTGGCTCTGAGAACTAAGGTGAAGCCCAAGCCCAAAGTGAGTTTCTACCTGCTCATCAGTCACATAGGCTGATTGACCCCTCAGCACACCCCGAAAAATGTCGCGATGGAATCGGACGATGACGGCAGCGAGGATGATTATCTCGCCACGTCACAGACACGTCGCAAGCTGGCCGAACTGCAAACGAAGAAAGAAGGCAGTTATTCCAGCGCACAGGCCGTACCGTTGCCCAACAACTCGATTACTGGCGCAGTGCAAATCGGCGTTATCCAGCCCTTGTCACCCACTTCAAGGAGACGAGCCATGATCACTCGCGAGATGTCGGAGTCGTTGCGACGAAGTGAGTAGATGCATCATTCAGGTTTCTCGGGCTGATTGACAGATCTCATACTCGAAAGACAAAAGTCTAGTGGAGTCGTGGGCCAACGGGTCGCATTTGTCCAACCTAGACCGCCTCCCTTGGTTCAACGTCGTGAAGCCGGGTTGACGACTCATAAGTCAGCTGTCAACCTCAGTCAATTTGAATACGGCCATCCTCTCGAGCGGAAGACTTCTTTACCACCTAATCTCGCCGAGCCACTGCAATTAGTTCCGGCGTTCAACACCCGTTCGCGAGGAGGGTCAACGGCCCAATCGCCAGAGGAGATTGATCGACCACCGCTTCCTCGACATCATCACCCTTTGCTACAGCCCACCCCACATCCTCAACCCCAACCCCAACTTCATTCTCGGTCGTATGTCCTACCCTCTCATACTCTCAGCGCCGACCCTAATAAGCGTTCGGTAAAGCCGACCATTCTAGGAGGCTTCCTACGCCCTCTCACCCGTGTGGGATCTGGAGAAGCAGCAGGTATACCACGAACACACAGTTCAGCCGAGCTCACGGCCTCTCCTAGTGACAGCGAACACAGATTGGAAGCACCGGCCATGGTGAGGAGTAATACGGATGGGGACAGACAGAGGTTGGTGATGGAAGGAAGAATGAGACGTCGTGAGCTGCAGAGAAGGGGTGAGACCATGGACACTGGATATAGGTATCATGGGTGGTGAGCAGTGGCGTGTGTTCCCATTTTTTCAGGTGAATATGTAAAGGATATGATAAGAAGAGGACAATCGAGAAAGGTCTAGGACATGGAGGACATGGATTGTGAAGGAGGTGGAAGAATGACGAGTCTTGACGAATTTTCCTCTCTTTGTTCTATTTCGGGAGCTTTGTCATTAAGCATCATGGCCCTCACACACACATCAATCGGATAGCTATGGAACAAGTCAGAAGTCATGGGCATCGCAACTGTTGTATAGGGTAATTCAATGCAATGATTGAAGAAGAGTGCTGCTGCGTGTTGCATGTTGCAATTACTGAGCTTACCTGACTGACATTGGTTTGGAAGTCGTTGGAAGTGACGTATGAATTGACTCGGCCTTCGGGCATGGTTCCTTTGGTTGATTCCGTCGGCGGATCCGGACCTGATTTTACTGACTTGAGAATTTCCTCACTCACGGATGCTTATAGCCTGATCGTATAATATCATTCAGCATCCTCTCATTGCATACTTCTTCGCCCAAAGACAAGCATAGATTCTAATTCACAGTAGGTGAGATCCGAACTTTCACCCATCTCTCTCGACTTGTTTTCAATCGTAACCCTCGGGCGAGGTCTTTGACCTGCCGGGCAACTCGGTCACTGACGTTTTCTCCTCGGCACACCTGCTACATGCCTCCTTTACTCGACCCCATTCCGTCCTTCTCTTTCCATCTTTTCACTTGGTCCCCTTACTTTGCACAGTTATAATCCAAACATCATCCCATTCGTTCTATATCCCTCGAACAATGGGAGAAACTTCCCCTTCATCCCAACCTGCACCATCCTTTAACATCCCCCCACCTCGCCACTTCAGCTGGAATCTCTCTCGATCTCCAGAAACGCCAGACTCGTCAACTTCCAAAGGACTTCATACCGGGTCTCAGGGTTTAACGAGCACACATAGAAAGTCTTTCGCTTCCAATGGACGTATGGCTTACGTTCCCGGTGTTGCCGTTACTCCCGGGGAAGGGGAAGGAGGACATCATCTGTCTTTCCGGATGGTGGGCGACGACGACCCAAGTCTCAGAAACGGGAATGAAGAAGGTGCCTCGAGAGCTGGGGAGAACGATAACGTTTTACGTCCTAGGAGAGATGATAGTGGCTTGAGAAATGAGAAGCATGATACTTCTCCAGGTAGAAGGAAAGATGATGTATCACCTTCCGATCCAGGTGGAAGGAAGGAAGATGGAGATGATATGAAAAGACACAAGGTCATGAGAGCTTGTGATGTTTGTAGAAGAAAGAAGATACGGTGTGATGGACCAATGACTAGTGATTCGGCCAGCAGTGAGTGACTTTCTTTTCCTTTCGTGTATTCCCGTTCAAGACCACTCATCACATTGCCCTCGAGGCTGAGAACAAGCTGCATTGTCTATCTTATCAAATTTCCAGGGACATTATAGATATGATGGATGAGCCTGACCGTGTTTCGGACATTAGCTGACGATAGAATGCGCACATTGCCAAGATTGCGGTTTTGAATGCACCTACCTTGAAGCTGCCAAACGTCGCGGACCGCTGAAAGGATATGTGGAGACATTAGAACAACGTTGTGGAAGACTAGAGAATATATTGAAACAGGTGTGTTATCTTCTTTGTCTCAAGAAGCGAGTATGTCCGTTCGCTCATGGATCAGCTTTACCCTCAAGTCGATTTCAATCAATACGTCGGTCCAGTACCTGACAGGGATCATTTTGACAATTCGGAATACATCGAAACTCTACGCATAATGCAGATACCTCCTTGGCCGGCTGTCAAACCTTTCACAATTCCCACTTCTCACCCTTCCATCCGTGAATCTTCAAGCGTCGATTCATCCGTTTCCTCCCCTGCCGCAGCCGCTCCTTCACCTTCTTTACGAGTTCTTGGACCTCTACCTTGGAAATCATACGAACAAGATCCTAATCGACCCCCTCAAGACGAGGAAGATGCCGAAAATCACCATGCCGCTCAAGCCGATATCGCCAAAGCCATGGCCAGACTCGAAGTCAGGGACAACACATGGCGATTTCACGGTAAAGCCTCTGCTGCACTTCTCACACGAGCCATCGGTGACCTCAAATACCGAGCTGGACGTCCCGATTTGATCGATAGGATACATACTAGTAAAAGAGCGGAATATTGGCGCGTACCAGAATGGGAAATTGTCATTGCCAATGAAACTGTTCAACAGGTCGATCTTTCCATCTGGCCAGAACCAGATCTCGCTACTTCACTCATAGATGCTTATTTCACCCATGTCAATTTCCATCTTCCATTGTTAAACCACCTCATCTTCCGACGTCAATACGCCGATAGATTGTACGATACCAATCATGAATTTGCCAAGGTCTGTCTGATGGTTTTCGCCAATGGTTCGAGATTTGTCGACGATGATCGAGTCTATTGGCCTGTCGATTCTGCAATGTCTGAAGAAGGAAGGGAACGTCTGCGTTCTGACAAAGATGGAACGTTGAAATATTCTGCGGGATGGAATTATCTTCGAGCTTTGATCAAGATGGGTCGAAGTTTGATGCAAACACCAACTTTATTCGAATTTCAATGTCAAGTCCTCGTCTGTGCCTTCCTTCAAGGTTCCGCCGTACCACATCTTATGTGGCTTTGTTCTGGAATGGGTTTACGATCCGCTCAGGAACTTGGTATACACGTACGATCCACATTGTTACACGCTCATCCAGTCGAACGTGCATTGTTCGGACGAGCTTTCTGGTGTTTATATCACATTGACAGAGTCAACTGTGCCGCCATCGGTAGAAGTGTCGCTTTGCAGGATACGGATTTCGATGCAGATTATCCGATCGCTGTGGATGACGAATATTGGGAGACTGGTGACCCAACAAGAGATTTCAAACAACCTGAATCTGCTGGTGTTCCAAAAGTAACAGCTTTCATTCATCTATTGAAACTTGATCATGTCATCGGTGCGGCTCTTCGTACTATCTACGCTATCAATCAATCCCCCGAACATCGTGCCGATTCGGCGGGAAAACGTGCTGTTGTAGTTGAACTCGATTCCGCTCTCAACACATGGGCAGATGCTGTACCTGATGGTTTACGATGGGATCCAACACGTTCAGATCAACAATTATTCGAACAATCAGCAATCATGTATAGTCATTATTATTATTGTCAAATCCTCATTCATAGACCTTATCTTCCTTTACCCAAACAAGGTGAACATATCGATCCACAAGTATCCGAATTAGGTTTACCTTCTCTGGCCATTTGTGCCAATGCGGCAAGATCGATATGTAACATTCTCGATGCTGTACTTCGTCGTGGTAGACAATTCGGTGCATTACCAGGAAGAGCTATAAACGTTTCTTTCATGTTACCAGCTTATGTAGCTGCTGTCACTCGACTTCTAGGTGTTTACCTCGGAAATCCTAGTTCACAAGAAAGAGAACGTGCAATCACAGATGTCAAACGATGTATCGCGGCTATGAAAGAGATGGAGATGACATGGCGTCAAGCTGGGAAAATGACGGATATGTTAGTAGAATTGGTCAAGGATCCTACACCTAATCAAAGTCAAAGCTCCGAACCTTCACATGGGTTGAAAAGACCTTTCGAAAATGTAGAATCTGTTACTTCTTCCAACAGTTCGACAGGATTACAAACTCCATTGGAATTGAACGGCGGCAAAGATCTCTGTCAAAGTTGGCCTGAACATTCTACAGTTCCTAAAGGACCTCCAACACCTCCGACTTTCTCATCGTTTTTTGGGGAAAAAGTTGTTCCTTCACCTTACGGGATCCCTACATTCGATGCGCAATCAAATTCGACAATCTTGAACGTTCCATCGACAGACGTTCAACCCATTCAGAACCAGAGCGATGGAAATCCAGCTTGGAATCTGGATTCATTGATGTTTGACCCAGCTATTCTGGGTTCAGGTGTCATGGGTGATTTCGGAACTGGAACAGGGGTGGCGAATTACGACGTACCCGCGGCTGCTTCTGTAGCCACGGGTAACGACGATTTGTGGACTCAATTGTTCAGCGGGTACTTGTGAGTTGACCACGTCTTTCTTCCTCGAATAGCTCACATGGTATTGTCGCTGAATTGAGTAGAGCTCAAACTTGGGGAAGCGACACCTTTACTCAATAGTATCATGACCTGATTAGTCATGTGTGATGTCGGATTTTTGAACGGTTTGCTCAGCAATTCATGTTGTATGGTCATCCCTCGTAAGATCCAAGTGATGCATAGATAGATAATTTACATATGAATCAAATCGAGTTGATCTGCCGTGTCAATGGGTCTACTTCCCGTCTGACCGGTAGGTTCAGATTGACCAGTTGCCAAAGCACCCCCATGCAATTTAGCAACCATAGCCTTTTTAGCTTGCAAAGCGGAAAGAGCGGCTTTTGAATGAGTATCCTTCTGAAGCATTTTGATAAAGATATAACTCACCTCCTACACCACTACCATCTTTTGCCATTCCTATGCGAACCCTAGCTTCGCCTGCTTCACCCAAGAGAACTCTCAATGCTTTACGTACCCTACTTTCGAAATTTGGCAAAAACTCGGCGACACTGAAAAATCAGCACATCCCATTTGTTTTTTCATTTGTCAAACGGATAGGGAAGAAGAAAAGAAAAGAAAACTGACGAGCCGTCAACCCCAACATCCACACCGGTATCTTGTTCTCCTTCCGGAGGTATGTCATTACCAGTGTGTTGAATCACAGCGGCGATTGCACAAGCTGCCAAAGAACAAGCACGATCCGACACGCACCGACAAGCCCATCGTACCAGCTCGACACACCCATCCGTGATGTTATCGGGGTCGACTCCCAAATTGGTCAGGATAATCGAGCGAACTTCAGAATCGCTTGATACTCCCTCCACGTTGGATACGAAAGAAGTGTCGTAGCCGTAGTGTGTGTTGAGTGTCGTTGTGGAGAATCCGTTGAAAAGCAGAGACGAGTCGATCAGATAAAGTAGCATATTGCGAGTGATCTCGCCTAGATCTATTTCGTCAACCAACATTTACAGATTAAACGTTATGCAGACTCACACATTCCAGAGACCATCTTTTCAAAAGCTTGTTTACGTCTGGGTCTCAGCACAGGCATTCTCTCACGTTTGACATGCGAGCAGCAGGAACCGTCAGGTGAAGGTTAGTTGCAGGGATTTCAACTGGCAAGGTGTGAAAGATTATCGAGCGAGCTTGTCAGGTGAAAGAGGATGCTCACGGATTGATAGACTCTCGATCGAGTTTGTTGTCGAAAATCGACACGGGTAGCGTATGTCTCTACATGTTCATGAGTATCCTTTGAATGTAAGTCTAAAGTGAAGGGGAGCAACTCACCCCGTTGTCCATAGCTCCCCATTCGGTGTTGATGACCATATATTGTCCTGCATGTTCTCCTAGTGCTTCCGCCGCTGCTATAGCCTCCTCTCCAAGTTTCTTCACAGTTCGCGTTCGATCAATGTAAGCGCCGTTGGTACCTGTACCGAAGATTGCTCCAATGAGTGCAGGTCCATGTTGATATGATCGAGACAAGAGTGTCCCCACAGTCTGTCCGTCAGCGGTCTTCGAGTCATCGCGCAGCAAAAGACCGAGGGAGGTCGGAGCGTAAGTCGCTATAACAGGTAAAAATAACTCACATCATTCACGAGAGCAGAACATCGTACATGAATATGTTTCCTGTCCAAAGCGTCCTGCAATAACCCCACCACATCATGTCCGATTGCGTTTTTGGCAGAAAAACCTTTGGTCCATGTGAGCAATTTACCAGCGTCTATCGCGGTTTGCTCAACGGGAAAACTAGTGTGTGAGCTGAGAGATCTGTTGTCAAAGTCTCCATGTCCCTATTTGTTTCTTATTTTCAATGGCTGGCCAGCCCATGCCTCACTTGGACCGATAAGGAAGGACTCGCTATTGAATGTAGATGGCGACTAGAAGGTTTCGAATGGGTAATCGCTCCACACTCACCTAAATGTGAATCCCAGGTATATAGGCTCTCCATCCGTCTCAATCTCAGACCCAATCTCCGTCAAGAAAGCATCCACTGAATTTGCAATATAATCTGAGTTCTGTCAGCCCAGCAACCAGTGACATGCGGAGAACATAACTGACCGAATAATACTCTGGCTTGTCCTGCCTTGAGATCCTCAGAGACCTTATACTTTTGTTGCTTGATTTCAAATTGATGATGACCGAAAAGCTTGACTTCACACACACGTCTAAGTCTTAGCTTCACCGCTTTAAGAAGGAGGGGAGAGGAGATAAGATAGAGTGGTACAAGAGACAGGTGAAGCAAGGGTGGAAATGTTGCCCAGAATAGTCTATCACATACAGATTCGTTCCACCCAAGTCTAATGCCAAAAAGGTTCTGTTGATATCAGCGAGACTCTTTCCTTTCTTCTCCGCACAGGATGTATGTGAATGCTGTGCTGTGTAGATATACAGAGCAGATAGGAAATGGGGACCGAGTGATGAGATGAATTGAAAAGATAGACCTAGGGCTCACCCTTGCTCCGTACCGTCCGGGACACCAGTGACGAAACTGGGTACCATGGCAACGTCATGACCATACTGTTCTAATCCCATTCGAAGCTCCTTCTTGAACTGTTCCAACACCCTCCGCAACCGGTCATCATCGAGGTGAAAGAAGGGATCAAAAGTGTGACAAATGTCTGGCAGGGGCATGACTGGGGAAGGTGTTCAATCTCAGTAAGCAATGAGGCAGATGGGACCAGTTGCAAGCCAGCCAATGAGATCGAGGTGTATGATAACGGTGAGGATGAGGTCTGAACGAGACAAGAAGGCAGATTATATGTATTTTATTCGAGGTGTCTGGCAGTGCAAGGAAAGATGGATAGTCAAAGGATAAGTACTTGTACAACATCGGCCTCGGTAAAAAGGAGATGCAAGTACAATGACACTGCCGTCTCTTGATACATGGATTGTCTTCCCTTCGTCTACAAGCGTACCGTACACTATCATTCACCCACCCTTCCCTTGCATTTCCACCACGTCCATGAGCTTGATAATCCTCGGGTCCAGGCAGCCTCCCCATTATCTTTGAATCACATCTCGGTCACACATAGCCGGAGTGCCATCAAAAGTTCCATGGTTCCATTAGGATCATTCCCAGTCTTCCCAAATCTTGTTCAGCCACTGAGCCGCTGCTCCTGAGCCATGTTTGCGTCAACCTCGACGACTTCATTCCACGTACTAAATAGTAAGCGTACAACATATCCGCATCTCACAAAGACAGGCTTACGTTCCGGAGATCAAGAGTCAACGTCTTGGACGAGTTCTCTTCTTGCTCTCGATAAACCCCCACTAAGCCATCCGCGTGTTCGTATCTGTGCCATTAGCTAGGTTACGACCACCCGCGATTGACGAGACTCACAGTGTGGTCTTTAACGAGATGATCAGAAACTGCACTTCCTTCTCCGCTTGCTCCCTAACGTATCGCGCCAGCTTGGACACGTTCGTCGGGTCCAACGCGGCGTCCACCTCGTCGAGCACGAAGAACGGAGCCGGGTGAAAGGAATGAATGGCAAATAACAAGGCCAACGCGGCCATCGTTTTCTCACCTCCTGATAACTGATCCATCTCAGCGAATCGTTTGCCAGGAGGCATGACGTTGTACTTGACGCCAGAGAGATAAGGTTCCTGCACCGTAAGGCCAAGGTCACATGCCATGAAATGTACGTACCTCGGCGTCTTCGAGACTGAGAAAGCCGACACCTCCGGTGGGAAATGTCTTACTTTTAGTGAGATCCTTGTAAATCTTGTCGATACACCCAGTCATGTGATTGTATGCCTTATTGAAGAGGTCACAGCGCTTCTTGCGTAATTGCTGATATTCTTCTCTGGCCCGTTTGCTCTCTTGTCGAGTCTCCTCGGCTTCTCTTTCCGCCTCATCCAGCCCGGTTTGAACGTCGGCAAGCCTGATAGTCAGCCAGCGTCGACTCGATAGGGCTTACCGATCGATGGCTTTCATGTTAGGAATCATCTTATCCAGATTGGCCTTCAGTGCCGCAATTTGCGCCTCAAAATTGTGGCCCAGCTCTTCAGCGTCGTTCTGTATACGTCAGCTCGCGTCTTGATCTGACCATGGAAGCGCACCTCCCTGTCCTCGTCCTCCAGCACGTCGAAGTCGGGTTCGATACCGTAGTCGTTGCTCCTTGCTGGACGTTGGGTCCCGTCGTCATCCACGTCCATGGACTCTCCATCCTTTTGCAGATTCTCCTCGATAGGAACTTTATCGAGCGAGCCGCGAATAAGCGGAAGATCGATCTCTTCAAGCCGACAACGACGATAAATGGCATGCCGATCTGAGGATGCCTTTTCAATCTCGTCGTTCCACCCTCCAATCTCCTTGAGCACTTTGTCGAGCATCCGCTGAGTCTTTCTGGTAGCATCGCGCATTTCCTCGACCAGATCGGTAGCTTTGTCATATGCAGCCTGAGCATTGGAGAGCTTGCCTCGCTGGTGTTCAATCTCAGCCTGCAGTTGATCGAGTTCTTTCTCGAGAGCTCTCTTCGAAGAACGCAATTTATCGACGTTATGATTCTCGCGGTCGATAGTGGCCCGCAATGAGGCAAGACGTTCACGAGTCGCAGATAATTGTGATGTCTCGAATTCGATTCTATGATGAGCTGCGTTTCACATTCAAACTCACTGATGATTGATGCGAGCCTGCTGGGTCGTGAAGGCCTCGAGCGCCTCACTCTCCTCCGTCGCTAACTTCAGTTGGACATCCTCATATTCTTGGATGTGGCTGATTTTAATCTTTTTGCAGAAAGCGTCAAATGTTTCGTCGTCTGCAGTGTTGACCGTTTTGGCGAGATCGGCAGTCTTTTGTTCCAGAGTCCTAACTGCTCGAGACCGTTTTTCCAGATCAGGGGAGAGCTTCTTGAAATCAGACTCCACGTGATTGAGCTCAGCTCGTAAACCATTCAGCCGAAGGCGAGTCGCGTCCTGAGCGTCAGCTTGGAATTTCTGCCGCTTGAAGAACACCCTTACAAGATCGTCCTTTGCGATGGTCGCCTCGGCATCAAGTCTGGCCAAGTTTTCTAGCACCCCTTCGTCCGCGTTATCCTTGGGCTTCGCACGGTTGAGATCCTGCAATTGCTGAAGATACTGCTCTTTCAGTCGTTGAAGACCTTGAACCTCCCGGTCATCGAACTTGCGAGAGCCACCGGATCCTTGACCTCCAGTGATCAGACCACTTCTGTGTATCACTGTACCCTCCAAAGTCACCGCTGAATGTCAGTGATTTCCACATCACATAGGAAAAACGGCTCACCCTTGACCTCTTGGCCTTTGTCATAACAAATCTGCTTGGCGATGTCCATGGAGTCGCAAATCATAGCGTTGCCACAGACGTGCTGCATCGCCCTCTCAACTGCGGGTTCATACTCTATGCAGTCGAAGGCCAAACGAGCACCACGAGCAAAATTTCGCAGTCGTTCCGCAACAGGCTTAACTTGGATCGTGTCAAGCGGAATGAAGGTAGCTTGACCAGCGCGTTGGTTGCGCATGTACTGACAATTAGCGAGGCACGTCTCAGCTCGCTTACCTCGATGCAATCAATGGCCACTTTCTCCTGCTCCACAACCACAGCATCGATGTGTCGCCCTAGGACAGTCATGACAGCTGTGTCGTACTTTCGAGCCGTAGGTTTACAGAGGTCGACGACGCGACCGTGCACTCCGGGGAAAACGCGCTTCAGACTCTGCAAGACTTCCTTCAGCTTGGCCTCCCGCTCTGATTCACGCTTGTCAACCCCTGCCTGTAACAACTTGTTGTATGTTTCCTGGAGTTTCTCGTTGATCTCGGTCACCTTCATGTTGACTCGCTCTCGTTCAGCTTGAGCATGTTCCAACTGAGCTTTTAGACGCTCCCTTTCATCGTTGAGTTCGGCTAACTTATCGGACATCTGGCATGTTATTAGGCGATCTGATACGAATGAGATGTACTCACTGATACCTCCCTACTGGACAAGCTGTTCACTTCTTCTGTCAGTTTGGTTTTGCGTCGTTCAGCTTGTTGAATCTTGTCCTCGGCCGAGGCGAGGGCATCACGTAGGTTCTTCTGCTCGCGATGAAGACTCTCAAGTTGCTGTCGTTCTGATACGGCACGAAGGTTGGCTGCAGACCGGCTACTCTGTCAATATGGTCAGACGTCCGATCTGGTCACTAACAGGGTCCTATACTCGGCAAGATCAGCTGCCGACAAGGTTTTCCCTTTCGCCTGACTAGCTTTCCTTTGCCGTTCTATGTCATCAGCCTTACGTATCGGGTCTGCTACAAAACTGACCGACAGCCTCAGCCATGCTCTTTTTGACATCTGCTGCACCTCTTTGCAGAGTCTCCAGGCTGTCAGATTGGCGCTGCTCGTCTCTTTCAACTCGTTCAAGGAGCGAAGCAGCATTGTCCCGCTTCTTTGCCGAGTGTGTGATTTGAGCCTCGACGGCCACCAGGTCAGGCTTCTGCGGGACTGTCAGGACGCTGTGACGAGAAACAAATGAGGCTTACTTTGTCGTCATAAGCCTTCTCGGCCCTCTTCACTCCGGCCTCACGCTTCTTTACGTTCAACAACGCTTGATTCTGGTCTTTCTTGGCGAGGCGGAATTTGCTGTCATTGTCATTCTTCACGGTCAGTTTGAGCTTGACAGCAGAAAAACGACCTACCACTGCAGCACGTAAATCTGTCAATTTTTCGTTGGCTTCTTCTACTTGCTTGGTGGACTCGTTAATCTCTTCGGTCAGGTGATAGAGACGCCAAAGGAGATGCCGCTGCACCAAGGCATCCTGCCTGTTCAGCTTGGAGCTGAGTCTTGAGAGGAACGCACGTACTTTTTCGTCTCTCAGCTTTTCCCATTGTTTGATCTCTTCCCTCTGTTCTTTGAAGTGTCGGACTTCGGTCAACATGGTTCGTTTCTTGGCATAGTTTGCTGTGCTAGCATCAGTCGCTTTTTCCTGAGCCGCTTTGGAGGCTTCGTAGGCAGGTGCCAAGTCCAGGGAACTGGGTCATAAGCTTGTCATTTCCTTACCCGAGACGTGACAGTGCCCACCCGCTGATCCTGTCGATGAGCTTGGCCAAGGCCTTGCTGTCTTGACTGGCGACGCCTTCCACGTCACCCTGAAAGACGAGGAAGTTCTTGGCCTTCACTAGGATGTTGAACTTTTCGAGCTGCTGATTATACAGATTCCAAGGAACGGCTTTCCCATTCAGGTAGTAAGTGGAGGCTCCAGTTGTTGTGATACTGGCCGTCAATTCATTTCGGAAAAGAGGAGTGTCCATCACACATACCTGCGTCTGAATCTCCATTCCTTATTTTTGTCGTCCTCGTAGACGGCCATGACGTATGCCGTCCGGGCATCATTGGAGTGCGCTTGAGAATCTCCATCGTCTTCTATACTCATGGTTTCGTCCTCAGCTTGAGCGGCCTTCCTCCCACGATAGACGAGATCCTTGAGTTGAGTGGACCTGAGTTGGGCCGATTTGACACCCAAAACGAAGGAGATGGCGTCCATGAGGTTGGACTTGCCAGCACCGTTGGGTCCGATGATGCACATGAAGGGTGCATCTCCGAAATCGATCACCTGTCAGATGTCAGTCGAGCTTACTGATGAATACAGAAATTACCTGCTGTCCTCTATACGACTTGAAGTTTGACAGCTCCAGCCTTTTGAGAGGCATCTTGACTGCAGGCTGGAGAAGTGATAACCAAGTGGTGAAAGTGTAGAGGGGGTAAGGGAAGATTCACGTCTTAGGCTGACGCGACTTGACAGGATCACGTGGTTAACTAACAGTCGCATGCCTACCTCGGGTAATTGGATTTCCCCTTCCTCACACGCCTATCAGGCTTTCGTCCCCACAATGCCCCGCCAGAGGCTTCCAAGACTTTGCTCCCTCTACTCGAATCACATCCCCATCATAATAATCTTCTTGGGTCACGCATGTCTCTCTGACAAAAGAACATGGTCATCAAGCATGAAATGACGGACGTTTCCTCCAGCATACCTTCTTTCGGTAGGCCAGTATCCTGGTCGGGTGAGAGAGACGATGGGACCAACGACCTTGAACACGAGGAGGATAACGACTACAGTCCCGGTAGTGGAGATCAAGCGGGTTGGAATGCACCTAGCGGTAGTGGACAGCTACACGAGGGAGCCCGGCGAGGCAAGGAGAAGCGGGGTCTCATCGCCAGAGTCAATCGTGCGTCTCTTCAACCCCATTCATCTTTCCATGTTCCCTTTTCAGCCGCAACTTGTAAACCCAAATCAAGTTTTCATAATGCCTCCTCATAAGGATCGAGCTGAACGTTGTATAGGTGCTTGTGTGAGTCTCTCAATGCAGCAGACACCGTCGTCCTCGGGCACGTGTTTCACTTGTCATTCTTCTGATCCAAGCAGAACAACTGTCGGCGAATGAAGATGCGATGCGTCGGTGCGGAAGATCCTCCCTGCAAGCGATGCCGGAATTCAGGCCTCGAATGTGTGATGGAAAAGCCTGGAAGAAATGCTGGGGATAGCAGCAGTGATGAGTGAGTGGAGCTCCAGTAGCAATCGATCAAAAAGCTCACCATGAACTCCATCAGTCGAATCCGATCTCTCGAGAACAAAGTATCTGGCATACAAGACACGTTGTCAGAACTCGTGGTCGCGATCCGAGCAAGTCTGTCGGCCCCACAACCCGCGGTACCGAGTGTAAGCAGTGAGAGGTCCCCGGCTCTCAACAATGGCTATGATGCCTCCAGTCGTGGAGGTGTACCCTCTCGTAAGTGTACAATCCATATCCATGTCCCCCGTGCTAAAATGCCAGAGATTGCCAATGCATACAAACCACCCCTCGCTACGACCCTCGGTTCTCTGGCGCCACATGGGGGTGGCTTCAATCTGGCGCACCACTCACCTTACCCTTCATCGGCCATAGACCGATCCGTTGGCCCTTTCAGCAGATCCGGATCTAATTTTCGAATGACCCCGATCAATCAGCCCTCTTCAAGCTCCATAAATACTATGAAGCAGGAGACACCATCTTGGGGTGCACCAGCTCGCCCTCAACTCAATCCAATTCCTTCGTCGTCCACACAACTCACCAGTCAATCCACGCTGGACACAGAACACCACCGAGGGCAGAGATTCTCTCCCGTATTGACACCACGAGACGAGAATGATAGACCTTATTCCACCCTGCCGCCCTCTAGGGCTGGGTCACTCGGACCAGATGACCTGCTTGACGCTGAGACAATCACCAATCCCCTGGGAGCCATGTCTAATATGGCTGGTCTGGTGGAGGCTGCCGTTGAGAGAGCCCGAGAGGAACAGGCAAAGTCCATGGGAAACCAGCACAACGGCAATGGCAAGCGGCCTTTCGCCGATTCACTGGACGGCACGACCACACACAAGGTACCCAAAAAGTCTCGGCTGCTGGAGCAAAGACCGACCGGTCATGAAATCGTCGAGGCGCAGAACCTCCCCCCTACCCCGTCCGGGTTGAAGGGTAAAACGAGAGCTAGAAAGACTCATGTGCATGCGTTCCCGGATGCGGTGGCCGAAGGCTATGTCAGTGAGGAAGAGGGTCGAGAGATGATGAAAGTGTGCGTAGCCAAAGACTTCGTATCGAAGCATAGTTCTGACGGCTGTAGCTTCTATGCTGGGTCTTCCAACTACATCCCATGTTATGATCCCGTCATGGATACCTGGGAATCGTGAGTGCCAACGCATACCCTCCTCATGACTGACGTCGGCAGGTTACGGCTTCGCTCGCCATTTTCCATCACGGCCATCATCTATGTGGGCGCCAGAGTACGAGACGGTGGAGGTGAGGCTATTACATTGCCTATCGCCGCAGCTGAAGTAGCAGGTCCGCCCAGCGAGACTCAGCGTCTTTGCCGGCTACACGCCGAGAAAATCGGCAAGTTCTTCCATGCGGAGCCTTTCTCATTTGCTCACACGCTGTAGGAGTCAGCACGTTGTTCAACCCTGTCACTCGCATAGAAGCCGTTCAAGGAATGAGTAAGTTCTCAAAGATCGTCCAATGTCAACTCACATACCAGTCCTCCTCTCCACGTTCAGCAATGAATCTGGCTGGTTACCGGGCGGCCACGCGGTCCGGATGGCTATAGACATGGGCATCAACAAGTCGTTTTTGCTCCTATTGAAAAGTGGTATGGGGAGAGGTAAAAGCAAGGAAGAGCTCGAACAAGTTGATCGACCACTGGTGGTTCAGTCGCGAGTCTGGTTTTGCGTGAGTCTCTAGTCTCTCGTGTTTTATAGCAGGGAAACATTGGCTGACAATGGCTCAGCTTTATCTCATGGAGCATCAGTGAGTGGCGCTCGACATTTTTGGATAGCATTGACTTTGCCAGGATGGCGTACGGCACCGGTCGCCCAGCAATCTTGGCGGAAGACGAAACCATCCAGCATGCTCGACGTCTTCTTGAACACCCCTTGTCCATCACCTCAGACGCGAGGCTTGTCTCCACCGTTCACTTATTATCTCTTCGAGGCATGTATCTCTCTCCGATGACCGGCAATTTACACTGACGCTCAGCTCCGTTACACGTCGAACTGACTGCCTCTCCTGATCAACCATTGACAGAGACTGCAATGCAGCGGCTCAAAGAGGCCAACGCACAATTCGATGCTTGGGAACGTGAATGGGATATCGTCTTCTGTCAGTCACTGCCTCTATCATTGACTGCGCTGACTCGGAGCCAAACGCTTCAGCAAGACCCGAGGGGACTTTTTCCGAGAATCGCTCATCATCCAAAGGCAATATGCCGAGTAAGCCGCCCGTTTCCCGGATCGAAGCAGGCTGATGTGGTAGACTATTTGTGAATTCTCAGCTTTTGCGAGGAATCCGCGATCCTCATGATGTTGTCAATATGCCGGAAGAAAAGCGGCTTTTGGCCATCAGAGCGATGAGAAATGCGCAAACCTGCCTGGATATATGCCTTCATGGACAGAATGTGGGTAACCTTCCTGTGGCATGGACAGGCAAGCTGACATGTAGTACCGAAATGGACTTCGATACGGTGAGTCTTTAGATGTGACAGTTCGTCCTTCGCTGACATACCTAGCCGTTCATTACGTCCGTGAGTAGAACCTGTCGAGTCACTGAACTACTTTAACTTACATCGCAGATGTATGCGCTGCCTTTGCAGCCTCTTTCCTTATTCGTATCGCTCGTCTCTTCCCTCACGAATTGGACCTCAAGAAGACTGCCAAGGACGTGGAGGAGCTGGCAACGGTGTTGGCAGAAAGTGAGGCTGGACTTTACCTATCGTCCGCATGCTGACGTTGACAAGTTCCTGCAGGTCGTTACGCTCGTTCTCTACGCTTGATACTTCGGCGCGCTCGTCGCAACAACGTCATACCTGCTCCCTCGGCGGCTACTTCGCCTCTCAAATCGATGGCCGCATTGCCCGCTCCTGCCATGGCACAACCTGAGCAGCACGGGTTGCCGTTCTCTTTATCTCCACTGATGTCGTCACAGCCCCACAGACCTCAGATGGGTCCAAGTCAGATTCAACCTGTTCAGGCGCCGGCAGCTTCTCCTGGCAATGCCTTCTTTGCGCAGAATCCCGTACTTAATGAATCGCCTCTGTCAGGCCAGGACATCTTCGAGTTTGACTCCCTGTTTGCTCAGGAAACGCTAGAGAGAGCAGGGTTGACTTTGGACGATAGCAATCAATTGCCTCTGTGAGTGCTGTCCCCCGATGTCACTTGTCTTGTACCCAGCTGACAGATCTAAAGCTTTCTTGACGGACAATCTCTCGGGGCCGAAGCGGGTATGATGGAGATGGTTCCCTATCTCGGATTAGAGCAATACTTTTTGCCCGCCAACGTTGACGACCTTCTGGGTCAGCAGATCGGAGGGCCGCGTTGGACAGGGGCTGACCAGACGGGGCAACCATCGGGTCAAGGCAATGTACCAGGTGACGTGTGGTGGTGATGTCGTTGGACGATTGGGGGATTTAAAAGTGCATAATAACATTCGTCGCATAATTCCAGGGTATCGGGGCAACCGAATATGATACGTAAATGATAGGTAGAGGGCTCGTAGTAGTTTGGTGTTGTACATGACATTTCATTGCTTTTCGTTTTACTTCTCCTTTCCAGTTGCACGGCATGGATAGCAGGTGACAAAATGTCCCATGGTCTCTTATCCGGACATCCACCTCCATCTATAGAGATATTGCAAGCTTGGCTCGACGACCATGGTGCCGTCATCAACTCCCATGTTGAAATCACTGAAAGTTTCGACGGCTGGGGCATTAGGGCTACTGAGACGATCGATGAAGGTGACCTAGGTGAGTATCTGCTATCTTGTTCTATCAAGATCTCGTAGATAGATGCTGATAACGTAGTCTGTATGATCCCAAAGACGGCTGTACTTTCCCACCGAACCAGCTCATTACCCCTTCTGGCACCCCCACCAACAAGTGTAGATGGTATTGAAGCGCATTGGCCTATCTTGCAGCTATCCCTCGCGATCCTACATGAACTCAGATTGGATGTCGATTCTCCCTTCTTTGGCTACCTTCAGAGCCTCCCAAGAGAGTTGATACTCCTACCCGTATTCTGGAGCGTTAAAAGAATAGCCGGGGAAGATGGACGATTAGGATTACTTTGGCTGAAAGGGACGGAAGCGGAGCGTGATATGGCAAGAAGATCTTCCATCGGTCTTGGTCTAGTGAGTGTACTTCCATCTCATCACTGTTCGTTACAACACTATGAATTATCCCGGTAAAGTGCAGAGTGACTTATAAAGCAGAATGAACTGAACACTTTCTATCAAACACACAGATTACATTTACCTTCAACAAGATTTCACCCATCACCTTCCCCATTCGAAGCTTTTTATCACACTTTCGCTCTCGTTTCAACTCGAGCATTTGTCATTGATCTATACCACACTGTTGGTCTTTGTCCATTTGCAGACCTTTTAAATCATTCATCTACCCCTCATACTCAATTAGCATCAGACAAAGACGTTTGTCATATCTGTGGTTCTCTTCCATCTTGCAAACATGATCTTCTTAACGCCAACGATGTCCCAAGACGGTTGGAACAAGTACCACCTCATACTAGGAAGATCATGGAAGAAACCATTGATTGTGTTGAACTCAAATTGGAAAGATCAGTTAGAGGTGGAGAAGAAATTTGGAATTGGTATGATGACAATATCGGTGATGCGAGAAGTTTAGTCGAATGGGGTTTTGTAGGTGAAGATTTTGCAGATGAAGGAATAACTTGGGAATTGTCACATGTCCTGGGAACAGATATAAGTCTCAAGAGAGCATACGCAGGGATGATTGCGTCGGGAGTTATTAAAGATATGATGGACAATATAGACGTCGAAGATCCTTTAGTGGGTTTACCGGACAGAATGGGACTTTTGAGTGTGTCGCATGAAGGTCAGATTTCAGGTTATTTGTTTGCGGCGGTGGTCATTGGACGAGTACTTCTGGATGAAGTGCCAGGGCATACGGAACTAGCAGAGGTGATGAGGGATAGCTTGGAAGAGATCGAGCGAAGGGCGAACGCGAACGAGTTCAGAGGGACAGATGCAGAAATGTCGGGTCAGACCAAATCAAACACGAATAAAGGTCCACTGTCACCTATCACTGGGCAAGTCGTCAAGGAGATCATCAACCTACTTGAGACACGTCTGACAAAGTTTCATCATTCGGAGCATCAAGTGGAAGATCTTTACACTATCCGTGACGTGAGTCTGCTTTTCAACGAATTCTCGGATCTATGTGTAGCTGACTATCCTCAGACTCTCTCTTCCGACGCCAAGCTGCAGCGGATGGCTATCATGGTTCGTATTCACGAACAATCTTTACTCGAATCAACTTTGCATAAATGGCGAGAACTTCTGGCATAATAAATTCATCAAGATTTGGAATATAATACACAAGCAGGCAAAGCCTCGATAGGTAAGTATACAGCAATGTCAACAAAGATATGTAGTTACAAGATCATGATCATGTGAAATCAATCCAATTCCGGCCTATCTCAATCATCAGCATACCGATAAGCCCACGCTGACATCCTCTCCCCGCTGATAGGACCTTGATAATACGAACTGCAGTCATGAGTCATCAAACATACAATGTCACAAGGACTCACCTTGTATCACGTTCTCTACTCATACCCACCACATCGGCCATGTTGACACTTGCGATGAGCATGACCTCTTTGAGGTGACAAGACCACTTACTACCCAAGCACTGATCGGGCTACCCCTTTCCCCTTATCACCGGTCCCGGCAATGAATTGTTCGACCCATGGTGTACGACACCAAACACAAGTGACAATGTCCCCTTTTGCCTTTGCAGTCGCCGCCCACATTTTGAAGCATTCTTGATGCAGTCCTAGACAAGTCAACAAGCATACAAAAGCTGAACCGGAACGAGACTTACCCTTGCCGCACCCAGCAGTAGCTTCGTCATATACCAGCTTCCCACTCTTGTCATCCTCTTCGGTCATCTCTTCATAGCAAACAGGACAATCTTCCCCTACAGACTGGATCTTTCGTACGACTGGCGCCGTCTCGATTATTTTATCGACCTTACTAGAGCCTTCTTCCATCCGAGAATGATCACCAGTGGCTTCAAGATACTTGTTGCGGACGGCAGCGGGGACCATCACAGACCCATTAGGAGTGGGAGGGGCGGCCGAGAAGATGACTTCTAGTTCAGAAGCCTAACGTGTCAGTTGGGCAGAAAGTCGATAAGCGACGCACCACAAGACCCCTCTGATACCAATGATAAGAATTCTCGGGTACCTTCAGGACTTTCAAGCTGGCATGTTAAGCTCGACCAAAGCTTCAACGAGGAACCACTCACAAGACAAAGAGTACGTGCTTGCACGGAGTATTACCCTTGGCGGAATCTGGACAATCACATTGTTGAAGGAAACCGATGATGACAGTCTGTCATGGTGTCAGCATAAAATGTCAGTGCAATTCTACCAAGATGTCAGACAAGTGTGATGGGTTGAGCGACACGTGCACTCACATAGACATTTCCTGTCGAACCAAGCTAGACTTGAGCATTGGATTGATAACAGATGGTGAGAAACGCACTACTTTAAAGGCCTCGCTATGATCATCAAGCTTCTGTCGATCCACCAGGAACTTGGGATCAACTTCATCGACTGCAATCTTACGAAACATACCATGCGCTGGGACATGACTCTTTTGTCTGCATCGATCAGCCGGGCTTATCTACAAATCGGTAAGCTCACATCTGTCCTTTGTCTGTTGAGAGCAACTTGTAAGATCAGCGATGACTCCATCACGAAAAAGTGAAGCAGACCTTTTTCTGAACCTACCCTCATCAGCCATAGCAACCACGATAGGCATTCACTCACACGGCAGCTCTTTTCTCCTTGGTCTGCGGGGCAGAGACGGGCGGCTTGTGGTCCTCAGATGCGAGCTGCGGCACGGACGAGGAGCAACACTTGTGCTTCTTCGACAATAGCCCGGTCGTAAGTGGTGGGGTATTTTGAGATGGACCGGGACAGCTCGGTGCCGTTGACACGGCCGGCTGAGGGGAAGGAGACGTGAGTGGAGCGGGCTTGGGCGCAACGGGAGTCGGGGTCGTTGTCGAGGTCGCCATCGTTGCATCTGTCTGTGTCGACCCGGCATGGGTATGGGCATGGGTGGCTTTGCGTCGCTTCGGGGCATTGGCACGCTCTAGAGCACGGTTTGAAATCAAGTCTTCCTGGGCACGACTGGGTCGTTTCTTGGATGAGCGTTTGGCCTGAGACGTCACGGCTGGTCGAACAGCTGTCACATTGGCAGAATCGGTCTCTGGATTGGCTTTGAGTGTTCTCCGAGTCGAACGCCTAGTGGGCACAGGACCAGCAAGAGGAGGCTGACTGGAGCCAGACGTATCAGGCATTTTGACAGAGCCGGGTTGACAGAAGCAGAAAAGGCAAAAAGTGAGGCAAAAAGTGAAGCAAAAAGTGACTAAGGGAATGTACTTTGAGGAACATCTAATCAAGGTGACCGGACCAGTTCGCTTAAGTTGGGGTCAAAATTAATGGGCAAGGCCAGATTCGAACTGACGCGCATAAATGCAGTGGATATCTCTCTACGAGAGAAGAAAATGAAATCTTGAGGCCACCCCGGTAACCACTTCGGTACTTGCCCGCGAGGATTGTGTCTCATTGACAAAGTAGATCAACAAGTTGAAGTTATGCTGTGTCCACGTCGCCAGGGACCTGATGTCTTCCTCGAGTTGATGCTTAACATACATAGTGAGCCCACGATATGATCAACGACGGTACCCTTGAGAACATATCTAACGGTTTGGGCATAGCTGCCATGGCTCTCATCGTAGTATATCATTTCGTCGCTGTCAACGCCCGACGAATGCAACAGGAATGAAAGATCTTAGCCCGTCGTGAGTGTTCTTCTGCTGAGAGGAATTCACCGTTGAACACTTTAGATTTCACGAGATAGACTACCAGCCTTCCGCAGGCCGCAGAGCTAAGCTCTATCCTCGATCTTCCTATATATCATTTGTTATATCCTCATATCGCTCAGCATGAATTTCTCCACTACCGTTTCAGCGGTGTTTGGAGATCCAACCGCAATCTCCGATTCCCCATTCGACACCGGACTCTTCAACACCACCTACCCCGAGATCGTGAACGGAACCACCGGTCAACCTGTATTCCTTGATGATGGTGAAGTGGAAGGTAATTACATCTTCAATACATTCCTTGGGCTCCTGATTGTCCTTGTCGCCTCCATGTTAAATGCCTTCGGGCTTAATCTTACCAAATTGGATCATATCCGTCAGCAAGCCGTACCCAAGCGGGAGAGGAAGAAGGAGTACATGAGAGTGTTATGGCTAGTCGGGATGGGTACATATATGTGAGTTTTCTTGCGTTTCAG
This sequence comes from Tremella mesenterica DSM 1558, assembly GCF_000271645.1. Taxonomy (NCBI): domain Eukaryota; kingdom Fungi; phylum Basidiomycota; class Tremellomycetes; order Tremellales; family Tremellaceae; genus Tremella; species Tremella mesenterica. The sequence goes on from NW_006711229.1 coordinate 760,680, forward strand.
TGAATAATCTGCCTGACTGACGACACAGTGCTTCACAAGTCTGTAAGTGGTGTTCTATGGCGGCGAGGGGATACTCACAGATCAGTCGGATCACCATTGGCTCTTCGATTCTTGCGACCTGATTGGGTCGCACCACTTGGATCATCTTCCCTTATATTCAATTTCATCTTTGCGTACTGGATGGTCGGCACTCGTGAGTTTTGCTGCTTTTCCATGTGGTGGGATACTGACTCTATAGCTGTCACACCTACAGATATCCGGGGAACAGCAGTAATCGTCTTTGGAGTCATCCTCATTCTCATATTCTCTAGCATCAACCACGGTTTGCAACAATCTCTGAGCATCTCTCGGTGAGTGGAGCATTATATTACAGTCCCCCATGTTGACGATCACACAGTCTCAATTCCTTGTGGGCACGCCCGGCCTGGATAGCCTATTTTATCCTCGTTTCACTTTTCACCATATCTACCTATCTAGTTTCATCACTTTTCGCTGCTGTTCTAGCCTCAAGAGCCTCGTATTCACCCTTACCCTCGCCCACGCTGGAGCTACCCACCTCGAGGCCTACCTCTCCACCTCGCCTGCTGGCCATATTCGGTGGTATCCTGAGCATTCGGAGGAAATTTGAGCACTCTGCTGTCTTGCGCCTGGAGAAGTTCTTCTCTCGAACAGGTGACGCTCGTATCGTTTGGCTTCAGGGGATTGGTTGGGCAGTCGCGGGTGGTAGTCTGGCCGGGCTGTGCCTCGTTTTTACCAAAGCAGTGGTCAAGATATATTGGCTCCCTGGTCATCCTGTGAGTTATCGTTCTATACCGGCCACCAACACACTGACTGTGCGCAGCTGGTCCACGTCTCATCGATGGCCTCACTATCTCTGGTAGTAGTGACCGCAGTGGCTCAGATTATTTGTCTCAACAGAGCTCTGCAGTGTGCCGATACTGTTGTCGTCGTGCCTCTGTTCTACGCGGGATATACGGTTCTGGGGTAGGTCCAAAATGGCAACGGCTTAAGAGCGTACACCTAAGGCTGATTTCAGGTTTGTCAACTCTCTCATCTTCTATAATGAGAGTGGACAATACGCCCGTTGGGTCCTCATTGCTGTTTTCATCTCCATCGCCATTCTCATATCAGGAGTTGTGAGTTATGCGATAATTTTTTGAAGGAACCTTCGCTGATTATTCAGGTCCTTCTCTCGCTCAAGTCATCCGTCAAAACCGCCACCGATCCGTATACCGTGACAACCGAACCGACCTCGTCCATGCGACTCAACCCACGAACTCGCGGATCCCGAAACGTTAGTGGTGATACCAACCCATTCAAAGGCGGGGATGACGAGACGGCAGATGAAGATGCTGATCGTCCCAAAGAGGACGTGCTGTGGGAAGTCGGTAGTCTCAGTGACACTTCAGACAACGAGGAAGACAAGCGAAAAGGTATAGGCGGAGGCAGCAGTGGCGGAGAGAGAAGGGGTTTACTATATGACGACGAAGGGGAAGAGGTGGATGAATCTGTGCAAAAGACCTCAGCTAAGGGCGATGGCAACGGGCAAGATGACGAAGTATACGGCGAGTACGAAGGTGTTCAGTCGGAGGAGCAGAAAAGGGATCAAGCCATGTCATGATCACTGCATATGCATGCTCCTATTATATCACTGTGTGACAGTTTGCAATCCCTCGACATCACTCTCATCCCCTACCAAGCCTTGGATGGCCGTCTCTCCACCCAAGCGAGAGACCACATCATCAACTGCAGCTTTGTCCATAATCAACCACTTGAATTTGATTATATGATAGACCTGCACGTCGTCGATAGACATTACCTCTACGCCGGGCAGATTACGGACCGCCCTTTCGAAGGTAGCCACTTGCTTTGTCTGTCCGTGGTGAACGAAAAGGATGCTGAGTTCCTTGCGCGGTCCGAATCGTTCAGTCACCCGTGCCTCCTCCATCTCCTCAGCGCCATCTTCCGACTTCGAGACGTCGCCCGTAGATGTTGGCGGAGAAGGTTCGACCGGGACCCACTCGACCGAATCAGAGAGCGCCAGCTCCGCTTCTCTCGTTCCAAGCCACCCTCCTTCATTCAAATCACCCACAACTCGCAGCAGCCCAGTTTTCAACTTGGATGACAGTGCCACACGCATTCCAAGGACCCGAATCTTACGATTCAGTAACTGAGCATGATCACGCGGCTGAAGGGCGAAGATAGGAGCACCTCCTCGTCCTATCAAGGTCAACGACAAAACCTATACGCCACACTGAACTACTTACGAGTTCCACTGGACGCATCACCCACTCTAGCTCTGCCGGATCCCTTCTGCGGTCGAAGTTTTCGACCTGAATAGGCGACAGTGGACCGGGTCTTTGTGGATTGATTGCCCTGAACGATTGTCAGCGCTGCCTGAAGGGGGCAAGTCAAGAACACTGACTTTTCTGAGTGTGGACAGAAACCACACGACACACCGGTGAAGAATGTCTCGACGAAGAGGAACCCCAAACACAGAGCGTGGAAGGCTGATCGTCTCACCCTTATCCAAGTCAGTGATTCAAGAGGAGGTTGACGCTATACTGAACTCACAGAAGTCGCAGATTGAGTTGGATGCAGAGAGGATAAATCGGATAATGGGACAATGAATGGGGTATGTGGGTCGGGAGGCGATTGGTGAATTACCACTGCTTTATCAGTCCTGTGACAGTTGGATAAACCTCCCGCTTACATCCCGGTCGCTGAGGCTGTTTGCTGACTCCCTTCCCCTTGCCGACATACGCCTGAAAAGTCAAATTCGGGGGCAGTGGATCCGACGAGGTACCGAGCTCAGCCTCATCACTAGAAGGCAAGATCATCTCGGTGGATGGGGGTAGAGACTTGGATGGAGTAAACGAGTCGACTGCTGTTGCAAATCGGCGTGATTTAGTTAAGCGACTGGGCCCAGGAGCTGAGGCGAAGAGAAAGGGTCGTAGAGGTCGGGATGACAGCAAAGCGGTCCGGGTTGATGTCTGTCCCGTCAATTCTGTCAGTTGCGTAGAGATCTCCACCCACCTGCAATGTTGCTGCCCAAGCGGCGAGAGCCCGACTCATGGTGTATGGTTGAAATTGAAAAGATGCGACAAACTGAGGGAGGTTCCGAGGGTAAAGACATAGTGACCGATCACTTCGGGTATAAGCGGTTTTTGTCTTCGGATTTAATTCTACCGAGAGCCACACGCATGCGCCAATCGGGATGAGATATCGCCGACAAGCCTTCAGTATCTGTCTCCAGTTGCCCACTAACATCTTGTCCAAACGAATCATGGCGACCGTTCAGACATTTGGAAAGAAGAAGACGGCAACCGCTGTGGCTCACGTCACTCCCGGTCGTGGGCTGGTCAGATTGAACGGATCACCCATATCTTTGGTCGAGCCGTGAGTCGTCATACCTCTCTTCCTCCCTCAATTCAAGCTAGTCCACCATAATTCAAGCCGGTCCACATCCCTCCTGCTTATCTGTCTGACAGCATCACACGGACCAATGTGCTGATCCATCGCAGCGCTCTCCTCCGATACAAAGTATACGAACCCATACTTGTCGTCGGTGTTGAAAAGTTCGCCAATATCGACATCCGTCTCCGTGTGAAAGGTGGTGGTCATGTTTCTCAAATCTACGCCATTCGTCAGGCCATAGCCAAAGGCGTCGTTGCGTGAGTTCCTGCCTTCATCTATCTATCAGCCGCTATGTCCAGAATCTGATTCTTCACACGTCCGAGCCTCTGTCCCTGAGAACATCTCTTCGCCAATCATCGGAATCTTCAGGGACGACCTCGTCCACACATATAATATAGTCTCGGTTCGCAAAGAGCTCCTCTCAACTCTGCGTCGTAAATCTCTGTATCGTAGCTCCGCGAATCTCCTTATGTCAAACGATGTGACTACGGCATGACTTGTTGCTGACCAAATCAGATTCTATGCCAAGAACGAAGATGCGGCCTCTGCCCTCGAGCTTAAGAAGACCTTGATCGCGTATGACCGAAGCTTGCTCGTTGCCGACCCGAGGCGGATGGAGCCCAAGAAGTTTGGCGGTCGTGGAGCTCGTGCAAGGAGACAAAAGGTAAGCTGGAGAGTCATGCCTCACTGCGCTCTCGCTGACGAGTGCAGTCCTACCGATAAAGGGAATGGCCTGGCTGTATCGCTGGTATCAGAGGGAGATGTGGCTCTATACGGCGTTCGTGGCTGGATGTATATCATGATGCTGAATCTGGTCTCTGTTTGCATGCTGCGTGTTTCATGATGCTTGTACTGTAAGCTTGCCAGTCTGGCCAGTTGGCAATGGACAATGGGCGGTTGAGATGACCGTGCCTGAAGGGGGAAGAAAAGGAGAAAACACCTGAAACACAGACACGCGACGGTTCACCACACTGTGCTGATGCTTCTATGACGAGCCACTAGCCACTACTACTAGTACTAGTAACTTCTTAGCCAATGATCTCCCTCTCTCTTCCCATCATCATTCAAACTTGCACGTTCACTTGTACGTCGCTCTCTTACTACGCACTTGATTCATAATCCACGGCCCTTCGACATTTTGGGCCTCCGTCGGGTGTCCACCACCGCGTTGACTTGAACTTCAAATTTGATCGCAACAGTCTCCCCGACCGAGGACAATGCCACCCCGCAAAGGGCAACAGGCGTCTCCCGTGCGGCCATTATCTGGTCGTACAGTGGCTCCATCACCAGCTAGAAGTACTAAAAGCGTTACCAGTAAGAGGGGTGTACATGAGGAGGATTGGGAAAACGAAAGTCTGCTAAGCACGTCAGTCTTCCACTTAATTCCAGCTGAATGTTGACCGAGATGCTGATGTCATTCCAGATCCTTCAAAGTACCCAACTCACGGTCTTCAAAGGTAGCGGCAGCCAGTAGCTTTCTGACTCTGAAGGACACCAGCGTCAAGTAAGTTCATCCTGCTTCCAATCAAGGTTTCCAAAGTACTGAACTACATAGTGTAGCTGCGGCTTTTCATGCCGCACAAACAGGTCAATCAATACCCACACCGACCTCAGAGCGAGGACCGACCTCTCGTGCCAAACCTCCTTCAAAGCCCGCCCCGCAACGAGCCCAAAGAGCCAAATCACCTGCGGAACAGATCGCGTCGGCCGCCCGAGCTCTTTCTCCCGTCAGATTCTTTCTACGCCCAACCGACAACGGCGACAGTGAGCTTTCTGGCGAATATAACAGTTTTTCTTCCCTCGCAACTGGAAACCATTCTGGCGAAACTAGCTATGACTATCGTCAGGAAGAGGAATATGTCAAGGCGGCTCAGGCAGCGAAAACAAGTCCATCCAAAGGACCCAGACATTCAGATTCCAAAAGGCGTGGGAGACTGGCGGAGGACATGCCCTATCGGCCTGATGATGATGGATCCGAATACGAATCGGAGTACTCCGGAGGTGAAGGAGAGGGACTGGTGAAAGCAGGTGCCTTGGACGGACGCGCAGAGACACGAGGGAAAAGGAAGGAGAAAGGTGAAGGGTATTTGGGAATGGGTCTCGGGTTCCAACCTCGTGTACGAAGGAAAAGCAGAAAGAGCGGTGGTGGAGTATACAGCGAAGAGGATGAGGATGAAGAGGAGGGAGTAGATGATCCCGATGACCGATCTGATCACCGTCATACTCCAATGATTGAGGTTCCTCCGACCAACAATCATCAACGATCACCAACCCCCGCCCAGCTATTACGAGCCTTGTCTCCTCGCATCGACCGGCTCTCACCCGGCCCATCTTTCCACCCACGTCGAAGACAACCGTCATCCATACGCACCATCATCACAAATGTACTACATGGCGTCGCTCTCATGCTGCGCTTCCTCGTCGAAGCAGGATCATCATTCTTGAAAAATTCAACCGTGAAACCCTATAGATTCGTCGCAGGATCAAGTAGAAGTATTTTAAGTCAAGTGTGGAGGGATTGGTGGAAATGGGTAGGAGCCATCTTCGCTCTCAGCATAGCTTTGAGAATCTTAAACCATCCTTGGCATTCGAAGGCGAATTTCACGGCTCCTGATACTCCTCCGACTTCCATTGATGAGCTCATACATCGACTGACTTCTCTCGAGCATGCTCTATCAACTCTGTCCACTACTTCTCACGATATGATCGGTAGACATGAGGAAGGTCAGCGCCATGTTAGCAAGTTGGACGAGAGGGTCATTGAGTTGAAAAGCTGGACTGCACGCGAAGTACAGCAAGTTGCAGGAGTTGGACAGGGAAATCAGAAAGAGGTTCAGGAACTTCAACAGGGATATAACCAGCTCAAAGCTGAGGTCGCTGGATTGGGCAAGCGAATGATTGCAAGCGAGGAAGGGCTCTCGAAAGCGCAAAACTCTTTGAAATCACTCGACTCCCTTGATCGTGAAGTACACTTGTTGAGAGCTCGAGTCGATAACGTGGAGATCGGCCTCAAAGAGGCACTAGATGATGGCCGTCTGCTTAACGTCATAGAACGCATTCTGCCAAAGACCATGCCCGTCAAGATGAACTCGAGAGGGAGTGTAGACATCGATCCCATCTTCTGGACCGAAATGAAAAAGGTGTTGATTGGAAAAAGCGATGTGGAGGGTGTCGTGAAGAACGTCTTGAAAGAATCTCCTCGTGCAGCGAGTGATCAAGCAGAGCTCGACAGCTGGGCAGAACGACTTTTCGAAAAGAAAGCTGCCTCTGGTGTCATTTTGTCTCGATCGGATTTCTTAAAGGTTCTCGATAGCGAAATGGCGGATCTCAGACATCAAATCGAAGCCTTACCCCGAAATGCAAAGACGGATACTAGGGCAAAGTCAACTGTGACCGTGAAGTCTGCCAAAGGCGACGATCTTACAAGCATTCTTCAACAACTTATCGATGCTGCTCTTCTAAAGTACTCCAAAGACGTCATTGCGAAACCCGACTATGCTCTTTTCACTGCTGGTGGCCGAATCGTCCCATCTATCACGTCCGACACTCTCGTCCTGCATTCACCATCAACCTTCGGGAGGATCCTCTTCGGACGCAAAGATGTCGAAGGAAGATCGCCGGCCACAGCAATCCATCCTGATAATGCCGTTGGAGAATGTTGGCCTTTCAAGGGCAGTCAGGGTCAGTTGGGAGTATTGTTGACACGTCGTGTGATCATCACGGATATCACAGTGGAACATGCGGCTAGTGAACTAGCGCTTGATATTTCAACAGCTCCTAAGCTGGTGCAAGTGGTGAGTCAATCTTGTAAGATAAAAGTTTATTATTGCTCATGTCAAATAGTGGGCTGTCGTCGAAGGGGAGCAAAATAAAGCGAAATTGATGGCGTATCACGAATCAAGAGGAACTGAATCCCCATCCGTTGATAATTTGCTTCTCACCGAATTCACATACGATCCCAATTCCCCATCTCCGATACAGACGGTTCCTGTATCACCAGACATCGTAGAGCTCGGGATCGACACTGGTATCGTCATCTTCAAGATTGAGAGTAATTGGGGTGCGGACTTTACTTGTTTGTATAGAGTGAGTTTGGGTGCCAATTTTGAAAGACTCTGCTAACAGAGCAGGTACGTGTGCATGGGGAAGCATCATGATGTGGCAGGTTAAGATATCTCAAATTAGCAAATTAGCATCTGGAAAGAAATGGCGATATGTGTATAATGGTTGCCAAATGCATTTAAAAAAAAAAAAAAATACTCTTTACCCCTCATCCTCCTTCTTTGGATCCTACACTTTTAGCTTTAGGTTGTTGAGTATTATGCTTGGCTTTCCACTCCTCAAAAGCGCTCACATATGTCTCATCCTCCCAACATCGCTTGACGTAATTTTCGAAGATACTCGCGCCTTTGGACTTCTCCTCATCGTAGATTTTACCAGTGCGTGGTATTTCTTTCCGAGTTGGTTGTTTCCCGACTCTTCCACCAGTGGTCTCACTCTCACCAGTAGCCGCCCCTGTGGATGAAGATGTTCCGTACTTTTTGCCACCTCTTCGTAAGGCATATCGAAGAGAACGTGTTCTTCCCATTTGTAAAAACTTGCGACAGATGTCCATGCCGATGAAGTCGTTGGCATTCCTGACTGTTGTCAGCAACAAACGAGACAACCAATCCTGTGAGGGTATGGTAAGTGAATAGGTAAGATGACGCACCTGTACATCTCAAACTTTTCCCATATGGCAGCGGCGCTAGTGGCCGCTACATCGGCATTGACGAATCGCCATAAAGGTTTGATTTTGGTGGAATATGGAGGAGTTGTGAAAACACCTTGCTCCGTCTTGAGTGCACGATAACTTTTCATGTTTTGGTTGCTGGAAGTCATGATGATTAGTTGTTGTCGTTGTCTCCCGTTGTCAGACAAGAGTTGATGATCGACGTGAGATTACGACGGAAATGACCATCGGATGCACGATACGATGACATGGGTATGATGACGACTGATCGACTTGTTGACGTATACTTGTATCAAGTAAAAATATAAAATATCATAACTCAAGACTAAAATAAAGAAGATACTGTATGCAAGAAGATTATCCATTTAGACTTAGAACATGGGTTCAACCCAGTAGGTCCTAATTATATTTCATCGCTCAGGCCATGATACCTAAGGCTGCGGCAACACCTCCAAAGATGACCATAGCACCGTTGGCTTGAGTGATATATCCAGCATTGGCAGCTTTCGAAGCGCTTGCGCTGGAACCAGAAGCGGAAGCGGAGGCGGTGCCGGATGCTGAAGCATTGCTAGTTCCTGAAGCCGAACCTGAAGCCGATGCACTGCATTATCAGTTTCGAACATATACTCCGGGACATGACTAGAATATTTGAGATACAGTACGATGTAAGGGGGGAAAGAGTATCTATGGATTGAGATAAGCAAAGAATTGATACTAACGATGCGCTTCCACCACCATTACTGTTCATACAACTGGTACTGGCACCTGATTGAACGACCACAGGGCTCGAGTATGCGATGGTACCGGCACCATCAGTGATTTTGAGTGTACTAAGCTCTATCAGCAAATACGTTCTAATGAGCAATATGACCTAAAAGTAAAGAAACGTACATGTTGGTGTTAGCAGCGAGATCAACAGTCCACGTTACAGGAGATGATTGAGCTTGTGGTAAATTCTCAAGCTAGAATTGAAATCAGCACACGACTCGAGATGGTTTGACTTTTTTTTTTTTCAAGACTCACCGCAGCGGCTGATGGATTCCCACCGGGAAGAATAGCGATATAGTATGGAGCGGAAGCGCCACCTGAAAAGGTGATTGACACGGGTTGACATTCTACCAAAGATGCCTGGTCATATCAGTTTGATAACGTTCGACTGAGAAAGGAAAAGCGTTTAGAGTACTCACGGGAGAATCAATCTGTAACCCTGTGACAAAGGAAGCCAACGCCAACGTCGTGGCTAGGACAAGCTTGTTGTTTGTGAACATTTTTATTATCGAGCTGAGAAGAGGTGTGTACAGCCTGTAACGATAGAAATAAGTGATAAAGTAGCGATACAAAGTTGAACGTCAGAATTCAAGTTTAGTAAGTTAGTGGATACGCAGTCCTTGGAATACTTTTAGTTGTCTCAGGAGGACGGGTTGAACGTGACTGCGGAGTTCTGCCTGTCTCAAGACAACTCACAGGTAGATAAACTTGACAGGCAGGTTGACAGAGGCCTTTCCAAGGATCCAAGGGATAAAGGCCAAGGGATGTGTTATGTGTTAGCTCCCCTCGCGCGTCCGACGCGTCACGGCCAGTTTGGACGCGCCATGCCGCCACGCCGCCACATATTACCGCACGATGCATGCGATGCACAGCCACAGCCTCAAATACCAAAACCGCCAGGCCTGTTTGTCTGCTCAGTATTATTCTTTTCTCCTCATGAATCGCTCTCCTCTCAACGCACTCGCGCACCCGTTATCGTTCACCAAATCATCAGGGGATCTTTTCAACATCTCTCAATCACAATGTGACAATTCTCAAAAGATACTCGGAATCATCTTCTTTTTGTTTCTGCCTCGTGGTTTTGAGATTCGGGGTAATTCATCACTCACCTACCAGCTCGGACCTCGAATCATCCCTCTCATCCCGGATATGATCGATTAAGCTTGGCCATTTTACTATTCTAGAATACTCATATCGCTGATAAGTCACATCTTGACTCTCACAGGCTATCCATCCCACTCCCAGTCTGATACCACCCTTTACTGATTCAATCAAGTAACTCGCCAGATACCACTACTAGTCTAGGTCCCTTGGTCCTCCGGTACCAATATGGGTCTCGAACTCCCTTTCCCTCGTCCGCACACGCCCTCCAATGTCAGCAACATCACACTTCCCTTCTCTACACTTTCTTCAAATTCCAGACTTGCCTCACATTCCAGACTTGCTTCTCGCAAGCGTTTAGACTCTGGCTCTCTCATACCCACCGTCAAGCGCAAAGAGCCGAGACCGGTCACTCCTCTTGATTTCTCCGCTACTTTTGCAATCCGTCAAACCATGTCATCGTCACGTCCATCACCTACTTCTTCTCAATTACCTACGAGAAAATCTGTCGACTTGTCACTTGACGTTGTAGATCCTGCGATACGCGGAATTCCTCAAGGATGGGACGATGATCCTTCCATTCCTCTACCTACGAATATTTCCACATACATGTCACCGATACCGGTCACTCATCCACATCCTATACGAGATATGAATGGAATGTCATTTCGTCCTTCACCATTTCGTGACACTCGACAAAAGATTGCTTCTTTCGGTAACAGCGTGAGAGATAGAGCCAATGTAAAGGATACAAGGGCAGGCGGAATGCAAAGAAAAGCTTCGATACGAACCGGACCGACCGCAAGATCCATATCCATGTCCACTGCCCCGACTTTATCAGTTGATGTGACAAGTGAAGTCTTCTCAGAAGGTTCTTCTATCTCACAAATCTCTGTCAACTCTTCTCGAGCTATCAGAGAACTTGATGTGGTCCCTCCGGCATCTCTCAATACAGACTCATTGCTAGATTCCTCACATCTCTTTACTCCCACATCTTCTCAATTCGATCGATTGGATTCACCTTCTGTCACAAGCACAAAGTCATCTGGCTCTCGAAACCGCGTACTTGGAATGAATAAAGACCTCGCTCGTGCCGGTCTCACACAAAGCAGAGTCTTTCTTCCTCCCAACACTGCGGAAATCTTACCTTTTGCTTTAAACCGACCTTTCGCATCGTGGGAGCTTCCTTCGGTATCTCAGACCCCTTCGCAAGTCTCAACAGGGTCACGAACAACTTCGAAGCAAGTGATATCCAAGGATCGATCGGCACGGTGGGTGGATTTACCACGTCCTAGAGGTGCTCTCGGGTCCAAACGTGAATGGCTAGACGTCAACGGCTTACCGATTGGTGGACCTTACAAAGTAGGTTGGGAAACTGAGGTGCTCGATCTGTGAGAATGTCTCAACATATGCGTGGAAGAAAAGCTCAATTACGCAGTGAAAGCAGACTACACGAGACTATGTACGATGAAGCAGGAGGTAGACACACTTTTGCAGAATTTGCCGAAGGTAAAGAACCTGGAGCCGTCCTCGATGTGAGTCTTGGATATCTATCCTTTGTTCTTCGTCCATCCGAGCTGATCTTCTCAGATTGGAACGGGTATTGGGCTTTGGCCTATCTCACAGGCTCTCATATGGTCAAATACTACCTTTGTCGGTCTCGATATGGTACCGTGTCAAATCGATCTATCATTATTGGCGCAAGCGGAGCGATCGGCTCGAAGCACGACCTCAGGGATAGTTGAGGGAGAGGGAATGTGGTCAAGCATTGAGAAACGTATAACCTGGGACAGAGCGAACTTGTGAGTTATCAAGAGAGGCAGTAAAGTGCATGCTGACATATCCAGCCTTCAGTGTTTGCCATACGACACAGGGGTATTTGACATGGTCCATATCCGTTTTATCGGATTAGGAGTGCCGGAAGACAAATGGGCCGACTTATTAGAGGAAGCCACAAGAGTGTTGAAGCCAGGTGGCAAGCTCGAAATTGTTGAAATGTCCTACACTCTTTCTTCCGCCGTCCCTTCCTCTCTTAGAAATTCGTTTTCATCTCTACTTCTAGCGGAGATGATTCAGCCAGTGACCATCCTTCCTTTGCAATTCATCCTCACCGCAACACCTGCGCTTGATTCGACGACTACAAAACCCGTCTTTGAAAAGTCTTGGCAACAGACTTCCACAGCTTTGGCAGATGCTGTCATGATCTGGGTGAGGAGTGCTCTCGAGTACAAGGGAACGGGATTAGTAAAGGGTTCGAAAGGGGAAATATCCTTCGCGAGAAAGGTCAAGATTGAACTCTCCATTCTCGAAGGAAAGCGATGGCATTTCGGTAAATCTGACATGGTGATTTCTGAACCGTTACGATCAGACGGAGAAGCCACTGTCTGGGCATGGGTGATCACTCGACGGTGACGAATGAAAATTATGCATAGAACTGTATCCCTAGCGTCATATCCTTTTGGATTTTGGATCACTCGTCGGGTTTCAACACCTCTGAAGGAGCCAACTACGCCAATCGGCGAGGACTCTTTGTCGCTTTTCATCGTCTGCCGCATCTATACCTTCCTGGTTATACGTTAGTGAGGATTACGAGGGGATTGTGAGAGGGCCAAACCTTTATCATGACTGTTGCTTGTCAGCTATGATTTCAAGTAAGGTGCAATACAAACGACATACCATGTTCATAACCTTCATATAATTGACATTCCTTATCCGCGTTGGGCAACCTGTCAAACAACTTCAGCGTACCTAAATGGGACGTCACTCGATCCGAAGTACCATGAACCAAACGAATTGCTCCAGGTCAGCTTCATTCACAGGTGGGTTTCAATACTCACGAACGTCAATCTCGCCCGCACGCTTTTCAAGCTCGATCATACCTTCGAGCAGAGCCAATCCCGTCCCGACTCGTAGCCATCGATGATAGCACAGGACTGAATTTCGTCAGTGGTCTGACATCGCTCATCTTATCACTACACACCGTCGGCGTAGAAATCTTCTTCGACCCTTGGATCGTCGGAAACGTTACCTGACGTCAGCGAAGACTTTGAAGAGAAGATGATATGGAAGATCTCACCTCTCACTGCTTTTGCTAATGGAAGTGTAGGCGCAAAGAACTTGAGAACTCTGGCGAAGCCTTCCACAAGGATGGAAGGTCTAGAGTTTTTCGACACTGCAATCATGATTCAGCCTTATTACTATTTGAGGAAAAGTGACTGACCTTCCACCATGGGACATAAGACGAAGGCACCAGCGATCTGTATGCGGTGTTTCTCGTCTCCCTTGTGTTTCTCCAGCTTGCGATATCCTTTGCCATCGGGAGGAGGAACGTCATGTTCGTTTGCCGCTGCTGCGACGGCGGTAGCAGAAGGTGTAGGCGGGTATTTGAGTAGGTAATACAAGCTATTCATAAGAAGAAGGGACAAAGGGGAATGGAGGAAAGCTCACACTGCCCAACCACCCATAGATCTGTTTTGATGAGCATGACAGTATAGCTGACCTGACCTGACGCAACTCACGCTCCACTGAGGAAAACTTTGCTTTGCTTTCTCCCTCCGTCCAAATCACGCATTACAGTGTCCGTGAGAACGACGTGAAGGGCCGCACTCAGCAAAAGCAGGGAAGGAAGGAATGAGTGAACGCTGTTGTGACATTTAACATTCCATCTAACAAACTGAATTGTCATTAACCCACCCAGTCGAGCGACCATACTATAAAGATAAGTAGTCTTCTTTTTTATAAAAGTTTCAGCTTACAGAGGGTAAATCAGGTACAATTACCTGTGATAATCAGCATTATGATCTTCAGCAACTCGATAAGGATAATGATATTTTGAAAGGACTCACTCTGAAGCCAGCCTTTAGAAAATGAGGAATGTGAGGAGCATATCTCAGACCGTAGTCAGATAAACCTGAATATCAATAGCTGCACGAATCATGAGATTTCTCACCATGTACCAAGACGAGATCTTTCCCCTTGCCCTTGCCTCCTCCTTCCCACCCGCCGGATGGAGCATTCACCATTTCCCAAATGCTATAGCAGATCCATCTTCCTCCTCGTTGTAATCCAGATTCAATTTCTTGAGGTTGCAAAGTTACGTCTTCGGCATACAGGATCTCTGTTGTATCGTAGGCCTCTTGTAAAGATTCAAACGAGCTCTCAGGGGGTAAGAAAACACGACGCCAAGTGTGTGCAACATTGGGATCGTCTACGAGCTTTTTATGCGGAGGATGAATAGGTAAATTGTAACGGCCAAATGCTGGGATTAGAGGGTAAATCATTACGGGAAAAAAAAGGTTATCACTCACTGGGATCAGAGACAGTATACAATCCAAGACGAACTAGAGCAGGACGAATAATCTCCCTAAACACGATCAGCGATAGGAAGGGAAATAGAGATCGACAGCGTACCATAAAGCATTGTCCGAAGCCATCGTGATTGATCGCGAGACAGAATGTGATGACTATCAACTAGTGCTATTGTACAGTGGACTCTATGAGTAGAGTGATGATGGAGTGAAGATCATTGATGAAGAGTGAAAACTTTGGTATTACCTTAAGGTTATGGGGTGGATTACTTACCTCGAGTCCAAGTCTGGTCCCTGGCAATTGGGCAAGCTTGGGTGCATGGGTGCAATTCCTTACAAGCGATCACATGACTCCATCTCTCTCCTAACTACACCACAAGTACCACCCTAACATACTCTCCTGGATAGCTACTCCAAATCTCGGTCTTTTATAGAGGACCTCCAAATTGGAAACGACAGTACGAGTACTCTAAGTACTACATAATTATAGGCCGACGACGACGGGGCGTAAAGGGGGTTTGACTTGTGAACCCCTCCCCACGCGACCACCCATTTCAACATCATCTCCCACTTTAACACCACCTACGAGTATATCTCTCTACTCCCTCTTACTCTTCATAAGCTACCCGCTGAGTTATCGAGTCGTCATCTACTACCTCGCATTACCTCATAACCCCATTCATACGCATCATCAATGTGGGTCTCCCTTTGTGACGGTCCTCCCCCTTCTCAGCTCATCATGACCACTGCAGCTCAGCTCATTCCATCTGCAACTCCGTTTGCTGACCTCTTAATTTCGATTTCCGTCTTCCTCTCCCCGTGTTGAAACGTTTCTCCGAGATCTCTGATCTCTGTATAACCGGCCGGATCATCACTCTCAGTCAGCCATTTTGCTGTCGGCTCCTGAATTAGACCATATTCGTAGATCGTAAAGGACAAAGGACAGTAGCTGTTCAAGACGTCACTACGGAGTGGTCAGCAGACCAACTGTTTTCACCCCTCGTCAGACCTTTCAAGTATTCATTCTCCTCACATTCGTTTCATCTACATTTGATGAATAATGTTAATATCCTGTCTGATCCGCCCGGGCTAAGCTTTTATCGTCGCGATACAAACGTTTCGGTGGCCTATTTAGCTCGTCTGACCCAGCATTGTCCCATCGATTACAAGTAGCTGATACAGTAGAGCTGGCCCCCTTTAGAAAAACTCTTCAAGTCATCGGACGGATCCTCAATCCTCGGTCGTCATCGTTGTCTCTACTGCGTGAGTTCGAAACCTCAATCGCTTAGTGCGCCGAAGGCGTGTCTTCTTCTCATCTCCGCTGTCTCACTCGTCAAACGCCATGTCGCTCCTTTGCCAACGATACATTCCTCTCGCCCACCCCACGTCCAATGTGACCCCGCTCAGTCAAATCGTCATCGTCTATGACGCGATCATCCTTTCAGCTCGTCAGATCATTGGGGTCTGTCCGAAGCCCATATAAACTGGGCGTGCCAGAATGCCTTTTTCCTCTCAAACTTCTTCAGAATGACTAAATCCGCTCGTAGCCAACCTGATATCCCTATGGTCGCTGATGCTGACACTCTCTCTAGGTTTGCTAAGGGACTCCCTCCTCGTAGGCATCGACCAGCTTTGCCTGTTACTCCTCATCCGCTCGAGGAAGGCCTCCGTCGACCACGAACTCGCTCTCAACTCCAGCGCCATTGGACACTGGGCTTTGGATTGACGCCGAACGAACCCACTGAAGGAGATAAACCATCACCACCTCGACCGGACTTACCCCATCGATCTCAGACCATTGCCGACATCATGCCAGAAGCTCCCGTGACCCGGGCAAAAGTGAGTCTCCAGCGGTGAGCATGACTGACAACAGCTCCCGCAACCTCGCAATCTACTCTTCATCGAACCAGACGTGCCAGTATCTACCACTACCTCTGCTCAGACCACGCCTACGAAAGAATACGAGCATGACCCCATCAAGCATCTCGCTGCCGGGTTGAACGGTGGCCAAGCAGACGATACCGCTGGCAAAGCTCTGGCAGCCGCTGTAACCAATGCCCCTCGTGGTCAATTAGGTTTGAAAGAGACCAAGCTACCTGGGGTTCATTCCGAGCCTGCTGAGTATTACGGCGGCGCCGAGGTCTCCACTCGTGCCCGAACTTTCAGCAGCGTAAGTCTTCAATCTCGGAGGAAAAGCTGAATGCAGGCCGCTTTCGGGAAACAGCGACCTCCTGTCATGGACGGTGCCTCCAGAGTTCGACGTCTATCCCATGGTGAGTGTTTGAAGATGAGACTGGACGGAAGACTTATCGGTAGACGAAGTCACCAAAACGGCACCTAGGCGTTTCTTGATCGACGTCGAGGACACTATGAGACTTATTCTCGAGCAGGAAGACACCGATGGCAAGTAAGTCTGCATCGTGTCTGCCTGATGGCTGCTGACAAAAGCTTTCAAATATCAGTTACCGATTCTGGTCCCAAACTGCTGGCTTTGGGCACTGCCAGTTCCAACGCTCACAAGTCTCACGACATTCGAGTACGTCCCTTGCTTTTTTGGGATGATCATGTCTGATTGCAGGGCACGTATATGCTGTCTAATCTGCTGCAAGAACTTGCTCTCGCTCGAGATTTTGGCCGCAAGCGCATTGTACTGGATGAGGCACGGCTGTCGGAGAATCCAGTTGACCGATTGTCTCGAATGATCAAAAATTCATTTTGGAACGCCTTGACTCGTCGGATCGATGCTGAAGGACTTGAAATTGCCTGTGCAGATCCCAAAAACCGTCAACGGGATACTGGCGCTCGTATATATATCCCTCACGGAGAGCACGAGATGTTCGATCACTACCAGCAGATGTGAGTTTTGCGATTTGACCCCAGCTGATCGACAGCGCTGTCGAGAAGCCCAATTTGAGGCTGGGAGTGACCATGTTACCCAAGCAGTGTGACGACTCTCGCTTCGTACAAAGCCTCAACGAACATCCAGGAATTTTGGCCTTGGCGATGGCTCGGCACGTGGACCCTGTCACTCAAAAAGTCACTTTAGAAGCATTGCCATTTGTCGTTCCGGGAGCACGATTCAATGAGAAATATGGTTGGGATTCTGTGAGTCAGAGTTCATCAGATTATAGCTGACAGCAGTATTTCATGGCTCTCGGTTTACTCGTCGATGGCAGATTGGACCTTGCACGAAGTATTGTTGAGCACTGCATATTCGAGATCAAACATTATAACAAGGTCTTGAACGGTAATCGATCATACGTGAGTCTAGCTCGTCTCGAAGCCACTGACCATCAGTACCTGTGTCGTTCTCAACCGCCTTTCCTCACTGATCTTGCCCTGCAAATCTTCAACCAATGTGATCGTAGTCAGTTGGAAACGAACAAGGAGTGGCTCAAGCGGGCCATCCAGGCCGCCATTAAGGAATATCACCTCTATTGGATGTCCGAACCATCACTGGACATCAAGACCGGGCTCTCCCGATACAGACCAAATGGCCTGGGCATACCTCCCGAGACAGAAGCCTCCCACTTCACCCACGTGCTCCAACCATTTGCTGCCAAGCGAGGCATATCCGTCAACGAATTCATCGACGCCTATAATGATGGCACGCTCGAAGACCCTGAGCTGGATGAGTATTTCTTACATGATCGCGGCGTCCGAGAGTCTGGTCATGACACCAGCTACCGACTTGAACGTAAATGCGCCGACCTGGCCACTGTAGATCTCAACTCTCTTTTGTACAAAGTGAGTTCAGGAGCTGGAGCCGGCTAACATCAGTACGAGTCAGATATCGCGCAGGCTATCCACTATGTCTTCGATGACAGTCTAGAACTCGAAGAAGAGTTTGACTTATCGCCTTGGCCCATAACTCCGGACGCGTTCACGAAACCCAGAGAAAAATCGACGAGAATGCCAATGACGAGTGCGATATGGTACGAACGTGCCAACAAACGAAAGGCCCTCATGGACGACTTATGCTGGAACGATGGGCTCGGGATGTATTTCGATTACGACACGAAGACGGGCCGGCAGACCAAGTACGAATCAGCCACTACCTTATGGCCTCTGTGGGCCGGCTGTGCGTCGGAAGAGCAGGCGCTGAAGCTCGTGTGAGTGTCGGTTGCTTGGCGGACATGTCTACGCGAGACTGACCTGCAGTCGTTTCGCATTGCCCAAGCTGGAAGTCGCCGGCGGTCTGGTCTCCGGTACGGAAGAGTCTCGCGGTGTCATCTCACTCGATCGTCCTAATCGACAATGGGATTACCCCTATGGTACGTTACAGCAAGTGGGATGAGCTGATCTCAGCCTGGCCACCTCATCAGATCATGGCTTGGGTCGGACTGGAGCGCTATGGCTTTGTGGACGATGCCGCTCGCCTAGCATACCGATGGATATATATGTGAGTATATCTATCTTCGGGTCTGTCGTCACTGACCACAAGGATGACGCTTTCTTTTGTCGATTTCAATGGCATTGTGCCCGAGAAGTTCGATGCGGTGGAGCTCACCCATATGGTGGATGCCGAATAGTGAGTGGGCTCTGGAAGTTGTGCACTCTCGTATTGACCGGCAGCGGTAATCAAGGTGTCGACTTCCGTTATGTTCCACGGGAAGGTTTTGGATGGATGAACGGTGAGCACCCCGTCGGTCAATAAGTACTAGCTGACGCATCGCAGCGGCCTTTCAGGTGGGCCTGCAGTGTCTCACGACTGGTATGAGACGTGCCGTTGCCAGCTGCGTCGCTGTAAGTTCAATCCCTCCGTAGATCGCAGCCCTGCTGATGAGAAGCCTTGGGAATTCTTCCACCTGGCCCCTCCAGATTTCCCTTCAGCCCGACGACGACGTGCCGAGCGTGAGGCTCGTGAAGCTGACGCCGCTGCATCTGGCCAGGGTGGGATGCCGAAGCTGTCTTCTCACGCTGAGCTGCCAACGTTGGAGCAGACGATGGCGCAACTCAAGGTTCTGGCAACTCAGCCTTAGCGGTCACCGTCCTACTTTGAGGGGTTGCTTCCTCCTGCATGCTCATCATCACAATGGACTATTCAATACATTGGTACAACCATTTTCCACTTTCCGTGTACATTCCCGCACATTATCATGATCATTCTCAATTGAAGAGAATTATACTCGACGATGTATCCAAGTTTTCATGCCTTTAGCGATCCCACACCCGCCCGCTGCATTCCCAGTCAGCGCAGATACTGTGGTTAGTACATTCTCGAGTTGCTGCAGTTGATGAGACATAAAAGTGCCACACTGAGACGAATGCCGGAGCCACATTCGGCGTTAGCCGTTAGACGCGCTTGGGTCTTTCGTCGCGCGTGGCCAAGAGATCCCTGCACAACACACATCTCTCACACCACCAACACTCACTACATCTCTCTCTTCCTTCACTCACTCTCTCTTGTTCATCTACCGGTCTCTGCACCAACACTCATTCTCCTAGAAAGGAGTGAAACTGCCACAACTCACGTCTCCGGGAGTGAGTTTCTTCGCGGCTCAGACTTGTGTCAGGCTGATGCGTTTTGATCATTTCACTTTTCCCCTCTCGTCACACATTCCATCAACATTCCACCCTCTACTCCCCGTCAACTCGACTTCTTTCCCCTTCTGACTGTTTCTCTTTCCTATTCAGCGTATAGAATTGGACAATAGATTATCATAGCAGACTATCATGCGTGAAGTCATCTCAGTGAGCCTTCCTTGCTCCCCACCTCCTGATCAGTAAAGTCCGAGCGCTGATACCTTATCAGATCCACGTCGGTCAAGCTGGTTAGTCGGATCATGCGTTGTTTACATAACATCATGCTAAAAAGACAGGTGTTCAGATTGGAAACGCTTGCTGGGAGCTGTACACCATTGAACATGGTCTCAGCGTGAGTGAAACCCTTTGCGCATAGACCTTTTATGAATGGTCGAGCTGACGCTGATTTCCCTCCTTTCGAAACAACATCTTTGGCCACCCCATTCTACTTTCCACGTATAGCCTGATGGTCGATTGACGGAAGGGTCCACCAGCGATGACGGTTTTGCGACTTTCTTCTCTGAGACAGGCGCAGGTAAACACGTTCCTCGTTCCCTTTATGTGAGTTCCCGTTCGTTCTATCCGATGTAGGCACTCATAAACCAGGTCGACTTGGAACCCAATGTCATCGATGAAGTCAGGACCGGTACTTACCGTAGTCTTTTCCACCCCGAGACCATGATCACTGGCAAAGAAGATGCCGCCAATAATTGTAGGTTCCCTGGTTTCAGAGGTTTTCGATGTGGTTAACCGTCAGACGCGCGAGGCCATTACACTATCGGCAAAGAATTGGTGGACACGGTACTCGAACAGGTCCGACGTTTGGCCGACAACTGTTCTGGACTCCAAGGATTCTTCGTGTTCCACTCCTTCGGTGGTGGTACCGGTTCTGGATTCGGCGCGCTTCTCATGGAACGTCTATCAACTGACTACGGTAAAAAGTCCAAGCTCGAATTTTCGGTCTACCCAGCCCCCAAGCTGTCAACTTCGGTAGTGGAGCCTTACAACTCGGTACTTACAACCCACACCACTCTCGAGCACTCGGACTGTTCGTTCATGGTCGACAACGAGGCGTACGTTGTCTCCCCGTCTGTTGAGCAGAGTGCTGACTCTTTAGTATCTATGACATCTGCCGCCGAAACCTCAACATCTCGTCACCGTCGTTCACAAACCTCAATCGCCTGATCGCCCAAGTCGTATCCTCGATCACAGCCTCTCTTCGTTTCGACGGATCTCTGAATGTCGATTTGAACGAGTTCCAAACCAACTTGGTTCCGTGAGTCATTGGAGAGACAGCGCGGACATTGTTGACAGTCAAAGATTCCCAAGGATCCACTTCCCATTGGCAACTTACGCTCCAATCATCTCGGCTGAAAAAGGTGAGTAGGTGGAATTAGGCAGTCTGCTGACCCCAGCCTTCCATGAGTCAAACACTGTCTCAGAGATGACGCTTTCTTGCTTCGAGTCCAACAACCAGTTGGTCAAGTGTGATCCTCGACAGGGAAAATACATGTGCGTCCTGGTCTGCGAATTGACCACATTTGTCTGACTTGCAGGGCTTGTTGTCTGTTGTACAGAGGCGACATTGCTCCCAAAGACACAAACGCCGCCGTTGCCAACGTCAAAACCAAGCGTACAATTCAATTTGTTGATTGGTGTCCTACCGGATTCAAGGTCAGTTCCCCCATGCGCTAGATCGTCGCTCGACTGACGCTGGCAGCTGGGTATCTGCAATGAGCCACCCGCCCTCGTGCCGGGAGGTGACCTCGCCAAGGTGTCACGATCTCTTTGTATGCTCTCGAACACCACCGCGTGAGTCAAGGGTATGTGAATCGAGTAGCGAGCTGATCATGCAGGATCGCAACTGCCTGGGCACGACTCGATAACAAATTCGATCTCTTGTATTCGAAGCGGGCCTTTGTTCATTGGGTATGTTCCATCTTGCATGTCTGAATGTGGCAGCTAATGAGACAGTATGTGGGTGAAGGTATGGAAGAGGGAGAGTTTTCGGAAGCGAGAGAGGATCTGGCTGCTCTGGAAAAGGATTACGAGGAGGTTGGAATGGACTCTGTGGATCCCGACGAGGAGGATGGGGAATACTGAGCCAAGAAGGGGGAATGGGTGGCTTTTTATGCGTCTTCTTCACGTTTAGCTTTTGCCGTCTGAGATTCTTCATAATTTGAATTCCCGTGTCAATGATGAAGTTAGATACGCCGTTTTGACCGGTTCCAGGTAGCGCGGATCCTATGCTTGCTTTGGATGAGTTGTACAGGTTTGTTATGAGTATGAGCAGCTGCATGCTGCATCAAGTCGACCAAAGATGGGTGAGTTACAGTAGTACTGGTAATGGCGACTGAGAAGGTGAGAAGCAAGAGGCAGCTTAGGTAGGGAAGAGTAAGGTAGCAATAATGCCAGCTAGCGGAGTCAAGCTAGCTGAGACTAAGTCGGCATTGTAGCATGTAGCATGGTTGATAGTAAGGAAGGTGGGAGGGGAGGTGGCTCACGTGTCCTTCCCTCGCTCGCCCCCTCTCTCCCTCCTTCTCCTTCCTACCCCTTGTCTCCCTCCCACTCTTCCCTCCTTGTTCCATCCTTCTCTCTCCCTCGCACCACCCCTATCTTGCACCATCACACCACCACGTTCTCCCACCGCCCTTCTGAATTGTCCAGCAAGTCGACGCATTTCACCCGAACCATTGACAGTCGGTATCGAGATAAAGTCGCCCGCCCTTCTCTCCTACCTTTTGTCCTCATCTCGACATACCTCACCATTCACCACCTTGCTTCTCTCAAGTTCTCGGACGAGTGTTACAAGCCGCGCGGGCATTCCTACCATCGCTGTGTCATTCCAAGAATCAGCCTGTCAACGACGCTCCGTGACGATCGGACATTGACTGTCGTCATAGCAAGCTATCCATCTCTGCTCGATAAATACCAGCCATGAGCCTGCAGATGCCTGAAACGAAATCATCTCCTCCACCCCGTTCACCCTTCCTCACTCCTTCTTTCAATCTACCCGACTCTCATCTTCTTCTACCTCCTAATTCAAGCGATGGCCCTTCTGCTCTGCACCGGCAGCCCTCTCATGACTCTCAACGCCCAGGTCTTGTCCCTTCTCCCAGGATACCAATGGGCGGATTACCCTCGACATCAACGTCAACCTCCGCTTCAGCCTCCTCTTCTACCTCTGCATCAAGATCCGGTAGTCTCATCAATACACCGAGGATACTCTCTCGTCGAGCTTCTGCGAAAGAGAAATCCCATGGAATTCTGTCAAGGAAGAATTCGTCCCACGCGGAGGGACGGGGAGATATGGTGCCTCCGAAGACCGGCAACATGCAGGATGAGGGGAGAATGATCATGCCTGAGAGCGGTAGTGCTGAAGTGTACGTCTAGTCATACGAGTAAAGTTGACATTAGTATCGAGACACCTCTCCTCCGACTTGAAAGAGATCCCGGCAGCGGTCGCAAGATGATCAACCAATATTTGGTGCGTCATACAAACAACTTTTGAGAACTGACAGCAGGTCCTTCATGAAATTGGCCATGGAACACATGGACGAGTACGCCTGGGGCAAGATTTATCTTCCGAGCTGTTCGGAGGAGAGGATGCGGAAGCAACTCCTAATCCAGGGCCTTTCTATGTCAGCATAACCTCAATCTCCAATGATCTGTGTCACTGATTACGTCCTCAGGCAATAAAAATCGTCGACAGAACACCCAAAAGGAAGAGACTTACTGGACTCAATCGTCAAAGAGGACTGCCCGGGAGGACGGATGGTGGGAATTTCATGAATGAGAGCGAGTGAGTGTTGTAATTTTGATGAACACCCAGATCTCTGACGTGCTCAGGATCCGCAAGGAGATTGCCATCTTTAAAAAAGTCAATCATCCTAACGTGGTCCGAATGAAAGAGATCATCGACGACCCCGAGTCTAGCAAGCTTTTCATGATCTTGGAGTATTGTGAAGGCGGCGAGGTTCATTGGACGGAGGACGACGGTAGTCCTGCGTTGACACTACTGGAGACGCGACGTATATTTCGTGATACCCTGCTAGGGCTAGAATATTGTAAGTTACTGAGACACATTTGAAAACCGAAGCTCATTCACCAGTACATCACCAGGGCATCATTCATCGTGATATCAAACCGAGCAATCTATTGTGGGCGGCAGACGGCACAGTCAAGATATCTGATTTCGGTTGTTCGCATTACTCAGAAGCCTTGCGTACGGCTGCTACCCAAGCCGGACCAGAGGGTGAATCGTGGGTCGATGATGTCGAATTGGCCAAGACTGCCGGATCGCCAGCTTTTTTCGCACCAGAAATGTGCTACTCGGGGTCCGATCAGGACGATGCAGCGCAACATGCCCGCTCGCCCCAGGGAACACCAGTTCATGAGCTCACAAACTTCACCACACAACTGCCGACCGCCAATGAACAACACCCCAAAACAAGCCGATCAGACCCAGCCGTTCTCTCGCCCTCCAGTCGTCGTACCTTTCCCTTCAAACCTACTCAAAGTAACGAGTCAGGGCTTTCCCGTCGACCTCAATCCATGAGATCACACTCGTCATCAACCATTGTACACCGCGATCGAATGCCCATCACTAATGCTATAGACGTTTGGGCTCTCGGTGTGACTTTGTACTGTTTGGCATTCGGCAAGACTCCCTTCGATGCTCCTAACGAATACCTATTGATGCAAGTGATTCCCACCGCCGACTTTCACGTTCCGCCCTATATGAGTAAAGACCGTTTACCGACTGGCAAAGGCAATGAAGATGCCAATGAGGAGGCTCTGGAATGTCTGGATCTGCTGAGGCGATTGCTAGAAAAAGATCCTGCCAGGCGAATATCGTTGGATCAAGCAAAGGTGAGTTGCCGCTAATCATGCTGTCTTGTTTGGTAGTTGCTGACTCTTGCAGAGACACCCATTCACTCTTCGAGGTCTTTCAGATCCCTCGGGTTGGCTGGCTAGTACAGATCCTCATGTCCAATCTTTCGTGACCGTGTCCAACGATGAGGTCGCAGCCGTCGTTATCAAAGCGAATCGTTTTCGAGATCGACTTCGTAAAGGCCTCAAAACCATCTCCAGTAGGCTGAGCATCTTTGGTTCAAACTCTCGAGGCCGAAGCCACAGTATCGGGGACGGTGATACAAATTCCAGTTACAGTCAACCTGTGTCCAACTTGCCCTCTGCGATTCCAAGTCAAATAAACCTGCAAAATGCGAATGATATAGGAAGACCCGATCAAGCTCTCACTCCTCGCGAGTTATCGCCCATGCCAAGTCCACGTCCAATGGGTAGCCTTTCTCGTCGACTGTCTCTTCTCGGTTCTCGTCATTACGATGCTTTCCCCTCACCTCGTCGACGGACTTTGCAATTGGCTTCACCTCCTCCTACTGCTCATTTATCTCCGACTTATGCCGTCGAGCCGATCGGACGGTCACTGTCAAGCCAGTCGACTCAATCGTCAAGCCGAGGTTTTATCGTTCACAGACCAATACGTAACGCCTCACAATCCAATATCCGACCGGACACGGTGACACCCCACACTGCGTCCGGAGAACGTTCCGCGGATTCACCCAAGCCGATGGGGTCCTCAGGATCTCTCGACAAATTACAGGGTACCGGTGAATTGACTCCTGGAGATCCCTTGCGTAGAAGACAAAGCGATATAGACGTTGCAGCCAGACATCGATCGTCCAGCAATGCCTCTAGTAATGGTTTAGGTTTGGGTAAATTGGCTCGCTTGTTATCTCGTGGTAGTAGTCAACGTCGTCGTCCTACACATACAAAAGAGAGTAGTGAACCATCGTTGCAGTCGACACAAGGAACAGGTCTTCCTGCGATCGAAATGCCGCCTATCATGACACTCGGTGAACATGGAAGACAATCAAGTTTCGAGACTTTTGAATCAAGTTCATATTCATCAGGTCCGGGTTTATCAGCTAGTCCTGAACGTTCAAATATGATCTCCGCAGGTCCACAACGTCGCAGGTCTACCGTGAGCGAGGTTTTAACTCAATCCGATGATGATGATTTTGATTGGGCTGGCTCTATTCCCGATGACGATGATGATGACGAACTGGAACCAGCATCCCGATCTCAATCGGAAGAAGTAACGTTTGGTAGACGTTTCGTCGGTGGGGTTTCAAGACCTAACGATCATGTTTCACCACTTGTATCATCGTCACCCACTTTACCGACTATTCAAGATTCTTCACCTGGATCACTCTTGTTACAACCTCTCAGTCCAGTCACTTCCATACAGAATCATCGTAACATAACCTCACCCATTTTCCGTAGTTCCAGTCCTCCAACTAATCTCGTCACTCGACAATTCTCATCACCCTCTACACCTCGTTCTACCTCTGCACATGAGCGTGCACGTAGTCCTTTGGGTTTGACACATCACAGACGGGACGAATCTCCTACGGCAGGTTATTCAGTT
Organism: Tremella mesenterica DSM 1558; assembly: GCF_000271645.1. Taxonomy (NCBI): domain Eukaryota; kingdom Fungi; phylum Basidiomycota; class Tremellomycetes; order Tremellales; family Tremellaceae; genus Tremella; species Tremella mesenterica. The sequence continues at coordinate 786,985 of NW_006711229.1, forward strand.
TTCGACTCGGACGATGATGATGGGAATGGGGATGGGGATGTGGACGTTGGGTTGGCATTTTCCATATCCGCCAAACGTGGGAGGAAGGGTTCGGTACTGGATAGACATACAGCAGGAGCAGCTCCAACTTAGATTGTAGATTCTCTCCCGGATGTTTGCGATGTGACAGATAGATGTACACGATTGCATGTTCATTTACCTACTTACCGTATGGACAAATTTCTACGACACCTATCAAAGCGGAGACACCTACTGAAAAAGATCTGACACTACGAGTATAAGATGGTACGGACAAACTATGGGGTATGTAAAGACTACAACACTAAACCCAAGTATTTGACTGTATTCCATCTACAAGAAGGAAGATGCAAACTGAGGAATCAATCTTTTACAGCGTTAGCAATCTTCAACTTGTAATCTTGCAAAGAAGACAACTCACGACGCAGCGCCGACGCCAAGGCCGAAGATTAGTGCACCCCATGCCACTCGTTTGGCCGTCTGCGTCATTCCGTCTGCTACCACCCTCTTGTTCTTCCTTACCAATCTATCCTTGACCAAAGAACCACCCGAGATGGATACTCCATCATCTTCACCCTTGCCCCGTTTCACACCGCGGCTGTTTTCAGCAATAACATACCCTTGATCTTCCAATTCCTCCCCGACGGAAGCCCGAAGTTGCAATTCGCGTTTGAGATCCATGACCAACTGCTTGGCGGATTGAATCTCGGCGTCCATATCCACGTTTGCGTTAGCTGGCGCAGTGACGGTGGTGGTGGCTTCCAGAGTCAAATGACGAGTCGTGTCCTCTTCAGCAGCGCTTTGGTCATTCGAAGAAGCTGTAGGTCTGTTGACGCGAGGACTCTGTCTACGGACTCGTTTTGGAGCTGGCGTAGTTTCCGACGACATGGAAGGGACGATAGGGGTCGGCGTCACCGCTGCAGGCGGAGTTTTTCCCCTTGCGATATGCTCGGCAGCCGCCTGAGACCGTCGTGACTTGTGATATACTACCGTCGGATCAGGCACAGCTCGCGCCAATGCCTGTAGATGTCAACAGAGCCTTTTGAGTGATGTAAGAACTCACCGTGACCAAGTTTGAGATACCGTATGCCGGAGCTAAATGGATTGCTAGATGACCGCTCACCCTACATCGGACATCAAGATTCGAGCCAAATATTGGTTTAGATTTAAACTCACCATTGCCCCGCTAGACGGACATCGCTACTACCACGTCCACCATTGGTATTACGGGTATCATAAGTACTTTCGACCTTGAGAGGATTTAGCCGATCACTGATGAGAATCATAAGATGATAACTTACCCAACTCATCTCTCTCTTCTCATCTTCCTCGGATGCACCTGGAAAAGCTACTTTGAACATGGTGGTCAGTGAAATAGCGTTCGTGTCATAACGACGAAGAATAAAAGCATGTCGATTAGCCTTGACATATGAGCGCGCAGTCTTATATGGACAAAATAGAAACATAATACGGACGGCTGCGATAGGGACTTTGATACGTCCTACAACGATCTCTTTGCCTTCACGGACAATGGTTTGAAATTTGACAACGGTCACGTCCTCGGGAACTAATGTCAGAACAAAAGAGAACAACAGAAGGTGAAGGTGTGGACTCACGATTGACAAGAAACTGATTGCGCTTATCCTCGGGTAAACGAGGCCGATTGAGTGAATGAGGCGTAGGAGTAAGGTCATACTGAACTTGACCTGAAAGTGTGTTTTGATCGGACCCAGGATAAGGAGGAGGCGGTGCTGTATGACTGAACGCCTCGATATCGTTGTCCATGTTGGTCCTGGTATTACGAGGCATAATCGAAAGATGATAGGTCCTCAAAGGTAGTAAGGGAGGTATGAAGAGATGAACGGCGTACGGTCAAAAGGCTGGGTGGTGTCGGTGGGGGGGTCACAACAGAGTCGCGCGTTGGGGGGGTGAAAGTTATCGCCGCGGAGTTGTGAGTAAAGGTTAGATGTGGCATTCCATTGACGTCAAGAAATTTCAAAGATTTCCTTTCTGACCGGCTCTGACTATCACCTTACATTACTTGTAAACCTCTACAAAAGCCGCACCAGCGCCACCAGCTGCACCTTTCACCTTGATATAACAATCATGCCAAAATCAAAGCGAGCAAAGGTCACTACTTTGTCAAAAACTCCTCTTCGCTCCACCAAAGCCTCAAAAGCTTCCCTGGTCAACGAGCTCAGATCTCAGGTCGACAACTTTCCACATGTCTGGCTCTTCAGCGTTGGCGATATGAGAAACGAAGGACTAAAAGACGTTCGAGGTCAATGGAGAGGTACAGGTCGGTTTTTTTTTGGAAAAGGAAAGGTCATGGCAAAGGCTCTGGGGGACTCACCAGAGGATGAGTACCAGCCCGATTTACATCTCCTAGCTCGTGTCAGTGACTTTTTTTTTACCTGTTTGACGATTGTCACTGACGGTCAACAGTGTATTCGTGGACCTGTAGGTCTATTCCTGACGAATTTTCCCGTCGATGAGACTCGTGAATGGTTCGAAACGTGGTCCAAGAAGGAATATGCCAGGATGGGTGCAAAGGCTACTCAAACCATCACTCTTCCAGCAGGTGAGAAAAACCTTGTGATTTCCCCACTCTGGAATGATTGCTAACAGGGGGATAGGACCCATATTGTCCCCTCATACGGATCCTCCCACTGGCGATCCTTTCCCACATTCTATGGAGCCTCAACTACGCGCTCTAGGTTTGAGCACGACCTTAGTGCGGGGCGTTCCGTCTTTAAATCATGCGCACATCCTCTGTCAACAGGGGGAAAAATTATCCAGTGAACAGTGTCGACTTTTGAAGCTGTTAGGAATACAGATGGCCGTGAGTGTTTTCCATCGGACAGCAACAGTGCGGTTATTGACGGTTAGGAATTCCGGATTCTTCTGGGTTCTCGATGGTCCAAGGACGAAGGCTTTGTGTCCGGTCAGGATCTTCATAAGGGTACGGAAAGTGATGAAATGGATGAGGACGATTAAATCATATGTCACCATACATGTAATATGTAACATACATTCTCTGCACTAGTATCAATGAATCTCTTACAAAGCTACAAAATCTCTAAAGTACAAGACCATATGTGCTACATCATCATGCTCCAAATCCCTTCCCACACCTCTGTCAGGGCTAAGCACCCTCACCTCGTTCTCCAAGATAGGCAACCAAACCTCCAAGAGCCGCAACATTGCCGTGTCCTGAATTTATCGATCGAGTGAGATGATAACGTAATCCGTTTGATTGTTTGTACACTTGTCAGTCAGCAACGTCCCTCTATCACGACAGACGAAGAGTACGAAAACATGACACTCACCTTTGCCACAACCTTCGATCGGACATGGAAAACGTTTTTCGCCTTCGGCATCGCTGACTGAAGCTTCTTCACGAGCGACCATCCTGTCTGCCTTGCGATGAGCTTTTCTGGCCGCCTTTGCCAAAGCTGAATCGGGGATCGGGGTACTGGATCTGGAAGCCGGAGCGGAAAAGGGCGGAGCGTAAGATAGAAGACTGGGTGGAAGACACTGTGGCAGACCAGTATTAACTTGCGGTCGGAAAGCAGTTGACCATGTAGCTGGTGAGATGTTTGGAGAGGGGTTCAGAGTGGGATGATGTCGATTAGCCAGAAGCGACGCCAAATCAGGTTGTGTGGTGGAATCTTCCATCTCGATATCCATCACTCCGGGAGGTGTCGGCACTTCCCCGTGATGAGCTCGTAACACCGAGTGGGTGGCACCGACAGCAGGTACATCTTGAGGAGAAACAGTTTTGATAGCCGATGCTATAGGTGGATGCACCATACCCATGCTCGCCATTCGGAGATCGGGGACCATATTACCATGCTCTTCTTCGTAGCTTATGAGTCAGCTCGATCCACTGTAGGGGACGTACTGCTTCAACAACTCGTGCAATCCATCCAGACGCCTACCACAACATGTAAAATTGGCATATTCCGTCTCTAGCTTCCGTTCTCGTTCCCGACCAAAGTTTACATCTTGACCACCTAAACTCCCAACAAATCCATTGGATGGACCCCAATTGGGGTTCCCCGGAGGCCAACGCGGTGGTGAGACGCTCATTCCCAAGGATGACGCGGTGTTTGACGATGACCCGCCCAAAATGGCGTTAGTCAATGTGAGAGATGCGCCGAACGAAGAAGGGTGGAATCCGGCGTGAGGATTTGTAGTCGGGGACGAACTGATCATAGGAGTGAAGCTATGTTATCAGCTGTAATCTCATGTGATAAGGGTAGTTCTAAACGTACACAGGACTATTCAATCGATTGTATTCTACAGACACTCGACGACCGCTCCATTGATATGGGCGATATTCAGGCGACATCTCCGATTCAACTTCCTGTGATCTGGTCTGGACAGGCCCGTTCGAGAGATGTAACGGTCGAGCCGAGACGGGTATGGGGGGTGTATGATGCCCCAAGTCACCGTTCATATTCATCGAGTAAGATGGTGGCTGACCGATTTGGTGTGGTGGAGAGCGGAAATGTGAGAGGGTGACAATGCGCGCAACGGAGATGGCTTGCAGAATGCGTAAGACCGACAGGTAGATGATACGTTGCTCGGGTAACTTGATCCAATGGTCGAGATAGAGATGATGAGCTGGATGACAAAGATGTGCATCCTCCGGTCACTCAGATCAC
>NW_006711229.1:791772-860688 GCF_000271645.1 Tremella mesenterica DSM 1558
ATATATATATACAGATATATAAATAGTATAGAAGGATCTAATGTATCTTCCCACCCCCTCGTTCTATTTTTATATACAAAATAGGTTATGATTGGGGGGGGTCGTAGCTGCCATTACTCGGCACCAACCGCCAGTCCGAAATCTCTTGACACCCCCTGTACAGCGAGTAGTATGGGTTCTTCAGGCCCACTCTTTCCAATGAAGCGTACAACCATGGGGACCGAGCCGGGTCAGACACTCGACAACCTGGATACGCTTGAGGCTATAGTTACTCCCCCACTAAATATCCAATCGCAGGACGAAGCCTTGGATTGGGCTCGGCGAGATGCGGCTTTGAATGACGGTTTGACTGTGGACGACTTGGTGACCGGTTTGAAAGCCAGAACACTTGATCCGGGCTCATGGGTCAAGGCCTGGGTAGACGAACCCGAAAGGCCTATCAGATTGAGAAAGGTCTTGCTTACTTGGGGTGCCCAGGAAATAGATGTACGTCACAGTCGCGAAATCGCTGACCGTCAGGTTTTCCTCACCCTATGTGCTGAGCGATTTGCAGACCCAAAATCTCGTCTACCCATCGCTATCCTCATCACAGATTTCATCTTGACGCCCGGTGACGAGGCAGGCGAATCAAAAGACTCCATAATTCTCAACAAGCTCGTAGAAAGTCCCCTCCTCATTCTCATCCTACGCTCCCTCCTGCTCGATACAGACTGCCGATCGGTTCTCACGTGCCTCGCCCTTATCCTCTCTATCATTCCCCTCGCACCTGTCCAATTCAGCAGTCACCTCCCGAACCTCTTGGTGATATTAGGACGTATACTTTGCTGGAATGGTTGGCCGCCAGGGGAGCTGGCTCACTCGGGCAAGCCTTCGATCATATCAGCGCCTACCGCAAGTCCGGACGTCGAATGGCACATTGCATCTTCCCCTAACCTACTCGCTGGCGATGATCCTGCGGCGACGAAAACGGAAGGCGAGGGGATCGCCCGACAATGGCTCGTCATTCTGTATGGCCTGTGGCCGTCCAACGTCCTAGCCTTTTTACGAAATCCTGTGGACTATCTTGAGGGCTTGGGGGTGAAGTCAGTATATGCGGTCCAATGGGCAGATGTCTGGCCTCCTCGATACCTTGCCAAAAGAGGTGAAGTTATCTTGTCCGACTTTGCTGTTCATCCGCACCTCATGTACTTCACCCTGGCGCAAGAGAGGGAGGATGAGCGGAGATGGGAAACATACGATACCCCCCAAATTGTGGCACTTTGTCATCTCGTCGCTCATTCCGAAGCAAGGCATCCCAGTCGATCGGATGTGTTCGATGAATCTCCAGTTGTGGACTCTCAGTACCTCTCAACCTCAACACTTGGTCATGGAGGGAAGGAAGATTCCCAGCAGGATACTCAAAAGTTAAAACTTGATCTTCTGTATTCGGAAAGGTTGAGAAAACAGTATCTGTCTCGTGAGTGTCTAAGCTGTTAAGTGAGTCATCACGACTGACTATAGATATCGGTCGTTTACACAAATCAAATCTGAGATTCACCAGCGATGAAGTGGAAGTTCATAACTTTGTGAGGTCTGTCACTCATTTCCTAACCCGTCACTGATGGTAGGTCAATCATATCAAAGAGCAAGATAAGACAATCTCAACGCTCACGGAAGAGTTGTCACATCAAAAAATGGAAGCGTCCATGGCTCATCAGAAACATACCAAATGGCAAGAACGACTTCGTGATCAGGTGGCGGCTCTTCGTGATGAAAAGCGGGGATGGCAAACGCAAGTGTCTCAATTGAGTAGTGCTCTGGCGGATGTTCGTGTCGTTGCTCAGAAACAAAAAGAGGAGCTTGCGGTGATTAAGAACGAGTGAGCATATTTATTCTGCTGAGATTGTCTGACGTTTAGACGCTTCAAATTGCAAAATCAAGTCACGGAGAGTTCACCGAAGATACAGCGTATAGCCGATTATGAGGCTCGCATGAAACAACTTGTCGATGCACAGAAATTATGGTGAGTCTTTTCGTCGTTTGAGATGAGTCGAAGACCATGCCGATTCGTTAGGGAAGCAGACATTGCGGTTTATCGCAAAGCGCAGGATGAAGCGAATGATTGGCGTGCACGTTGCTACGAGGTGAGCAAGTGTTTATAAACGGTACCTCGGCTGAACCAGTCCAGCTGGAGCAACAATTGTTGGTATTGCGCAAGGTTCAGAGAGAAACGCCGATTCGTACTATCGAGTGAGAAGCACTTTCTTTCGTGATTCATTTTCTCACTTGTCAGAACTGTACCTGTTATTTCTGAGCGACAACGATCATCTGTACCGATTCCGCCGGACGTAGACTATCTCCAAGATGTGGCTGAGGTTGCGATGCGGAAGATCGAAGAGCTGGAGAAACAAAACATACAAGTAGGTTTTCCTCTGTTCAACATTGTCAACTCATATTTACGATAGCTCGAGATGGAGGTGACTCGCTTGACCTCGCAGCCCAAACGCATGCATATGGACGACACGGATAGACATTTCATTTGGGGGTCAGAAGGATGAAGCGGCGTAGACCGGGAAAGGGAATGAGGTCCCATCAGCCGGCCATCAAGCCTCGTGGTCGATAGGGGGGCAGGGGGGAATTCTGATTCAGAATGCATCTCATCCTTTAACATCTCATCTTGCTAGTACCAATAAACCAAAGAATTATCAACTTCCCATGTGTCTATCTTGAAATGTCAAGCAAGGTAGAGACTTACTATGATCTCCTTGAAGTCGACGTTTCAGCCGATGCGAGTCAAAGTAAGCGAATGACTGAAATCGATGAATGATTATGGCTGACGATTCAGTTCGAAAGGCTTACTTGAGACGAGCGGCTGAATGTCATCCTGATAAAAACCCCGACAATCCTGCTGCGACTCGACTCTTTCAAGAACTCAATAGTAGGTGTTGCATGCTGCACAACTCATCTTCACAGCGTTAAACCTTGCTAACTATCAAGAAGCACATGAGGTCCTGCGTGACCCTCAAGCTCGAGCTCGATACGACATCACTCTCTTGACAAAATCACATCCTCATCCATCCCTCAACAATCGGCATCCTCCCCCTCCCCCTCCCCCCGCAAATCCATCCGCGAGACAGACGAGAATGTCTCCGACACCGATTTGGCAAGCATCTGGGCAGAACCAACACTCTCCACCCTCCCTTTCTCTACCGATACTGCACAACATGTGCGTCTTAGAGGGATGGATCAGACGAGAGTCAATGCGACAAGCTGTATTGAGGAACGTCGTGAGTAAACGAAACAAAATTGTCTTTTGTCATTTTTTTAATATGCAGTATGTACAGCAATCGTCCACATATCGTCAACGACCCTTTACACCTAGGCTTGATCCCTTTCACATTCCTTCCCCCCAAATCCCAATCCCAAGACCTTTGATGGCGACAAACGTCGTCAAGATCCCCTTTCCTGGACATTTACATCTTCCAATGTCACAAACTTGCTGGCCATCACAGATCAACTCGAGAGTCCGACGTTATGCATGATTAATAGCTTTTGAGTGTTTCCTCGGTAAGAGCAATAACCTTAAATTGTCAGCGTTGTTCAAAGACCAAAATGCACCTTTTCGATGTCCGGTCGTTTTTCTGGGTCCACTATCAACATGGAATCGATGAGGGCGATCAACTTTGGGGAGTATCCGCCAGGATGTCGATATCGTCCACTCCCGACGGCCATAGCGATTGATTGTCCTTCGACCTCGAATGGAGAATGTCCATAAGCCACAGCGAAGAGTGTACATCCGAGTGACTAAAACATTAGCCCACTTAGCAGCAATAATGAACACTCACCCATATATCTACCTTTTCGTCTAGTCGCTTACCAGTTTTGACATCGAATAGTTCCGGAGCACGATACGGCATCGTTGATTGTTCACTTGCCGCATCTTGTTCCAGCAATGCTTGTTGTCTTGTACGAATATCGATTCGAGCTCTGAGTGTCAGATAAGGTACAGCGCTATGAACTTCTCACTGACTTGACAGTAGAACCAAAATCCATCAAGATTGGAGAACCATCATCTGCTATCATGATATTACTGAGAAAATAAGCTCATATCCAAACAGTATGTGAAGAACCCCACCCTGGTTTTATGTCACGATGGGCATATGGCACTGATTCCCCCTCTACGGTAGGATCACTCTCGTCACGGTCAAATAATGGATCGTTTTCACCAGACAAAGGGTCGGCTCCTTGAGTAGGAGGGTAGGTGGAAGAATCAACCGGTGAGTGATATCGATGCATAGCTCGTACCCTATTGTCAGTCGGCTTAAACATAATCACATGAACTCACGCTAAACAAGTGCCATGAAATAATTCCAGCAAACGTTTTTCAGGTATGCGATCGCCCGTATTAACAGCTACGGTCATAGAATCTTGTAAATTTCCACGAGGATAATAAGGTAAAAATCTATGTGATCAGAACAAAACTTTTTGATGTACAACTCACAAGTAAATGATCTTACCATGACCACTCTCATCTTGTACGATTGAAGAATCAAGAATTTTTATAATGTTAGGATGTCTGAACCTTCTGTACGCTTCCACTTCCTTCATTGCTGCTTTGACACCCTCTTGACCAGAAGTCACCAAAATCTTTTTCAGGGCGTAGGCTCGACCTGATTCCACATCATGTATTAGGTAAACGAATGAAAACCCGCCTTCGCCCAAGAGTTTGTCGACATGATAAGAACGACCATTGATTTTGAGTGTGGTATCACTGGTTCGGGTCAGTAGTGCTAAGAGTTGATAAAGACATTCACGGTTTGCAGATGCACTACAGGTGTCAGCTGATGGCGGACGTATGGAGGGAAGAGGGGAGATACGATGGGAAAGACATACTTGTGATATAGAGACAAAAGCGTCCTTTGCATAAAATCTGATACGGTCCAAGGCTATAGCGAGAGTGTCGTTGGTGTAGTTGGCCATGACGACCAGGATAGGAGTGAACGAACCAAGATGGCACTTGGAGTAGGGAGAGGGGAGGAAGAGGTGAGCCGTGCCGAGTTGAAATGCGGGGCACCGCGTTGACCAAAAGTTAAGCTTCCTACTTCTAAAGTCATGGAAATCACGAGTCAAGAGTTGTACATATACTCTCTTCCGCTCTACTCACCTTGTCGGTTTCACGTTGATGAGGTTGATCCCTTCAGCTCAATCTTTGACGAGGATATTCAGTAGACCATTCATGTCGAATTCACACAACATATCCCTCACCTCCACCGAGGCTCATTTCTGTGAGCTACTCGACGACTTCTCCACCCATCGTGTTCCACCGGTGGAATGTAGGATCGCAGGTGGTTGGGTGAGAGACAAGGTGTGTGGGTCTCCATTCTTCCTATGCTGTCTACACTGCTGATGTTAGCTTCTCGCTCTCCCGTCTTCAGATCTGGATATAGCCTTGACCATCTCATCAGGTTATACTTTCGCTATAGAGTTCGCCTCATACCTGACCTCTCATGGCGTGGCAATCGGCTCTGTGGGTAGAGTCGCAGCCAATCCTGAACAGAGCAAACATCTAGAAACCGGCACCACTCGTATTTTAGGTATGGAATGTGATTTCGTTGGACTTAGGAATGAAACATATTCAGATTCCCGGATACCTCAGATTGTGAGTTTAGAACGTCAGCCCACCTTTTGACGACAGGAGCCAGGAACACCAACTCAAGATGCCTTTCGTCGAGATCTCACGATCAATGCTTTATTTTACAACGTACACTCCCGTAAGGTGGAAGACTTTACAGGCGAAGGTCTTCCGGATCTAGCAAGCAGAATCGCGAGAACACCTCTGCCTCCTCTTCAGACATTCCGGGATGATCCGCTGCGGGTTCTTCGATGTATCCGCTTCGCTAGCCGTTTCAGCCTCGCTATTGACGATCAAGTGACTGAAGCCATGCAAAATCCCGAAGTCAAGGTGAGTGATTTCTCTCTTATCAAAGCTGATTGGTAGGCGGAGCTTCAGAGCAAAGTTTCCAAAGAGCGAGTCGGTATCGAAGTAACCAAGATGCTCAAACACGACCCTTTACGTGCCATTGAGCTTATTCACCAATTAGACCTTCATCAAACGATATTTGTGTCCACGACTTCGACAGAGCGTGGGAATTCCCTCAAAAGTGCACAGATCCTGGCCGAGGTCCGCAACCACTTGCCCGTTGACGAGTTACTTTGGCTTGCAGCGGCGTGTAGCCCGTTTCGTGACTTAACGATGCAAGTGAAGAATAAGGAGGTACCTGTCGTGTCTGGTGTTCTGAGCGATGGATTGAAAGTAGGTTTCTTCTTCGTATCTCAGGCTGACACCCAGTTATCGAATGACGTCAAAAACGCAATCGTCAACCTTTTCCTCCATGCCCCGCTCTTGAACCCGACCCTGCGATCACGATCGGAAATAGGCATGGCGATGCAGAGGAATCAACCGTGGGAACGAGCCTTGACTTGGGCTACGGTCGTAGCGATCCTACCTGTGTGGACGGGTAGACTGGAAGATCAGGCTCGCGGGATCCTGAATGACTTTCTCGAGTTCCGACGTCGTATCGTCGATCTAAAGTTGCCCGAATCTGTATCAGAGGAACCTTTACTAAATGTGAGCCCCTTTACACTGTCAGAGCTGATGAACAGGGCAACGAGGTGCAGACTTTGCTCAATATTCGACCGTCTCCGACTATCCAGGCAGTCCGAGTCGACATGAATAAATGGCAATTGGACAACCCTGGCGCCACCAAACGAGAATGTGAGGAATGGTTGCTACGGATGTGGGCTAGTGAACAGCGAGAAAAGTGGGAGGTCAAATCACCGCCAGCCGGAAAGAGGAAGAGATAATCGGTTGACTCAGTATCATCATGACATCCATGCATAGTACCAGATAATGGTGCTCATCTTGCGAGATTTGCGAGAAACTGGAAGCTGCCGACAGCAGACCGGCAAATGCCCAGGACCTCTCATGGACTGGAATGTCAGGTAAGGCTCATATGTGTGGAGTCTGGTGCTCACAGAATAGTAGCCACGACTTTTCGTCCTGAGCCTGCTGAACCCCACCCGCCGCCAGAATGTCTGAATTCTGCTAGATAGATGCCTTGCCAGCTGTCCTAGTCAGTGGAAGTCGAGAGGGGAGAAAGGATTACACACGTTCCAAGATGCAATTTACCTGCTGAGATAGGTAGAGTGATACTGTTGCCAATGAGAGATGTCTTCAGATGGGAAACCGAATCACTGATATTTCAGCATGAGGTGACCAATGATAGCATTGAAATAATAACCCACTCCGGTCCTTCATCCGTGTGTTGCCAAGGTAGCGATTCCGGTACCACGGTGTCAAGTCTTTTGGTTCAGAAACATCCCACGAGGCACAGAAGATTCTCACGCCATATCCATATCTTCAAATTAGCATTGATTAAGTTACCCTTTGTGGAGAGAAGAGAGAGAAGCATTTACATACCTGATCGAACTGAGCTGAAGTAAATCAGAAAAGCAGGTCAACGGGGTTTGTGATAACTTACGGATCACAGTTTTCGTTAACCTCAGAAGTTAGTCGAGGAGAGATACGACTGAACCAAATGACTCACGGTCAGTCCAGCAGATGTATGAAGACAGTTCAAGGTAAAGATACCTACGGAGACATCTTTTAGTCCTTGAGCACATTCACGTAGAATGACATCGGTGATGAGATGCATCCCTTTGCGATTCGGGGGAAGAGTACAGAACGGTCAGATGATGAAATACTTTGTATTTGTCTTCGTGATTACGAAGTACTCACAATGTCTTCTGCCACGGCATGATGTTGAGATTGACTGAAGAAAGAGTCGAGTGAGCAAAACTGGATAATCCCGACGGAACTCGAATTAATCCCGACGAAATTTTGCCACTTTCTCCCAAAATACGACGTTCAACTCCCATATCCCGTCACTACTGACCCAAATACCTTCACTATTAAAAAATCATCTTTCCGTGGCTTTTCTGATATCATTGGAATGCCTGACGCCTTCTGAGTCTATTCATACCATTTTCGGAACATCTTTCGGAGTATTGACCCCAGGGGAAGGGGCAATGTCCCGAACCCGAAATGGCACTTTGCTTTTCGGTCCCCTTTCGGCAGAATTCGGGGGCTTTCGGTCATAGTCACATACTCACTACTGACCAGCAATCTACCCAAGTGGATACCTGATTCTATGCGTGTATCTTTATATTCATGTTAACACATGCATGGTATTCATGTTAACACATGCATGGTATTGAATGCACAAAATCCTAGCAAGGATCCATCATGTTGACGTGTTTCTGATGGTGATGGGGTTGGTTGAACTTCTACTAAGTACCAACACGGGCTGACGCGATTTTCCCCGTTTTTCATTCCTTCCATTCAGTTCTTCTCTTCACTTCACTTCACTTCTCTTCAGCATCTTCATATCTTTTTCCAGCTTACATTAGCCAGCGTTTTTCATCTGCTCTCCACTGCTCACTCTCAACTGATCTCACTGCTCATTCTGCATCTGTGTGCTTCATCTCACCTTCCCCCTTGGCTCGTCCAAATTATCTTATCATCAAAATTAGAGTCTTTCCACTCCCCCTTCCTCCCAATCTCTCTGACCTCTTTGACCTCTTTCTCAAAATGCCAAACCCCTTCGACTCAAAAACAGATAAATCCAGTGTAAACCCTCCGAAAGGTTACAAATTACACCCCGACCATGTTCACTTCCAAAAGTATCTTCAGCCACAACACCCCATTTGGAAGAGTGAGAAATCACTTCGTTCTTTTCAAGCTGAGATAGGGTTCTACCTCCAGCCCTGGTGGCATGCAGAGCCGAAGTATCTTCCTCAGCATGCTGAAAAGCTAGGTCTTCGGGAAGCTACCCCGAAACAAATGAAGGAAGAGGGTATTCGGGCGATTACTAGAGGGTCACGATGCTATTCGGCGGATGAGTCGGCCACAAAGCCAAACTGTCATGTCCAGTTTTGTGTTTCGGCTTTCAATTACACGTGAGTATCTCTTTGTCAAATATGGCTCCCGAATTCGGGAGAAATTAACGAAACTCAATGCTGATCTCAGGCATCCCGAAGTGAAATGTGTCAATGTACCTGATGGTCGACCAGTGTTTCTCAACCGTTGGGACGAAGGAAAGTTTCGTGTCTGTGTCCACTGTTATAACTCCACAAAGCCCCCTCTCACCTGCTCCCTCAAGGGCAAGCCGACCAATTTTCTTGTCGAAGAGTCCTCCGAAAGTGAAAAACGGCCGAAAAAGTCATCACAAGGTCAGGACAAGCCTGAGGAAAGCTCGGATTCTGATTCGGACTCATCGGACTCTGAACATTCACCACATCCCTCCCCTCGGAAACCTCGCCGGCCAGCCACCACAACACGCTCTACAAGAGCTTCGGCTCCCAAGAAATCGGTTTCTCCCCCCCCTCCCGAAAAAGGAAAAGGAAAGGGAAAAGAAAAAGCTCCCCCTGCAGCTTCCACGGCGATTGGGTTCTCAAATGCGCCACTGCAGGAACCGGTAGGACCGAAGGACAAGCGTAGGACTGCTAGGGGAGGCACTGTCGCAGCTGGGGCTGCTGCAAAATCCCATCCGAAATGGGTTGTCAGACCTTCTCCGAAACCCCTCACCGAAGCGCCTACGTCTGCTAGAGAGCAAACTCGTTCGGAGGTGAGTTTTCTAAGTTCCGAACCGAAAGCAAGTCTCAGCAGCTGACTTTTAGGGAGAAACAGAACTTTCTTCTCCAGCTGGTCCTACTCTTGTTCAAGATTCCAGCTTGGGTCAAGATGATGGAGAAGAAAGACCTCAACCGGAACAATCTACAGCCCGAAATGAAAGGCCACGATTCCCTCCCCGCCCTCCAAAATTTGCCGATGTTGTTCCCGAAAAGGAACCCTCCGAAACCGCCCCCCCCCCGTTTTCTCTGCAGGTTTGCCAGCTGGGATCTCTCCCATACTTGTCCAAAGTAGTCCTGTTCATCCTCCTGTGAACAAGCGTGCCCTGGAGGATGTAGACGAGTCCCAGCCCGAACCGAAACGGGCTCGTCCGTTCTCCGTTGAACAAAGTCCTCCCCGGCCCAAAATGGATCTTACCTCCAAAAAGGTGCCCACAATGTCCCCTGTTGGTCCTGTTCCTTCTCCTGCCGTATCTGTTCGACAACAGGCCGTTCCCTCTGCTCTAGACCCATTTATAGCACAAACACAGACGGTTTTGGGTGTTACCTTGCAAGAATCACCAACAATCCCTTCGCCTCACAAAGCTAAAAGTGTCACACCGGCCCCCTTCCCCAGCCCCTCCCCTGCTCCGAAAGCAGGCCCTCCTCCAAACCTTCAACCTGGGTCTTCTTCTCTCCTCTCTGGCCCTCCCCAAATCTCCCCACTACCTACCTCACTACATACGTTTGCAGAGGTAAAGCAGTGGCTACAGCAGAAGCGCCTGGGTCGATCAGGTGTGCAGAGTCTTCCTGGTCCGAACCCATCAACCAATGTTCCGAAACCCACGATGGCTCCGAAACCCATAGTTCCTCCAATATTTGCTTCCCAATCGGCTCCCCCTCAGACTCCACCTCCCACTTCTCTCATTCGTTCTCATTCAGAATTCGTTGGCTCTGGTCCCACAGCTTTGCCAGGTCAGATACCCTCCATTCCTGTCACTTCGGTCAATGTGGTCAGTAAACTCCCTCAAATGAACCCACCACTCCAGCCCGAATTTCGGACCGAAAGGCCCACTGTCCCTTCTTTGGACCAGCCTGCACCCGAAAAGGTTGTCCCTTACATCCCGGCTCCACCGTCTACCATGCCCGAAGTTGAACAGTGTCTGCATCGTATGAGTGAGTTTCAAGAGACTCAGGCCCAGTTTGAGGAGCAATTCTCTTCCCGAATGGTCGCTCAAGTTTCCGAAATGATAGACTATTACCGAGAAATCAACCGAGGACGGCATCAAGCCTACTCCGAAAGTGTCACACAATCACTTTCGGGTGTGAGAGCTATCAATGGAACATGGAGCGAATTCAAAGCACGGTATGACTCGGTGGTTTCTGAAAGAGATGTGGCTCAAGGAGAGGTAAAGACACTGGACCGGCTGTACAAAGAGCAGATTGATAAGAATGAGGAGAGAGATCATGCTGTTGCCCGAGTCACCGCCGAAAAGGACGCCGAAATTGCTTCAATCCGAAAGCAGTTGGAGGAGACTCAGGAAGGGCTCAAGACTATGAGCCAGAGGTTCGCTAGTGCAATGGGGGATAAGGAAAAGGAGGCTCAGGCTCGTCAGTTTGCTGAACAGAGGTGTTCAGATTTGGCCAGACAGATGAATGAGGAGGAAAACGCCGAATTGGAAACTCTCCGAGCTCGGCTTTCGGAGGCTGAAGCAGCTAAGGGGGTAATGCAACAGCAAATCGACGAGGCATTGCAGTTTGTGCAAATTACCGCTGCCCTGCAAAATGAGACTGAGATGGAGAATGTAGGGTTGAAGGAACTCAAAGAGCAGTTGGAAGGAGCAAATGAGCAGTTACGGGCGGACCTTCAAGCGGATCAAGAGGATATCGAATCGGCCAACTACACCATCAGGCAACTTGAGTCAGAACTCCAAGAGGCCAAACAAGAAAAGTCTCGGCAACAATTCCGCTTTGACCTTAGGACCTCCCCTGCGAAGCCGAACGAGTACTCTGACCGAAGAAGAGCTCACAGTCTTGATCTCCCTTCCACCAAGATCACCGCTCGAAACTCCGAAAGTACCGCACCGAATTCCGAAAACGACCCTTCAAACTCCGAAAATGTACTTTCTTCAGGACCAACACGTCATGTTGCCATTCCCACAATCCCCACAAATGCAGACCTCCATTCTTCTCAAGATTAAATGTAGCCTAACAAATCCGTGTCACAGTTCCCTTGTATGTACTGTCAGTTGTTCATTTTGGCGAGTTTCCGTTTCGGTGTTTTCATTTCATGTTTCGGTCTTTCTGTGTTTGGGGTCCAAATGTCTCATCTGTGTGTGAACTAGCCTGTGTAATGCATTCCATGTCTGAACTCTTCCAGCCTGGCTCATGTTGCATACATCCCTGCAAGAGATACTTCACTGTTTCTTGTGTCAGTAAGCGAGAGATCCTTGTAGTAGGATTAATTGTCCCCAAAATTCGGACCGACTTCGGACAGCCTTGACCAATTTCGGACAGTCATGGCTGCATATATCACTGCAAGAGAGCTTATGACTATTGAAATAAGCACTGGGTAGACACAATCACTAGTGACCTTGAGCAGTACAATATTCGAATACATGAGATGGTCAGATGTGCTTGAAGCAGAGGAATGGCTTATTGCTTCGGCACCTTATGCCCATTATCTGAGGAACACAGTTAAGAGGCCACCACTGTCCCACATGGATTTCGCTTCTTCGCCCATGTGTACGGGATGAGACTAGACACCTGAAAGTATGTCTTTGCAGGCAATAGACCCCCTTGGATGTGCTTGACATCTTAGGAAGTTTGATCCCTTCCAAGAGTTCTGTCCATATTTGAGGCTTCAATCCAGGGAGTCACCAACCCCCCCTCTGAATTTCGCTAGATTGCCCACTACTTTGCTTTTAAAGAGACATGTCTACAGAGCACTTTCATATGTGTGAATACCTGTTTCATGTGGCTATGGCTTCATAGTTGGTTGACCGACTTCGCAGATTAGTGTATGAGCTGCAGAATTTGGTTATGAGACAAGGTATGCTCAACTTCATTGGGCAAGTCTATAAACCTGGCATATTGTGTGTCCAGGAGGACTGCACCTGCTAGGAAACAATGGAGGAATTCGACCGATGCACAAGGGTAGCTAGCATAGGTGCATGTTTTGGGCATTTTGCAACAAGATTCGGAGGGGTTTTCGGTGTTTCGGGAGTGCCTTCGGACTCACTTGGGAAAGATAATCAAGCCCCAATCTGCATCAAACCAAGTGTATTTTTACATCCAGAGGTATATTAGTCATTATATTCATGCACAACCAGCTGTGATACCTCTCTACAGGCGATCTATGTAGTAAGTCATGGAAGGTACACACTTGTCCATCAATTTTTTCACTTTCGGACTGAATATAGACTCATTTGCTGGATCCCGTGCAGCCATTGCAAGCACCAGTTGAAGCACACTTGTTCGTAGTTTTCTACTCTCACCTCTAGCCAGAGTTGATGATTTCACCCCAAGCACAGAAGCAGTCGGTCTGATTCCCTGGAGAAGAAGACATGCAGCGGCACATGCTAGAGGACCACAGCTGTGTGAGTCCACTTGTGTAACCCAGTCCAGGTTATCCCTGGTAGCCTGGACGTCATCATTGAGCTTGGGAGTAGCACTGTACTCACCTGAGAATTTGGAGCAATCAACCAACCCATAGCTTCAGCCTCTGTTGCTATGCCTTTTCTGACTTCCCAGGACAAACGGCGTTCTAGCAGGCGTGACCATTGCTATTGATCAGTGACGCTGCACCTCATCGAAGTAATTTTGAATGACCAACTTACCTTCTTCTGTTCGGCCGAATCATACGTCCCCCCTGCCCCATCATACATCAACACCAGCTTCTGTGGCCCAAAGATTACCAGTGTCTCAAAATGGGACCTCGACATCAGAACCCCAATGTCACGAGACCAACTAACCAGCATTGGGACGATATAACAGTGCCCTTCAGAGGCAGCGGTCTAAACCACTGTGCTAAAAGGCCTATTAACCGGCGGTTACTGCATACCGCCGGTCGCTGGTTAAATACCCAACCCATCCTATCACTATCACTATCAAACTGTCTTGTCACTTCGTGACATTATGCCTTCCCTTTCAGCCCCATCTGGGGCCCCAACAGGGAAGGGTACGATAGGCCGAAAACTTTCTCCGAGAGGGAGGTTTTCCAAGTAGGGACTGAATTTGACCCAGCCCACCCTGGGAGTGGAACCCAGGATCCTAGCAGTAACCGCCGGTTAATCTGCCTTTTAGCACAGTGGTTTAGACCGCTGCCTCTGAAGGGCACTGTTATATCGTCCCAATGCTGGTTAGTTGGTCTCGTGACAGATTCCTTCAGAGGCAGCGGTCTAAACCACTGTGCTAAAAGGCCTATTAACCGGCGGTTACTGCATACCGCCGGTCGCTGGTTAAATACCCAACCCATCCTATCACTATCACTATCAAACTGTCTTGTCACTTCGTGACACCCAACTGTGTTCTCTTTCCTCCATTGCCCGTCCTTGCCGAGAGAAGGCCATGGCGTACTTCCAGGTATGTATGGGTTCCAGTTGTCACCAGCAGCTAGGGTTCGGTAAACAAATGAGTTTGGTATGGGGTCAGACATTCCAATCCCCAGATTCACACAATTTCGGATGAAAGCTGACACCGAAAGCAAGATATCATCGATTCCGAAATTGGTGTACCACTCATTCCTTCCGTAGAACTTACGCAACGTTTTTGACCCAAATGTGGAGTCTACACCCTGCAGCTTCAAGCCCTTATGCTCATCTTCGGCCATGTCATGAAATGTAGCTTCCATCTGGTCGCACAGGTCCTCAAGGAGATCGTCCGAAAGGCTATCAACATCTTGAAATGTGCTGACGGAGATGAGAGGTTGAAAGGATTCTCCCGAACGCCACTGAACTTGTGCTAGTCTTTCGGCAATGACTGACTGAGCCTTTTCTAGTTGACAGTACTGGGGAACCTCGGGTGAGGGAGAGCGTTCAACAGTGGGAAAGACACTTGGAGGATCAATGTCCATGGATGATGATGGGGAATCTGGTTCTGCTGTAATGTCTTGAGAAGCTACAGTGGGATTGAGACTGATAGCTTGATCGCGGGGAGCCGATTCACCCTGGGGTGTGTTGGTTTGGCACAGGATGTTGCTCGAGGAAGGCCCGCTTTCGGGAGGTTCATCACCAGGTGGAGAAATATGTGTAGGCTTCGGAGGGATGGTACCCTGAGAAACTGTGGGAAGAACATTGGGCTGAGAAGCGGTGGGGTCTGTAGGGGTACTGGTGGGCGCCAAGCTTGTGGACTGGACATCAACTGGGGCAGGTTCTTGTTCCGTTGGGTTTGGAGGAGGAACTTTCGGATCTCCCGAATTCGGAGGTTCAAGCGTTGGCGGGGCCGAAGTTGGCAGCTCCGAATTTGAAGAATTAGCTGGTATGGCGTCCGAAACGGGAGGTTGGGGGTTTGGTGCTTCCAGTGTTGGGCCTTCAGCTTTTGGTATTTCAGGATTCGAAGCCGATTTTGACATTGCTTTCCCACTTGGCTTATTCAGTCGTCTCTTTTTGGCAATGGGTTGACTTGCTGATGGCTTGACTTCATCTTCCAGTGTATAGAACAGCAAGACCGGGAATCGTGTACCACCGAAAGCGTCCCGGTTCAGAAACATACGAGAGGTTTTTTCGTCGTCAATCTCCCACAGCACATCATCATGCTTTATCAAAGCCACATAGTGTCCACTGGTCACCTGCACGGTGTCCCCCTTTCGGCAGAGCATTCCCTTCAATCTGTACATTGGAAGATTGCTCGGGAGTATAGGAGGAGGTACGGCCGAAACCTGAGCTGGGTTGATAGTTTCGGGAATGTCAAAAGGGTGGATCACTTGGTGTGCAGAGGCGTTTCGGAGATCCCAGACAATGTTGAGGAGTAACATGCGGGGCAGGTTGTTGGATTCCAAGGACATCTTGGCTCGTGCTCGAGTGACGGCCATTCGTCCATCACATGGTACCGAAAAGCAATGTTGGGGACTGCATGAACGCCACAATGAAAGGTTCATGAGCTGGATGAGGTTAAGTGATGAGCCATGTGGATAGATTTGGAGAACGGCCATCTGCTTCTCCAGTGAGGATGTCTCTTGCCTGACAGGGACTGCGTGGGAACAGGGCTGAAAGACATATTCCCAGGTTACTCCGAATTCGAATGTGTTCCGAATCGGGTTCTGTTCAATGATCTGATTGAATTTGCTTGTCATTCTGAGAAACAGTTCACACGGATCATGCTGAGATTCTTCATCTATCAAGTTCTCACCTGCATATCAGCAAATGAACATGCTGATTGGCAGCAATGATGGAGGAAGGGAACTCACTTCGGAGGATTGGTACAATGTCCTTCAGATCCACCAGCCGTCTAGTTACCGAAATGGCTTTAAGAAAGTCACCTAGTAACACAATCAAAGAAGGTGCGTGAGGCCTGAGAGCGTCATTAGCATCGTTGAATGCGGACACGAAGGCTGGGATTCGGAAGACAATATGGAACAACGACAGAGCAAAACAGGATTGAAGATAATTCTTTGCTCCAACAGGTCGATCTCGTGGTGGTAGTGCGTCCCGAGGAATGCCAGCTTTTGTGGGGGCTGTCTTTTGGCGATAAGGATGCAGAGGGCGGTGAGCTGCTGGACGGCCACCCTTATCAGCCTCTGGTCTTGAAACCGGTAACGTAGCAGTGGTTGAGGGATGGTCGCCAGCATGGTTGAGGAATCGGTTTCGGCGGGTAATGGGCGAATCGGGCTCGACAAAATCAAGGTTGGCACTATCAATGCTGATGAGCTTGCCCTGTTTCGGAGGCTGCTCGGAGGACCAATCATGCCACACAGG
The DNA here is from genome assembly GCF_000271645.1 of Tremella mesenterica DSM 1558. NCBI lineage: Eukaryota > Fungi > Basidiomycota > Tremellomycetes > Tremellales > Tremellaceae > Tremella > Tremella mesenterica. The sequence goes on from NW_006711229.1 coordinate 808,335, forward strand.
CTCCGAAGGGTCATGTCCCCAATAGGCAACAAGGTCTTCTTGATCCAATGGATAAGATATCTCTCCTAACCGTCGTTGTAGCTGTATAGCTCGAGTCTGCAGTCGCAGTTCGTTTGCCGTGACACCATTAGAATACTTTTCGGAGGAGCCACAAGTGTGAAAGCAGTACAATGCCCAGAGACCCGAGCACCTTTTGCCTGTTTCGGTAAAGTATCTGCAGGAGCATCGTTCACGAGTTTTGTCTTTGATCCCACAGTAATGTGAGTCAGGTGTTGTTTTGCTCGATTCGGATGATGTCACACAATATGTATGATCTAGTTGACCTCGCAATGACATAGGCATCTCGTCTCCGAAACATTCCCTAACCGCCCCTTGCTCCCAAAGCTCCAGTCCTTGAAGTATGTGTGACAGAACCGTGGGGTCACAGCGGGCAGATGTTGGTGGTGAATGGAGGTACATGGGAAAGTAAACGTCGATGATGATTGTGAGGAGTTTGTCTATACGTTTGTTGGCTCGAGATTCAAGGAATACTCTGTCAAAGGTCCGAAATGCCGCTTCAACAAAGTTGTTTGTTGAGAGAGTACCATCTCGGGTGTGATGAGGTGGCAGACCATAGTCGACAAGGTATCCCCTCCATCTGTCGCTGAACCATTCAGACAGGAGCCAGGTTCTGATTTTGTCCCAAATTTCGGGATCGTTATTGCTGATTGCCGCAACATCGGCTTCTAGTCGAGCAAAAGCTTCTGACCAAGACTCCTCTTCGGAACATCGTTGGCACCTCCGAAGTGCCACGAGGAAGGCAAAGGCTTTTTCGGTACCCACCAGATCACTCCCAAATAGCCGAAGTGCTCGAGATCGGGCGGCGTGCATGAAATGAAATTGGCATAACCGAATTGGAGTTCCCGGGAAGACCTCCTCAATGGCCTTTCGTTCAGCGTCATCACAATCAATCATGAAATGTAGTGGAAGGAAATCCTCCTCGTGAATGTATTCGGCGTTGATGAGGATTTGCTCTTCATTCTCATATTCGGAGACCACTGATGATTTGCCCTTGAGTAATGCTTTCGCTTCTTTCTTGATAGCCTTTCGGATAACGCTCAAGAATTCGGTGTAGGAATCGGTGTTGGCGTGATTCGAGACCATGACAGCTACTGGAGCATTGTCAGCTCCGAAACAACCCGAAACCCTTCAAACCACAGGACTCACCAGGGACCATATGACCATATTCATTTACTGTGGCTAGCAAGGTGACGGGACAGCGTATTGCATTCTTATTTCTCCAAGACGAATCAAGAAAGAGGCCCCGATCTGTGGCATGCCGAATTGCTGATTGCAATGCATGTTTCGGACTGATGATTGCAATGAACGAAGAGTCCGCTGGGAATGGCTGAGTGCCACCGAGTGCCAGGCCTTCAGGATATTCACAACTGACAGTCAGCTCATGAGGACAAGGAAACGCTGGCTACATACTGCAGGAAAGAGCTTGGATTGGCCTCATGTAAGATACTTATCGCCGCCAGTGGTAGCCGATCCAGCCTTTCCTGCCGCAGAGCCGTTCGGATGGCAGTTTGGAAGTCAGTGGTGGTAGGAAGACGCTCGGGATAATTTGCCTTGACCCATAGGACATAGGGGTGAATCTTGCAGAAGGAATTGTACCACCGAAGCCGAAGACGTGAATCAGTCGTTCCCACCAGAGTTGCAGCATCGTGTAGTAGGTTTCGGAGATGTGGCAAAATCCGAAGTAATGTCAACGGGTTCGGTTGACCGTGATATGCAGCTTTCGGGCGGACCAGACAACAGACCCCTTTTCGGATATTGCTGGGAGTCATTCGTATCTGAGAACATCAGCTTAGTGAAGATGAATCATCCTTAGGTGACCCACCTCAAGAAAAAGATCACACTTTAAACGTGCTCTTGAGGAATATCGTGCGCTGGCAGCAGTTGGAGGGTGAGCTTTGGCTGTTGTTTGTGTTTCATCCTTTGCTTTAGGCTCAACATGGTGGTGGACACTGTCCAAAGTTGGCTGGATCTGGGTACAGTTGCCACTGCATCGGAAGATCGACCGAAACACTGTCCGATTCGGGTATGACACGACAGCACTGTCGGAGACAAAGAAGAGGCCATGTCTTCCCCTGATGTCGGCGGGTAATAAACCAGGGGGATCCAACCATTCCACTTGCACACATTTGGATATATGCTGGGTCTCAATGAGGTAGTCCTGACGCTGATATATCAACGGTTGTAAATCTCCGAAACAGAACACTGACCAAAGAGTCAAACGCTTTCGGAATATGATGAAAAGCCACCTCGAATTGTTCATAGCGATCATCATCCACCAGGTCAGGATTCGGTAAACGACAGAAGGTTTCCAAAGCACGTATGTTGACCCCAAGACTAGCGTCCGTGCGAGGAGCTTTGAGTTCCAAGAGTGGAGCCTCAGGACGTGGTACGGAGTATGATTCGGAAGAGATATTGACAATTCGGAAGCGCCCGGCCGCCTCTTGCCTGGCAGTCATGATCTCATCTTCCACCGAGATAGGATTCAGAGGTTGAGAGGGAGACCATTTCGGAACAGCAGGAGACAATGAAGCTGAGGGGGAGGCCATGACAAGCTCTGTCCAGGGTGCCGAGTCGGGTGTCACAATACCAATACCGTTGGAGGATACAGGAGTATTTCCTGAGGCAACTCTCCTGTCAGTTGATACATAAGGGGGGTCCGAAAGTACCCACTGGGATCAGCCGTGGACAGAGGCATCTTGTGATTGGAAGATTGGGGGAGAACACTCTGTGGGCTTAGCTGCGAGGGTCCGGGAAACTGCTCTGAATTATTTACTGAGCATAAGCTTCAATAAACCAAAAGGAAAAGGGTCTGTCTTACAGGGCACCGAAACCGAAACTGACTGGATTTCCGAAGCTGCCTTGTAGATAGAAGAAGACTCAGTACGTTGGGAAGGACCGGCTACATAGTCAGTAAGGAGTAATACAAGTTTCGGGGAAGAAACTGACATGTTGATGGTGTTTGTGCACTAGGAGCATAAACTTTCGGAGGTCGACCACGAAAAGGCGACTTTCTCTTTAAAGCGTTCAGAATGAGTTGATCAGCTTGATTATTCTGAGACATAAAGCTTGTAATATTGGGTGAGTAAGTCACTGTTGTGTTTAGATTGAGAGAGAGAGATGAAATAAATGATTGTGCCCCAACACCGCCAAACAGTGCCTAGGGTTGAAGGAGACATCCTTTCGGGGGCGTTTCCGAATTTGAACTCCAAATGGCTATAGAGAACCAAGGACTCCGAATTTGGAGGTTCTGCCTGCATGAATGGCTTCAGAATACGTGTGGCAACACATAGATATGCAGGAAGCCACGGTAGGATGCATATTCGATACAGGGGGGATTTGGGGACATTCCGTAGGTATTTGGGTCAGTAGTGGAGGGATCCTCGGGTTGAGTGACGTATTTTGGGAGAAAGTGGCAAAATTTCGTCGGGATTAATTCGAGTTCCGTCGGGATTATCCCTACGCGCGTCGAGTGGGGGAGAGTTTTTCGAGGATGGATAGTTCCACTTCCGTCGGAAGCATTAGTACGTCATAGTAGAACGACGTTAGGAGAAGAGTCACTTGGATCACTCGGATGCCGTAGAGTAGAAACTATGTCAACTACTTACCTATAACTTACACTACGGGTCACCTCCTACTATACTTGCTGTCTATAAACCGCTCAACCATTACTTACTACAAGTACACTATTACCTCGCCACGATCCCCGCTCGCGATGATAGTTTGTAACCTCTGCGGTAACGCCGTCAGTCTGCTCAACGCTCCGTGTCCCAAATGTAGTGGTCGAGGCATCGGTGAGTCAGGCTTCTTACTTGAAACTTGCCATTGCTCATTCTATCAGAACATGCTTCCGTGATCAAACGTGTTCTAACTCCAACTCAGCAAGCTGGTAGTCCAGATCGTTGGGCTCAGAAGTGAGAGCATCTCGTCTTGAAGGTCTCCTAGCTCATACCCTAGATACACGACTACTCCCTCACCATCACGCGACCTAACAGTACCTGACGTCCCACTCGTTCCTTCGGCGAGTATTCAATCCCGACCCAACCTCCGGCAAACACATGCCAACAGTCCCTTGCGTAACCATAGTACTATTGACATCTCTTTAGATGTTCACGACAGTCAATTGGCTAGAGGTGAGTCTTGGGGTCTCAGCGCAGAGCTGATAGTGAAGTGTACGGGTCGGTGTTAGATCCTCGAGTACAACATCCAGAGTGTAAAGCCTGTTCTTGTCAGATCAAAGCGGGAAATAAGCTTTACTTAGCACCGTGGGTCGTTCTCAAAGTCAAAGTTTTGGCAACTAAGAAGCTAGGAGATTGATTTCGGGGATCAATCAAGGTGATGTCTTATGCAGAGGATGTTATTCTACCCGGTTTGCGTTAGGTACCTGCGTAACGTGTCAGCAGGTGATTCTGGGTGATAAGGAAGAGGGTAGTGGGGGTGGACACGTCAAAGATGGTGCTGGACATCTTTGGCATGGAAATTGTTTTAAATGTACCAGTGAGTTGAAGACTATCGGAGTGTCTCGACTGATATCTCAGGATGTTCGGGACCATTATACGATCGGGATCATGTCCTTCTACCCATGCTGTCGCCATGTTGTATCGAATGTTTTGATCAGCAAATATCTACCCCCGAAAAGTCAAGCAAAACTACCGGTAGCGAGATACCACACCCCGGTGGTCGATATGCTAGACCTGGGACAGTCCTGGCTCCCAAGAAGATGGTACCTCAAGCACCTATTACCTCTTTGAATCCTGAGCGCACACCGCAGCAAAAGTCGCTAGTGGCTTCGATAATGCGACGGTTTGAAGACCCCGATACTTCTTCCGGCGAAGGAACCACCAAACCTCATCAAACCCCGCTGCCACACACTGATGTCTATACCCGCAATGCCCATTCGTCTCCGTCAATCACCTCTCAATCGCCGCTGCACTACATCTCCCGAGTACGATCCTCCTCTCCACCTCTAAAGGTCGAAAATGCAACATTTCTGTCACGTAACATGTCGAAACCTCCTAGACCCACTACTCAAGGGTTGACGGGGCACAGCAAATCCCCGGGAAGATCTCGGAGCATGTTATCTTGTCCTGGTTGTCTGTCCAGTGTCGCTTTGTTGGACCGAGGAGTTGTTCGTGGTCCACACGGACAGCTATGGCACCAGAACTGTCTCAAGTGTGGAAAGGGTGGTCTGGCCATGGGATTGCCTCTTCAGTCTCAGGGATGTGGTAAAGTCTTAGATGCGTCGGCGACGGTTGACAAAGAGGGAAATGTTTGGTGTCGGGCCTGCTCTGTGAGTCGTACCTAGTCGGACGATGTGATTGCTTATTGATGACAGCTTTTCCTTCAAATTCCCCCAAAGGCAAATACCATGACTGTCTCCTCTAAATCCTAGCAGCTCTTCTTAGGTAATCGGGAATGGTGCTTGAGAATCAGCTAGGATATACATACTGTATGTAAGAATGGGTTCCGGAGCATGACACGTTGATGCATAATGCCTATTATTTAGGTCATCGTAACGTTACGAAGTCGATCTGGGTGTCCCAGATACTCTCCGAGTTCTCTTGTGTTCAAGTACAACTCCATTATCGACCCCATCGCTGGTACGTTTTGATCGCTTAGAACGTGATTTGGCTACGGATATCGGTTTGACGTCTTGGATGATTTGATCGACCATAACGACATTTTTTGACTCGCAGAAGCCTAATTCGTCTGATACCGAGCACGACACCTCCGCCTTGACTTGAGATAGTTTGGATACCGGTCGGATGGGAGGTAAATCAGCAGCAAACATGACAGCTTGACACCATCCTCCTAATGGACCCCATCGATCAGCAAGGAAAAGTTGAATATCGTCATACATCTGTTTCGACATGGTTTTGTTACGTAGTCTTGATGGGAAAGAAGGATGTCTTGCCGCTATAGAAGCAACATGGGTATCTACAGGAATTAAAGATGGCTATCATAAGTTTTTTGAATTCCTCATAAAGATATTTACTTGATGAGAATCAAAAAAACTCACTTGATCTAAAGACATTAACATTACACAATCGGCAACTTTTCGTCCGACTCCTTTTAACGATATCAAACATTCCCCTATCACATCTAAATCCTTTTTCCTCAAATCAACCAAACCTTTCTCTATAGATCCTGGATTCGAACCGAATTGTTGACGTAATGACTTGATTGAACTTTCGATGAAACTAGCTCTATAACCGAATCCTAGTTGACGTAAATTCGTTTCGAAGGAATCTGGGAAATCCTCAGGAATTGGGAATGGGTGATATGTGATGGATGATGAACCTTCGAATTGTTCAATGGTGAATAAAGGTTTAGAATAATTTATACTTAATTTATGCATTAATGATGATATTCGAGTGATATGATTATTAGTTGAAGTTATGAATCTGAATCATTAAAATCAATCAGGTCTTTCTTCTTCTTTTTTTTTTTTTTTTTCAATACTACTCGTACTCGAGTAAACTTAGTCTTTCCCACGGATGTATCGAATGAATAGAGCCTTTCGAACAACCTTGACCTCCGGTTATCAAACAGGAAGGAAATGAAGGTACCAACATTTATCAAGAGTCAAAGCATAGGAATTTTCGTTCGAAATACCCGTGACAAAGAACACTGTGTAACAGTATGTATAGATTTGATTAGATGGACTTACGAAATTAAACATTCCCAAGGATCTTGTCTTAATACTCGTACTCCTATAGCTTTTTTATCAAACTCTATCTTCCCAAATAATTCAGTATCTCGATCTCTCCATTCTTTATATAAAAGAGAAAGGTCGGGATAGTTGACAAGTTGAAAATAATCTTCTAACCATTGACGCGTTTCTTCATCTTTGCTCGTAGATCCATCGGGTAATAGTGAAACGTAGTGAAGTCGATGGATCGATTGACGGAGGAAAATCACTCGGCAAGGGTTACGAATCGCCCTTGAATATTCCTCCAAGGGTTCATCTGGTCCAGCAGCAGGAAGAGTTCGTTTGTGCCAGAGAAAAGATTGACCGACAGGAAGGGTGTTGGAAAGACTGAGATTGGAGAGAGTCGTTGGTATACTGCCCCAGCCAGAAGGGAAAGGTGGCCTTGAGAGTGTCTTGATCATAGGTGGCATCAAGAATCAGTAGAACTCGTGATCGTAATAGTGGTGGTGGTGACAAGTTGAAGTAAGTTACTCAAGTACGATGCAAGATGAGCTACTCTGCAATCGGACAGCTCAAATTGACCACGTGATGCTAAGCTGCATGCTGCACTGTACTTGCTCGTCCTCCTACGATATGCATGCGGTCCTCAAAGCCTCTAACGGCTTCACCTAATTCACGACACTATGTAAGACAGAGCGATGACGAGATAGAGAGCCATGACTGTCCTCGTCAGCCTACATCTCTTACAGATCCTACGTATCACTCACGGTATATCCCTTCCATATAATTCGTTCGTCCTGCACGTCAGTCGAATATACCGCGAGACAAAAGCTGGGCCCACCGTCTTGGAGCAGATAGTTTACCAGGATGACCGATACAAACAACACTATCGTTTCGAAATTGGCCTATTGTGAGCTTGTATCAAGTCATCCGTTTCAGACTCACAAAGAATAAGGTCAGATCTTTGTGAAGAGGCCAAGCGATGAGGACGAGGAGTGGAATCATCCCAGCTGCGATTTGCAGAGAGCTACCTAAAGCCACACCGAGACTACTCATGTCAGCTTGATTCTTGGGTTCACTCGAGCGGAACCTACGTCAGTTCCATTTTGCCCTTGCAGGCCATCCACACCGAGGTGACGTGTTCGGCGGCGTTCCCGACCAGTGGCAGAAGGATTAGACCAATGAATCTGCAATCAGCAAATATCCCCTGATGGAGAATCACCAGACATACCTCTTCGGCAGATGCCATTTTTGGGCGGTCTCGTCAATACTTCCAACCAGGATATCCGCACAGAAAGCCGTGATGACGGTAATGGCAACCAGCCAGATACTGGCGGACCATACATCCATGGAAGCGACCTCCTCTTCTTCCGCCGCCTCGGCCTCGAAAAGAGTAGAGTGAGAGCGCAGCTGGAAATAGAGATAGCCAAGGTATGTCAAGAAGAGGATGATAGAGGTTCCACGAGACAAAATGAGGAGACCGTGGAGCGATGAGTCGGCTGGATCGGGAGCGCCATCTTCAAGGAGAGATTTGGCTGCATCAATGTCCATTTCAGAGGCGTGATCTGAAGTCAGGGACTCGCTTAACGGGGCCACTTACATGCTGCTGGAAGAATCAAAGTTATACAGGCCAGAGTGAGTAGCGATGAACTTGACTGGGCGGCCGTGGCCTGGAAAGTCGATTCGAAAAAGAAGAAACCGGATCTGTGGTATTCATCAGTGTTCGAACGACTTTTCGTATATGCGCACGTACGCGAAGAAGGACATGCCAAGGACGAGTAACAAATTGGATATGACACTTCCCAATAACGAAGTCTGAACCAGCCGCAGTTGATCTGAAAATCAGCGAGACCCGATCATACAGCGGACAGCTCACTTTGCATCAAAGCGACGATAGCTACGATGAGCTCGACTGCATTCCCAAAGCTGGATACATCAACAGAAACTCTCAAGTTGATCGAGCACCTACGTGGCATTCAGTAATCCGCCAAGAGTCTGCCCTACCTTGATGGACAACTGTTCGGTGCTATCACCCAAGAGCTGTCTGTCAATTCACTCTGTAGAGACGCGATAGTTCCTCACCTTGGCCAGCGGGACGATAGCCAAGAAGGAGAGAGCGAACCGCCAAGTAGCTGGCCATTCGAGTTTGTCGGCTAAGTCGATCAGTTTGGAGCTAGTGTGTGTACTGCGGACAGACCAATGATACTGAGGGGTACGAATACGAGAAGTACGTTGATGTAGGAGCCCAAGATAAGATGCCGACTGGAACCGAGGATATCAAATTTGTTGCTGTGCTCGAGGTGACTACTATGAACCGAGGCGGCCGGGAGCAGCGGTGTGGTTTCTGCCGGAGGCATGATGCAGAGGGAGGAGGACCTATTCGAGAGGTAAACAGCGGCCGGAGAGTTGCAAACAATATATTACGCCGAAGCAGATGGCCCGGTTTTGAGAAGGAGTTGGTTGAACAGCAGGGTAGAGTAGAGTAGTGACTTGGGCAGAGTGACTTGGCCAGAGGCTTGGCGTGAAGCACGGGTATGACGTCGTGTTTACGTAAGCTGTCTTCTCCAAGCGACAGGTGAAAACAAGCCCGTGTCCTTGCTTCTTTGTCATCCCTACCCATCCACCCCATCGCCATCGCCATCGCCGTCACAACCCTACATCACACAAAAGCCTAGCCAACTCTCTTCTTGGGTCACACCCTCTACCCCTACCCTCATAACCACCGAGACCTTCTCACTGATAGACCTCACCACTCGACTTAGTCAAGTCCATTGTTCACCCTCGCGCACGTTCTCACTACCGATGCCTTTTGTCACAATCTGAAACCATCTCTTTCTTGTCAGCGCCAATAATCATGCTTTACATATAGTCCACTTTGTAACTCTCCTCATCAACTTCCATCCTCATCTGTCGTACCACTCATCCTGGAACTCGTTCGTTTCAGACTCACACCTAATACATTCCATCACAATGTCAACAATGGTCTTTGCAAGACAGCCACTCTCGCCACCACATGTATCTCCTTCCGCCCTTTCATCCGTCGTGGTATCTGAGAACGAGTCGACTCATGGGCCTAAACAACCCGGTCCTACCTCATTACTTTCGGCCATGATCAACTCACCGGATCATCGAACGTCTCAGTCTCGACCACAACCCTCATCTGCCGGCCTCACCACCTCCGCTTCGTCGGCTTTGTCCAGCCCGCACAGCATCCCTGATCCTATCCTTCGCCGATCCAGTGTCACATCCGCATCCGATCATGGAGAGCCGCATGCACATCTGAGTTTGCTGGAAGCTCTGGATGGCGTCAGCACCAAACTAGGTTTGGTTGCTCGAGGTGATGCTGCAGATGTGAGTGATTTTACAGACCTTGCTCTTCAACGATTGACGTATCAGAAACCTCGAACATCCAGGCGGAGGTGTTCACTCAAGTTCGAGGTGGCACCTGTCACCAAGGGATCCGACCTTAATCATCACGCGGATCATCCTCCTCTCGATACAATTGTCCCTGCCGATGACTCAGACTCCGATGATGGCTATATGGATGATCTCGATGAAGGATCTGATAGTTCGGCGGAATCATCCACAGAATTTCCTTTTGCTCGTCCAACACATTACGGACCTCGTCGTTCTCCTACTCCCTCTCCACCTGTTTCAGGGGCCATTTCCCCCCCTCCACCTCGACGCGGTCGAGGTCACATACGTGTAGCCGAGGATACGAATGTCAGCGATGAACGGTGTTCGCGCCATCGTAGTCCGCCTCCTCGAACGTCTGCCAGTCGAGAACGTAGAGGTTCGAGAGGGCGACTTTCAGATGCTGGTCCTCGTCTCGGCCGAGCAGGTAGTCCCATGCCATCCAAAGTTTTCACCAGTAGTGACGAAGAAGAGCCAACAAAACCATCACATCCTCAACGGGGATGGCTCAGCGACGACTACGGCATGCGTAAACACCCGGCTCATCCACCTGTCCCTCATATCTCTACGTCGGCTCGTCAAGATCCCGCTGCTCACTCTGTCCCCATGGCTCGATCTCAGTCATTAGCTGAACAAGGCGTGCGAGGCTTTTTACGTCGAGCTTCCGAGCATATACCGGGCTTCAAACGATCCGACCCCGCACCTCCCCCCGAAAATGACAAAACGACCGGCTCTGTTCCACTTGTTGCGCAGTCTACCTGTCCTCCTCAAGTGGATGCTACCCCGGCGACCGCTTCCTCGCACGTCAACTCGACAGATCTTGTGCATCAGCTGGAATTGACGCTCTCGCTGGGTCGCCCAGTCGACCTCGCCCGGTCCCGATCGCTTGGTGCCAAGGTTAGCTTCAAGGATCCAGCGGGCGGAAGGGGTCATGAAATGCGAAGTCACGGATAGAGTTGTGGATGATATTAGACATTGTATATGCGCTGGAGAGCAGAGGGATTGAAACTCGTGTAGCCATGTAGCTGATATTTATGAACCTCTGCATGCATTTGAAACAAACGAGTGGCTAGCGGCGATGACCGCCTGTCCGCTTCAAAAGTTGTTCCTCTTTCGACTTTGACCTGGTCAGATCACCGTAGTATTCCTCTGACAAGGCTACTGTATTTCAGTATCTCTCTCTTCCGCTCTACCAGGCTTTCGTCCTTCTTCCCACCTTCACAAGTACCGTTCTAGTAATATTCAAACATGTCGGCTGTCCGGGGTCAGGTACGTGAGACAAAAAGCTATGTACAAAGTGCTGATAACCTTTCAGACAGCTCTCGCCCTCACAAGAACTTGGCATCATGTTTCCGCTAGAGATCGTGTGCTCGGAACGATGGCAAGTCGGATAGCTTGGGTTTTAATGGGTAAACATAAACCCACATATGATCCTTCTGGTCAGTTTGCAATTCGTCATCTCACCATATGACTTTTGCTCACGTTGAATTTCAGTTGACGCTGGTGATTACGTGATAGTATCTGATGCGTTAAGCGTGAGATTGACAGGTAAAAAAGGAGATGAAAAGATTTATCGTCATCATTCAGGATTCATGGGTGGATTAAAAGAAGTTCCAATCACTCGAATAAGAGATAGATATCCAGAGGAGGTAAGTGTATATTTCTTCCACATATTATCTTTATCAATCTATGTCCCTCTTTCTCTTTTCCCACAGGTGTATTAAACCCATGATTATTATGAAAAGTAATATTGTAACTCGTGACTATGAGAGAAAGAGTAATAATGAGTGATTTGGTTGATTTTAAACAGATTATTCGTCGTGCTGTTTCTGGAATGTTACCTAAAAATACATTCCGAAAAACTCGATTGGAAAGATTAAAAGTATTTTCAGAAGAAGCACCTGAAGTTTACATGAACAACATCATGAAAACTTATACTACTACTCCATCTTCTTTATCTTCCACATCTTCAAACGAATCATCACTTTGAAATATTCTATCATAGTCATATGCATGGACACGGACACGGACCGTCAAATGGATTTGTTTTTTTTAACTCATCGTGACTACCGTGAGATTGATATGGTATCATCAACCGACCTTGACGACGGGTTAAGAATTCATTTCAAAACATCTTCTCATCGATTCTTTCTTCTTACCATTCTTTAGTCTGATTCACTTACTAATTTTACTACTTGGTATCAACAGTCGGGTCAAGGTTTTCATATCGATCGAAACAAGTTAAAGAAAAAGATCTTGACGAAATGCAATGACGACCAATACGACTTGTATAGGGATTGGGATGTCTTGGGCGGTAAATGGAAAAGGAGATACACCTTGTAAGTTTTTACCTTCAGTCTACAAGTTATCATATGAGATCACTCATTTTTCTAAGGTAAAATGTACCAAGATCTCATCAATATCTGCTCACCATGTAAGTGAATTATTAAATGAAAGTGGAATTGCTCAAATAGTCAGTCGTCATGTTCCAAATCGACCTTCCGCCAGTGATGTACGGATGCGCTTTGGGTAACCCGGGTAGCTGTTGTTGTTCAAGTGTTGCTTTTGCGTTATTTGAGGCATGTCTCCTGTGAGTATAATCATTGAAAACATCTTGATGATCATTGATGGATATATAGATGTCAGAGGTTAGTCGACATAATTCCATTGTTCATGGATCAACTTGATAATTCAGGAATATGACAATTTTGTCAAAAGCTGAAACGTTGAACACTTTTTTAGATGGATGTAGTAATCCTCTCATGGGAGAGTAAGTCGTTATCTCTCCATCCAGAAGTTCTAATCATGTAGCGTACCTGCCATTGTTAAAGCAGCAGGGACCTTCACTATGCCCCCTTGGGCTTTCATGACTCAAGATCCGGCATCAACGTGGTGAGTCGTCTTCTCCCTCGTTCCCCATTTTGTCATCATGGTAGGACAAGTGCTCAAAAGAAAAAGGAACCCAGTCGCCGCATCTATAAATGCTACCAGTGCTAAACAATCAACCACCACCAGGACTATACTCTCTCCTGTGGCAACCACAACACGGACGACGACGGTCAAGACTAAAATCACCAACGGCAACGGTCCGACTGTGACCGTTCAGCAGATGAGAACTTTCTCGATGAGTGACTCCATCACAGCTTCTCCTACTTCACTCCCTCTCATATCTTCCACAAACTCGACAGTGATCACCCCTGCCCCCGATTCGAGCCCACCTCAGCGTATCAGCACTGGTGCCATTACTGGCGCTGTTATAGGTACATCGGCAGGCTTGGTAGCCTTATCTGGATTATTGGTTGTCATCTATCGAAATGGCGGGTGGGTCATTTTCAAACCTACTTGTGCATCACCGCGCTCACCAGCAGTCGTTTACGACGACGTACCTCTCCCATCTCGTCGTTGCGCCGTCGTCAGTATATAGAAACCGCCATATGATTTTATCAATCAAAGGGGAACGGGGGGAAAGCAGTGGCATTATACATTTGTCAAAAGCCAAACATGTCCAAAAAAAAGTTACCAATCCGGGATTATATACAATTTATTCGAAATGGCGAATGTAAGAATACGATAAGGAAGAAATCGTAGACACCACTGATGTCATGTAAAAGATGCCCAACAAAAATGAATACTATAAATAACCGTGTGTCTGAAAACTGTTATATAGCCGCTCCGAGCATTTCCTGATCAGGATGCTCTTCCGGAGGTGCACTTCGTTATCAGCGAGCGAAAGTAGGTCAAGGCAGATGAAAGACTCACGTGGAAACCCGGAGCGGTGTTGATTGACGGAGAGGGCTAGTTCGGCGATCAAGACTATCGAGAGGAATGTCAAGCTCAGAAGACCGCCATCCTCCTCGCCCTCCCAAGTTCGCCATTCCACCCCCATCCAGGATTTGGGCCTCCACGTCCAAGCCAGTCTTGCTGATGACCCCTGTTCTGTCACTGGGCGTGGCCGGTCGACTAGGGCTGTACTGTGTCGCGTTCTTCGGGACGGTTCGGGGTGGTTTTTTGTCGAGTGAGGCGGCGGTGGTAGAAGTGGCGCCCGAGGTGGTTTGACCGCTGACGGAGGCCGAATGATAATATGATCTTCTGGTGGCTTTTGTGTAGTCAAAGAGTTTGAAGCTATGTCGACGTCAACTCCGTTCCTGATCGAATGGTGAAACCTACTGTTCTTCCATCATCCGCGTTTCTGGGCTCATCGAGTCTGGATCTTGTCCCTCCTTCCTCTTGCGAGCTTTCAAAGGATTCTCTTCCAACAATAACTCTTCTAACTCATGTGTAGCGTCAAAATTGGCTCGCTTGGACTGGTGTATCAGCGACAGAGTGTGACGAGTGTCATGTCGAGTCACTCACGTCAGGTTCAAATGGTGGTAAAACCTCCTTATTATGCAAGGCGTTCCAGTCGATGCCGCGAAACCACGGGTGCGATTTGATGTCCTCGAAGCCACCGCCTCCTGGCCGATAACCCAGTCGTTTGTTGGGATCACGTTCCAAGAACTAAATCTAGTCAGCAAACGCCTCAGACACAGAACGAGTCTACTCACAGTGCGAATGGCGTGCATCCCTTCCGTCGAACACTTCCCAGGGGCTTCTTCGGGCCAGGTCAAGGGTTCGTGTAATATTGCATTCGTCAGGGCTGTATTGGTCCGACCACGAAATGGCCGTTTTGCGAAAAGAAGTTCGTACCTTACGAAGTCAGCCGGTGGTTCTCAGGAACTCGGAGCACGTACGCTAATATGCCTAATGACCAGAAGTCCACTGGGGCAGAATAACCTCGTTTCGTCAAGACCTCTGGAGCTGCAGGGATCAGCATGCGCGTAAAATCGTGGTCAAAGGTCTACGAACCCATATATGCCATACTACCGGCGACTCCTGTTAATAATCTTCGATCTGAAAAATGCACGGCAATGTTGAAGTCGGTAATGTGGGCATGACCTCGTTCATCCAATAACACATTGTCAGGCTTCAGATCCCTGCACATGAGCTTGTATTCAGAGTGAAGAAGAATGACGAACCGATGAACAATTCGTTTTGAATGTAGGTAGTCGACGGCCATGACCAGCTCCGCGACGTAAAATCGGACCACTTCCTCGCTCATAGCCCCAGCTCTATCAAGATGAACTGAAAGAGTCAGACTGAAGCCGCTCATTACAATAGAGGAGGTCATAAGTACTGACATCGGAGATCCCCTCCCAACATCAGGTCCAACACAAAGAAACAATTCTCATCATCCTGAAAAGCGTACCGCATGTTGACAACAAAGGGATGATCGATCTGTATCTAAATTGCCTTTCCTTATGTTAGAGTAGAGACGTACCTCCTCCAATAGCCTACGCTCCTGTACTATGTTGGCCACCGCTTTCATCTTGACACATTTCGCCTTATTGATGTATTTGAGGGCGTATAATGTTTTTGTGTGTTTATGTTGGACCACTCGGACCTATCAGGTATTAGCAGGTCAGATGGATGAGATGAACAAGTAATTTACTTTTCCAAAAGCCCCCTTCCCGACGCTCCGTAGTAGATAAAAGTGGAAGAGATTGACATCGCCCTCAAAATCGATAGCCTGTGTGAGCATCAGCAATGATTGTCACTTCCGAGTTCTCGACCTCACCTCTGGCTTGCAACAAGCAGCACCCATGCTACGATGCTTGCCGTACTAACCGAGAGTACGCGCCTGATGCGACGTCAAAAGAGTGAAGCCGAAGAATGGGGTCGCGGCTTAGCAAAGAGCCTGATTCGGCTGGTGTGACTAAACGGGATGGCGAAAGGATGAGGAGGAGAGACTGTACAGGTGTCGTCCTACGGCGATGGGAGGGAGAGGGAGAAGACTCGATGACAAGAATTGGAGTTGGACCAGACAGCGACTAAGTTAGGAGAGATACGTTGTGTAAACTGTAAAATGAGCGGGTTCAAACTATGAAGACGAGGGAGTGAGATTTGAAAGGACGGTGATCTCGATGGACAGATAGATTTCTAAAAAGGAGCAGGTAGGGGTGAGCGATGGAATCGGAGTACTCGTACAGATAGATAGGGTGGAACATGTAAGAGAGGGAGAGAGAAGGGGAGAAGGACAGGCCTGTGTACCTGTGTACTGTAGAATGCAAACCAGGGGAAAAAGGGGGGAAAAGGATGAGGAATATGTAGGACAGAGGGATGAACCGTGCAGAAGAGGAAAGGTATCACTTACCAGGCACTAGAGTAGTGTACCATGTAACTTACCTGCAGCCATGCAGCATGCAGCATCAAGCATCCACCCTTCCTCTATCGACGAGACATTGAGTAGCGGACACTGAGACTTGGTTCCTGTCTGCAGATAAGTCGATGTATCAGAGTGATAGAGCGATTAGAGAGAGAGAGCGAGGCGGAGGGAGAAGCGTATTTACCGGTTACAACTCACTCGTTTGACAATAAGGGCAAATTGTGCGACATGAAACGTCTCAAGTGCCATGTGGCTGCAAACTACTTATACACTCCCTGAACACTCTGACCGTTCATTAGATGCATGTGGGTCCGGGTGAAATGGTCATCAAGTACTAGAGTTGTACAACTACTATATCAGGTCATGTAAAGCTACAAGTTTGGTGACAAAGTCACAGTGGTTGATCAATTGTTGGTCGCAGACGACTTGAGACTTGTCGTCATTTGGTGCCCCACGCCGTCGCCCTACTCCGGGAAGCAAAAGATGCTGGCGGTCTTAACACAGATGGAAGAATATAGGTGACAAGGATCAGAACCGCCGTGAGTGTCTATTACTCAGCCACGACGACATGATGAGAAGAATGGCTTACCTGAGGCCAAGGGAAGGGACTGTCATAGACTACTGATTCCTGGAACAAAGGTGTCGTTCGGTCGATCCCATCCTCAGACGCCCAGATGGCCATGACCTCCACCATGCCCAACACCAGCCCACAAACGGCACCAGGCCATAGAACACTTAACATCACTCGCTCAAGTAATGGTTTGTCACGTTTGGGAATCCGGTCAAAGAGGATAGACGCAAAGTGCCGCATGCGCGATTCCGCAAGCTTATCCTGGAGCAACCTTTGAGGTACACGAGGGGTCGACGAGGGACGTTGACGCTGGATAAGCTGAGATGGTAGCCAGGCACCATGCAGGCTATCCTTCAGCTTGCTTCGGAAATAGGAAAGGAAGACAAACACACCCGTATGGAACCCTTTGAGGTAATTTGATTCGGCAGATCACGGCCGACATGCCGCTCCCCATCGTTTTAGCGTCGATAACCCAAAATTCGGAGCCAGCATTCGGAGCATTGGAAGGTGTTCCGTGCTTGTCGATATATGATTCATCGTATACTAGGGCGTTGTAAGCTCTTCGTTCAACGAAGCAGAAGCAGCTGAGGGAACGTACCGTACGAAATGAGATAACCGTCGTCTTCACTAAGATCGGTACCATTCCGAGGCACAAATCTGGGTTCCTGCGCATACCACTTAGGTGGTAATTGAAAGATCTCGATGGGACCCTTTTTACCGGTGGCCCAATCCGACAAAATCTGTGATGACGAACGTTCGTCGACAGGACGGCTGACATTACCAGAACCTCGAGCTCGACCTCTGTCTACCAGCGTCCCCACGTCCATCTTGACGAGACAATCCACCTTGGCTGCCCCACCCAACCGTTCGTCAAAGGACCCCTCTCCCATTGTGCAGCCATACACATATCGGGCGGCAGACATGGCTTTGTCAGGAGTTACAGTGGGGAATTCGAAAGGGATGGCTGAGAGAGGGAATGAGTGGGTAATGTTGCCGGGTGTTGTCGACGCCGAGAAAACGAATGTGGGCATTTCAAATCTGTAGTAATGTAGTTGCACCACGTCGTCTTCTCCCGCGACCTTCTCGGCCTTTGGAATTTCCACCGCACCGACAGAATAGACGAGTTTGGCACTTTTGAACCGACATGCTAGCATGTTGATGGCGACTGGTCGGTCGCATACATATTCGTCCCAAGCATTGGCAGTGTGAAATATGAGACACGGCTCGGGGTCGACAAATCGGAAAACTTCTCGTGTTTTCTTGGCAGCGCCCAGCAATCGAGGAAAGATGATGAACTCGGATGGCAAAGACCGGTCAAAATGGATCAACGGCAGAGGAGGAAGTGAAAAAAGATTGCTAGGAGAAAGGGTCAGCGGGAGGTTGAGTAAGATAGTGTGACTTCGTGTGGCGGCAAAATCGTGCATCCTGTCTTCTGTCAACATACCAAGTGTCAGTGGTAAGGACCAACATCTTTGCTCGACCGATATCTATTCCCTCCTTCCACACAAGGTGCTGTCCTTTACGATCGATGACAGAGTAACGTGCGTGAGGCGGCTCGAACATGTTGGTAGAGTAGAAGAGTAGCGACCCATCGATAGGGTCTATACGGGGATGAGCTGTCATCCAGTCCTAAAATATGAGCTCATAAATCTCATGTAAGAATAACGGGCGAACTTCTTGAACTCGAGGTAGACCGAAACGGGTCCACCATCCTGACCTCCCTCGTCGTCGTGCCAGATCTTCTCCGCTTTTCGAGTCGACCAGACGATCCCATCCCACCGTTTCTAGCTCTGGTAGACGGACTTCTAAGGGTGGTCCCGATTCACACGTTGCAAGTAGTCGATGATCATCGACATGTTGAAATGACTGCTGTTCAGTCTCAATGGTCTTAGATCCGTCCTCCATCTTGGCTTCCTCTCCTGCCTCGATCCCCAAGCCCTGTCCCCACCAGATGACATTGGTATTCGCAACACTCAGCACACCAAGTCGCCCACGAATGGCCAAGATGAAGGCAGTGACAATTGCTGAGATCTGACGATGTAACGACGATAGAGGTAGGATAAGGAGGGCGATCGATGGTATAGGAGATCGAAGTATCAAGAGGGTCATGTCGAGCAGAGGAGTGGCCAAATGTCGATTTGTGTACATAGGTGGACTGTCCGGATCAGTGGGCATCAAAACACCATGTAACATGCCATCACCGTCAAACCAATGATAGTGTCTACCCTTGTGAGGAGGATAGACTGGATTGCCACCATTGCGGATGTACTGGCCACCTAGGAGCTCGGAGGGGATCGATCCGAGTGTCACTGGACAGGGATGCGATATGTATTCTTCCGTCACGGGGGCGAAATTACCTCTGAGAAACGGATGGAGGTCGTTTGTGGTTGAGGCCTCAGAGGTCGACATGGTGGTGAATGTCTAATGCACAGCACGAGTAGAGTACGAGCCTACTCGTTCTTGCAGACATGCAGAGATCGCAGAGATCTGGCAGGTGAAACGACCGACTTGTGTGGGAGATGTTGGGGGGTTACAGATGTGCCACATTGAGCCGCCGTAGCCACGTGGCGATAACGCCGAAACCGGGACATGTTCCAACTTCACCTCACTTCTATTCACTTGGATCGAAAACTTATCCAACACCATGAGGTGAGCTGTTTTCCTACCTAACCGGCGTGAGTTGAGCTAACGCCGTTCTCTCTATCGAACCATAAACCGTCACATTCTCTTGACTCATTTGACCCACATGCAGTCAATACCTCCACGTCCCAAAATCCGAGCTGGACGAAGCCCAACTTCGTGAATTGGAAGAATATGAGATTTCACAAGGTCCCTTATCTGTACTTCAACAGGCTGTTCGGAATCAATCACAAGTTTTAATATCTCTGCGGAACAACAAAAAGCTTCTGGCGAGAGTGAAGGCGTTCGATCGACACGCTAATATGGTGTTGGAGAATGTGAAGGAGGTGAGTTGCCACACAAACTACATTTGTTAAAGTCGATGCTTGTCACATCAAACTTGTCACCATCTTGTCTTCTTCCCCTGTAAAGAATCTTAATGATGGTAGATGTGGACGGAAACACCAAAAGGAAAGGGTAAAAAAACTATCAACAAAGATCGTTTCATTTCGTGAGTGCACCCCTTCCCCTCAAAGACGGTCTATCGCTTATCATGACCAGAAAATTGTTCCTGAGAGGTGATTCGGTCATATTAGGTGTGTTGAGATTCATCATCCAGAGTCGAGAACAGAGCTGACCGAACAGTTTTGCGGAACCCAGCATGAGACAGGGGCGGATTATGGTTCGTGTAGTCGTTTCTAAATACCCAATGCTACATGTATATCTTCGCATCGAAGATGAACATTCCCAAGGAGTCGCTTTTATCCAGTTTTCCCATCACACGAGATCGGATCTGCC
The DNA here is from genome assembly GCF_000271645.1 of Tremella mesenterica DSM 1558. Classification (NCBI taxonomy): domain Eukaryota; kingdom Fungi; phylum Basidiomycota; class Tremellomycetes; order Tremellales; family Tremellaceae; genus Tremella; species Tremella mesenterica. The sequence goes on from NW_006711229.1 coordinate 828,648, forward strand.
CTATGGAAGTCGATTTGACAGCGCTGGGTTACCTAAGGTGAAAGGAAAAGCCTATGTGCATGTCATACATGAATTCTCACTACCCACAACTTGAAAACCCTCGATCTACAAACAGATTTGATTCAGTACACCCAGAGGCTATTGATATCGGGGTGTTAACCTCAACACAAAACCCCTACACCCTTGGACGAATTGCTGAGTGTGACGAGAGCGTCAACGGCTTTCATATCTGAAATCATGTCAACAAGGTCCGGTACAATAGATTGATATAGGTACAGCAAACTCACCAATATTCTTCCCCAGATTGATATTTGTCAAAGCTCTCACGCTGAGATCATCTTTCACAAGAGCAATGAGCTCCACGAAAGGGTCTTCTATATGTATATCCTGAGTCGTCAACTTCACATTCACTCTTTAACTCGGCCGGATACAAACTCTCGGTAAAACCACTCCGATCTGATCTATCAGCCAGTTTAATGTTACTTGATAGTTTTGACACTCACCGGTCCACCATCGGAAGCTTCGACTGTAGCGGTATCTCCGTTAAGTTTGACGACTTTGACAGTCAGTCGGACCGTTTGACCTTTGAACTGAGGAAGTAGTCTAGAGTTTATACGAGCTATCATGATTCAGCTTCAACCTCTATTCACCCTTGCACAAATCTCACGCTCAGGACCGAGACGAGACATGTTGATAACGTAAACGACGGCGTGAAGTGATAGAGGTGGATGAGAATACAGTAAGTTAGCGGAGCAGTTCAGAACGCCAAAAGTTGAGGTGGACATGGACGCGTTTTGATACCGCTATCAAACCACGTGGGAATGAGGTCACGTGCAATTCAAATTGGTTTGAAAAAGTTGAATTCAGTTGTCGAACTTTCTTAGACTTTCTTCTTGCAATATCTCCTTTCTAGCTTTCAGCCTTACACAAGTCAAAAATGGTTTCATTCCAGTAAGTACAAAGTCATGTGTTGGAAACGATTGATTTGACTGATATGAAAGATGTGATTCATGTGCCGATACTGTCAAAAAACCTCAATTGGATAAACATCGTCAAAAATGTAGAGGTAGCTTTACTTGTCTCGGTATGTTCTGTTCCTCCTTTCAAAAACCCTCATTCATGCTGACCGAATTCAGATTGCTCGACTACATTCCATGATCAAGCTTATAAGTATGTACATCTTCCATTGGCCTTTGGCTCATGACTGAATTAGAATGATTGATGACGTTAATAGATCACATACAACTTGTATTTCCGAAGCTGAAAAATATCAAGGAGCACTTTTCAAAGCACCTAAAAAGGTCAGTCAAATCAATCCATTTGACTAAAAACTTGTCTATAATCTGATATCATGTAGGGAAAACAACTTTCCAATCATTCCACTCCTGTTCATGTACCATCCACCACCACCACCCCTGTCATTCCTGTGACCCTGGAAATTCCAACATCACCTGATTCATCCAACATCCATCCATCTCGTCTTAAAGCTCTTCAGTCTAACAATTTCCAACCAAATTCTCGTTTGAGCGAAACGGGTAATCGTGGAGGTCGGAATTTCGTCCGAGGTAGAGGAGGTTACGGTGCGTCAAATAAAGGTAACATGGTTTCTGGACAAAACACTTTAAAACCTCGTGAAGGTACCATGAGATCTTGGGGCTCACCTGCCGTTTCAGAACCAATCATCAATACGTCCAATGAGGAGGATAAAGGGGTTGTTTTACCATCTACTGTATCAGTGGGCATGGAAGTATCAGAGAAGAAAAAGAGGAAGAATAAAGGTGATAAGGGTGGAGCAGGATCGAAAGCCCATTCTAAAAATCCCAAATCATTCAACGACGAGACAACACATGTCACATCTTCAGCCGATCTCAACGATATCAGTATCGTCCCACCAGTCGAGGGCGGCACGAACACCGAAGAACAACGACCTCAATCCAAGAAACGTAAACGTCAGAGCGAGGAATTGCAGAACCAACCTGTGATCAACACCACCCCCATCTCCTCAGACGATGATAAAACGGTCAAACGCATTCGCAAGAACATAACAAAGTTATCCGAGAAACAAAAAGGCACGATTGCGCTGGGGGATTGGCTTGATGAGGTTGCACAGAGCAAGGGAAAGACGTTGGAGTTGAAACAAGTTTTGAAAACTTTACAGGTCATGTGGACGGATGGAAAGTGGATCTTGACAACCTCGTAATTTGCTTGTTGTAATAAACTGAATGACATGTTAATGCAAATGCAATGTTTGAAATTTTCTAAACCCCTGAAAGCCATGCATGTATATTGGCGTGTCTAAGTTGTACAAGAAACAAGTATCATTACGATGGTAAATCAGATTGTGATGAATGTTCCAAGGAAATACTATCCAAACTTTCATTTGCGGTATCGAAAGAATCGCCAGAAGAGTCGGATGGCAATTCCGGAAGTTCTCGTTCTACAGCAGCATGAGCAGCTTCAGTGGAAGAAAGATTGACATCTGTTTGAAGATCAGGTAGGGAAGCAGCTTTGATATTAGGTCCCAATGATAAGGCTCGTGCTTGTTCGTAATCTTCTTCGTGTATTGACATGAGAGATGATGATTTTGGAAGTCCGGCTGCTGGTGGAGAAGAGTAATGAGGTGAGGGAATGAAGATGGGATGACGTTTATCGGCCAAATCACTTCTCGCTGACTGGAGAGATTTCGCTGGGGTGGGTAAGATTATCGGTTTATCTTCATCGTTAGAGTCGACAAGTTCAGAATGGGGAGTAGGAGCTTCGATATTGATTTGTGGACCAGATGAGTCATTTGTCGTCGGAGTCGCTGGACCTGGGGAACGAGCGTGTTTACGTTCGATTCTAAGTCTGCCCGCTAGAGTTTTGGCAGCCGCTTGAGGACCAATTGTAAAACCTCTTTTAGTCTCGTTAGGATCTTTCGGATCGGATCCTTTCCATCTCCTCCACCCTTCAAAATCTATCAAAGCTTGCATGCAACCCCATTCGACAATCTTGCGTTCCAACCATTTCAAAGAAACAGGTTTGGTGAGGAAATCGTTGCAACCCGCCGCCAGAGCTACCACACGATCACTTTGAAGTGATGAAGCGGTGAGAGCGACAATGATAACAGATGAACGGAAAGGAGAAGATGGGGCTTCGCCTGTCGAACGAGGATATTCCGAACCTGGGGTACTGGGGAAAACGCCGATGTTATGACTTCTTTCAAGCTTGCGGATCTCTTTTGTCGCTTCGATACCGTCCATGACGGGAAGTTGAATATCCATCAATATAAGATGGAAGCTACCAGTCCGCCATTTCTCTACTGCCTCTAAACCATCCTTTGCAGATTGATATTGTATCTTCTTTTTGCGTAAAAACATTGCCAGAATGTTTTGATTGATAGGGTTATCTGTTCGTAAGCTTTGTCTTTCAATCTACCTGATACTCACCTTCAACTATCAGAACATTGATGGGAGGCACCACCACATCATCGCTCACACTCCGCCTAACTGTTCGCAAGACCTTTGGGGGCTTGACAAAACCAGGAGAACTGGTTTTGGTAGGTTGAGATGGATGAACCTCTTTGGGTGACGGCAAAATCGGAGGAGAAGCCGGATTCTTTCTTGCAACCTGCGTGAGGGTCGCGGCTCGGTCTCGACCTTGAGCAATGATAGGTTCGACATTCTGATTAATCTGAAAGGTCTTTCGACGTGATACGCCTCGACCTGGCAAATCAGGTGTCATCGTCGGCGACATTTCCTTGCTCCCTGAACTGCGCCGTGAGGCTGACTCCTTTACGTCCGTTTTGCTCGTAGATGACGACATGTTGGAAATACGACGAGCGTTCTGAGGTGAAGTCGCAGGAGATTGATTTGACTCGTCTTGATTCGCCCCGGAAGAAGTTCGTCTGCCAGTTGCTTTCCTTCGCAGTGTGTCTGATGGCATTCTTCCGTAAGACGACCGTCGACCGTCTGCCTTTGCAGGCGGTTCGAAGAACATGCCAACAGGAGTTCCGTCAGGGCTCTGAAGGACGATACCTGACGCAGCAGAACCGGTCTTGACCGAGGAAAAATACTCAAAGGCTGGGGTGGAAACCAGGTCGCTGGAAGGTGGGATGGAGAGGTGCAGAGCATCGTTGAGTCGTCTATTGCTCTGTATTGGAGGATATTCGCCCAGCGGTGAACGAACAGAGTGGTGAGTAGGATGTTCCAAACTCTCCTCCATGACTCGATCAAAGAAGCCATTATCCCGGGCAAGTTCTGTCCCAGTTGGTGTACGAAGATTGGCGAAGAACCCTCCTCCAGGAGATCGAGGGCTGGTGGCGATAGGTGAGAAGTATGGGTCTACAATGGGTTGATGAACGGCAGTGTGTAGAGCTGTGAGGAAGCGACGAGGACCGACTGGCTTGGGTATCACCATCACGTCTGGATGAATCAAAGTACCGCTCTGAGTCGCCCAGGGAGATCCAATGAGACCTACGATGACGTCCCGTACCAAGTTGTAATTTGCAAGACTAGTGAAGTGAATGATCATTTGGCCGGGACGCTTGAGGTTAGACACTTGACGGACATGTGGTGTTGATCTGGCTCGACTCGTCATGGTCGGTCGTTTACCGAGGTGAGGTCGAACGGTGGTGGGCAGAGCTTGGGAACGAAGACGGATCAGCTCTCTACGAAGGACTGAGACATCGTCGTCGATGATGATGAACTTGTCCGCCTCACGAGCTGCAAAGACACCAGAGCCAGCCAGTGACATTGGCGTGGGCATCGTCACCGTCTCCATGGCGGGAGGGGTATTTGGAGATCCAGCATAGCCAGAGTCACGCCGTGATCCATCCCGACTGTGCGGTTCGGATTCTTCAAGGGGTTTATGTGAAATGTCCAAACCCCAGACGGCTAGATAGCTGGTCAGATGTCGGGCAAAGACACTTGTGAGACTGGCGTGTAGCAGGACTTTCTTGCCTCGAAGGGATTCTGCGAAATCTGAGAGCTCAAACAGAGTGGGTTCACGAGCGAGGCGGACGGTAGAAAAGGGTTGTCGGACTGCTTCTTCCTCCGCTGACAGGGCGGCCGGTTCCGGAATTGGTCGACCACGAGGTAACATGACTGACAGCTCGTATGCTCGACGAGGCAGGCCATCGTTGAGTGGTGAGGACGGCTTGGCATCGGTCCGTAAAGTGGCGTTCTGACTCTGCAAGAGTCGACGGCACATGATGGTGTCGAGTCTAGGGGTGGCGGCGTCACCTTGTTCTTTCAGTTGACTAAAAGGATTGAGTTCAGCTCGCGGAGTCTGACTGGGTGAGTCGTACGATTGAAAGATGTTGTGAACAATCTCAAAGATGCACAGAAGAGGGCCTTGGGCCAGTCCGAAAGGGGTAGAAGGGAATGTCTTTCCAGGGGAGGTGGGAAGGCCGCCGGATAACATATTTGCTTGTCGATGTTTGTCAACATCGGCGTTGGACAAGGGCAATTCCAGACGAGGGGTAAGAGAGGGTGACTGAGGAATGATCTGCAATCCGAGCTCGATTGTATCGCCTTTGTGAGCGACGAGAAGAATTTGTCGGATGACGTGACTGAGCACATATGCTAGTCCTTCTCCATCTCCACACACGCTGACATGCTTGATCCCCACATCACCATGAAAGAGAACAAAGTCGACTCCTGCTTGAGCCGCTTGACCGCTCAATAGATCAGCGACACTCTGCAGTAACTCGCCAATGTCAAAGTCATTGGCGGGTTTGACAGCTGGAGGTGTCCATCCGCTTTCCTGGGCATGGAGAGGTGCGCAGAGGGTTTCTACGTTGGCGGATAAGTAGTTCAAACTCCGCATGGATGTGAGAAGTGCTGATAAAGATGTGGTTGGCATCTGAACAGTACAACCAGAGTACTGTTCTTTGGCATTATCGAGGAGATGAGGAGGTGATAGGTGAAGGAGGGTTTGAATAGCTGATTGAACCGAGTCGGCTAACTCGAGAGACAGGGTATGAAGAGGGGTTCGTACATCATCGTCCGATGCAGGGCTGGTTTGAACGGAGCCTGAGTGGACCGGTCTGGCGGTGGGAGGCCCTGAAGGTGGGAAAGGTGATATTGGTGGATGCCCAGAACCATATGGATCGTGCAGTGGAGATAAGGGGTGACGAAGATAGCCTACGCGAGCAGGTAGAGGAGCGGAATAAGTTCTGTTATAGGCTGGAGGAACAGGGTGTACGGGAGGATCGAAGGTGTATTCCTCTGCTGGTGGTCCAACACCTGAAAATTCAGGATCGATAGCTATGTCATTGAAAGCAGTCGGTTGACTAACGGCTCGATGAGGCATAGTCATTGTTGGTCCTCTTCTCTCGGCTGGAAAACTTGGTTCTGTTGATCGTTCGCTCATACTGGAAAAGGAATGTTCTCGGGTGCTTCGACTATCATCCTCTGATTCACTCGAAGAGGGAAGGGCGAACGGATCTTCAGCGAAAGATGAAGTATTGTTGAAGGGATCTGAAGGTGGATGAGATGAAGGATCGAAAGGAGAAGGACCTGGAGGTCGAGGGGGCCAAGCGAATTTAGGATTCGTAGAGGATGAAGAAGATGAAGCTGATAACTGATTTATGAGTATGTACATGTGAAATAGACAGGGAAAAGAGACTCACAGGGAAAGAAGGATCAGATGAAGACATCGTATCCTTGTCCATGGTGGGCTCGACGGTAACACTGTTACTGGTATTATTACCCATATCCTCTGCCAGAGTTTGAGTTTTGAGTACGGATTGTTTGCGAGGTTTCGGTGCCGTAGGAGGTAAAGCCAGAGAAGTGGGAGGAAGAGTAGATTTGATCGGAGGTGGAATCGGATAAGATGGGGAAGAAGTAGACGCATGGGGCTTGAGAGCAAAGTACGGCATGTTGACCAATGTTACTTGTCACGATCACGCCGTTATCAACTTGTGAATAGCCTTCACAGTACCGAAACCGCAGTGCTACCTGCCTACTGCCTTGATGCCGATCGTCCAGCCTGATATTTGTACGCTCGTCGTACGTCGTATGTCTCGTCTGGTAGATGGATGAGTGCCTGACCACCTGTCAATCGATCGCGAACACAATAATGGTAGATACAAGCAATACGTTAATACGAATGGAGGATGAACAAGAAAAAAACGAATGAAGGACGGGTGAAGAGACCTTTGGGTGGGAGGGCTGAGCCGGTGAGGAAGGGGTGGATGGACGGTGGCGACGCCCTCCCGTCGCCTTCGGGCGAATGTACGAGTAGCGTAAGAGCGTCTGTTTGTCCCGTCTGCCGTCTGACTGGTAGGTGATGGGGTGTAGAGAGAGGAGAGACGGGATATATGGTGTAACGAGTGTGAGAGGGAGGACAAGGAAAAGGAAAGATAGGACGAAGTTAGTGTGTGGTTTTGGTTCGCTCCCTTGGGCCCTCAGCCTCGCCTTTGATGGGTGAATCCCGTACGAGTGGAATCCCTTCTTTTCGTAGCAAATTCTACGATCTGCGACATCTCTCCTATGTTCACTTCGGCCCCCCAGGCTCTTTTCAACAGCTTCTTCAAATGATAATCAGTTCATACTCTATACATCACGTCAACCCTGCAGCATGACATTCACATGTGCGCGAGTATCATACGGTACAAAATAGACAGGTGTATAGCATGCAAGCACACATTGTGCACGGAGATATCACAGATCCAGCCACATCCGACTCTCTTCGGCCATCGGACCAATGGCCGACCATTGACAGACAAACCCCATGCTATCTCATGCTCGAGCTGGATAGAATGACATAATCTCCTCGTATCTAATATGATCAGTGCTCAAAACCCTCTACCGTGCTGAAACAAAAACTCACAGAAGTCTCTTCAGTTCCTCTCTCCCGATCTCTTCCTTCTGCAGGTCAAATTCGAAGAAGCTCGGTTCCAAAGGTTTGGCGGATGGCTCATCCTCCGGGTCATGGTACGCCTCTAGATAAGGGTGTTCTAAACATTGTTCGACCGTGTATCTCTTCCGGGGGTCGACTGATCGTTAGTGACTCGGGACTGGCCCCTGCGATTGACATTACTCACAGGTCAGGGTTTTGGTCAAAAAGTCAATGGCCAAGGGACTGGCATTTGGATACAACGACTGAAATGTCTTCCTCTTGCGGAATCTAACACTCAGCGATCTGACCAGGAAGGCAAAACTCGTGCAACTCACGGCAGGCCACGGAGATAGTCCTTCGAACGCTTGGAAGTGATAGCATGAAATTCGTCAATGCTGGGAGTACCAAGGACGTCAAGAATCAAAGCAAGTTGGTGATGGCTAGGCGTCAGTATCTCTCTGGCCACTAAAACTGAATAGCTCACTAGTCTTTGCCAGGGAACAAAGGCTTCCCACTGAGCATCTCCGCCAGGATGCATCCGATCGACCATACATCTATCATCTGTCACCGTTAGCATCGGACCGATGGCCATAGGAATGAGCTTGCCTTTGTGTACATCCGGAAAGACAACATGACTTCCGGAGCTCTGTACCACCGTGTGGCTACGTCTTTTGGTCAGTAGCAGCCTTTCGTATCTCGTGCTGATCACCTACATTCGGTCATCAACCCGTTGTTATTGGCCTCCGATGGGAAAACGGTCTGAGTGCTCCTGGCCAACCCAAAATCGCACACCTTGAGGTCGCAGTTGGCATTAAGTAGCAGATTAGACGGTTTGAGATCGCGGTGAATAACTACGGGGGTCAATCAACTTTTCCCACCTGCTGACAAATAGCAGACGTACTTTCGGCAGAGTGCAAGGCCTTCATGGCTCGACAAGTTTGATAAAGGAAGTATTGACAATGGTCGTCGCTTAAATCTTGAGTCCGGATGACACGATGAAGATCCGTCTCCAACAATTCTTGCACTAGGTACACTGATTGATCAGATACATTTCAGCGACATGATGGGACGAATCACCCTCTTTGAACAACTCATAACTCGGGGGTTTGACAATGTCCAGTACAGAGATTATCTGCTAGTCAGCGGGAGACGAGGCAGCAACGGACGAATTCTCACATTCTCGCTGAGACCTTCCTTGGCAAAATGCTTCAAGAGCTTTAGTTCTCTCAATGTCCGCAAAGCGAACATGGCATGGTCAAAGGGAACAATCTTTTTGATGGCCACCTTTTGCCCAGAAGGGCGATGCACAGCTGAGACGACGACACCGTATGCGCCTTCACCGATGACATCGAGTATCTGATATGTGCTACCTGGTAGTGTGAGTTGTCGTCAAGCTGCCTTGAGTGGACTGGGAGAACTCACCAACATTGAACCTCACTTTGCGAGGTGGAGTGCCCCTGGTGTGGAATACCTCTTGGTTGGGTTTACTCTCCCTGGGTTGCTCTTGTGCCGGTACTCCCATTTCGAACTTGTTGACGGGCCAGGGAGATGTCGATCTGAGAAAAAGAGGTGAATGATGTGAAGAGACTGAGATGCTGACCGGCAGGCAAATGAAATACGATGTGGAGTATTAGTCGGTTTCGAACAAAGATATAAATCGAGTGGTAGGATCAAGGAAGACGGATTCGATGGCTCCCTCACCTTTGATGTATATCCCTCTAGGAAGGGGTTTTGAATTCTACGAGGTTTGCACGAGCGTGTCAAAGCCCCCACTTTCCTTTGCGACTCGGGCAGAGAAGAAAGGTAGACTTATTGGGATGGGAGAGGAATTGGATGGGAGAGAGCGAAGGGAGAGATGACAAGGATAGAACGAGGAGAGAGGACAAAGGAGAAAAAGACGAGTCAAAGGTGGTTCCGGCGGGCAGGAGACCGAATTTGAGCGATATCAGTAGTGTAGAAAGGGGGGTTTGGACGTTTGGAGGTGATGGGGTGGAGAGTGAGATCTATAGAGTTGATGAGGCTAGCTCTGATATGTATATGATATAAAGGTAGTAGATGAGTACTTGTACGAGTAGCTGTTCAAGATATGATGATTTAGTATACGTGGATTAGCTGTTGTTAGGGCTCAGAAGGGCTTTTGCGATGGGGGGAAAAGTTAAAACACTCTGACACACTCGATTTGACGCTCGGACCACGACCGCATTCCATCGCACGGCGCACCCCCTCGTGACGCGTTTCATCCTCAAAGAGCTTTGCGCCGGGTACTGGGGTTATTAAGCATTGCGACGTGGTCGTGAAGATGATGATGATGATGATGATGTGAGTGACAGTCGTAGCTAAAATGTTGACAACGACGACGAGGACGACAACGAAGATGCAAGCCACTACAACAGACCATGGTACAAGAACAAGGTTTGGCCGACACGCCACACGCGGTTGACCGACGGTACGGCTTGCACGGATGGAGCCGATGGCCTCCGATGGCCGACATGCGCGCCAGCCATGGGGTGGTGACTGACTGATTGCTTATCTCCACACTCGCCCCACTCGGTCACTCGCTAAATTACTAATTGCTAAGCTCCATTATAATAAATGTTACTACAAGTAGTTTACTCCTCCCTCACTCACTCCTTGATCTAACTCTTGTTCACCTTCGTAGCTCACCTCTCCTATACGCCTCCACCTCTCACTTGCCTCATCATGGACTCTTCTTTCGCCATCCCCTCTAAGGGCTCCATAGGCTCCGATGGCAAGCCTGTCCAAATCATCACCAACTCGTCCGCATCGAAACCTTCCGAGCTTCCCAACGCTATTGATCTCAGCCATCATCTCACCGAGCTCTCGAAACATCGTGCCGCAAGCTCCTTGAAGGAGCTGTACCGTTATATGGCAGTGCCTCATATGATCACCATGGCTGGAGGTGAGTCGTATCTTGATCACCTGACCATTCGACGCTCATATCCACAGGTGTCCCCTCTCCTGAGCTCTACCCTTTCGAGACTATTTCCGCTTCTCTTCTCACCCATGACGCCTTCCCCCTCGACTATCCCAGAGTGCCCCAGAAACCCAAGAAGTCTTTCTTTTCTTGGCTCTTCCCCTCTTTCAAACCGACCACCGACATCTCTATCCCCAAGTATGTGGAGAGCGCAGACGCCAGCACCATTCAGCTCTCCACGTACCTTCAGTATCAACCGGCCACCGGTCTCCCTGCCGTCCCTCTATTCCTCCGCAAGTATGTCGAGCTGGTGTATCAACCCGCGTACGCTGATTGGGACGTCCTTCTCAACTGTGGAGCCACGGATGCGTGGAACAAGGTAGTCCTCATGCTCGTCGAAAAAGGTGACCCTATCCTTGTCGAGGAGTGGACCTATCCTGGTGCTAGTAACTCTTACAGTCCACTCGAAACTGTCAAAATTGCATTGAAGATGGATGGCGAAGGCATCATTCCCGACTACATGGATAAACTGTTGGGAAATTGGGATGAAACGGCAAGGGGTATGAAGCGTCCTCACGTCCTCTACACCGTTCCCACGGGACAAAATCCCACCGGCGCAACGATGGGAGCAGATCGCAAAAAGGCCATCTACGACTTATGCTGCAAATACGGCAAGTCATGTTCTTTCCTTAACGAGCTAACTGAGCTGATCGCTCAGACGTCATCATTTGCGAGGATGAGCCGTATTACTGCTTGGTAAATTTTTCATTCTCAGCCAATGGTCCCTACTGACTACTCCAGTTTACGGGCAAATGGACACCCAAGAAACTCGCCGCGGAGAAATCCATCATGGCTCAACGCACGGAGCAGGCAGAGAAGCAGGACGGCAAGGAGGGAAACGAGGCTTTCCTCAAGGCACTCCCCCCGTCTTTCCTCAAGTTCGACACCCAAGGCCGTGTCATTCGTATGGATACCTTCTCCAAGACGAGTTGTCCTGGCTCTCGACTCGGATGGATCACCACCTCGCCACTTTTCATCGAGAGGCTTACACGTGCCACTGAAGGATCATCTCAAAGTCCCAGCGGTTTCGCCACAGCGTTGACCGGTAAAATGCTGTCCGAATGGGGTATGGAAGGTTATATCCGCTGGCTTCGAGGCATCAAAGCCATGTATAAGATGCGTCGTGACTGGATGTGCGATGCTTTCGAGAACGTCTTTCACCTCGAAATCGACGATGCACCCAACGGTGTCAAGACCAATGACGTCGTGTTCGACATTTTCGACGGTACAGCGCGAGGAGTGACTTGTTATGCCAAGCCCACCGATGATACCGCTGCGGGACGATGGGATGAGAAGAAGGGTTTCTCCAGCAAGCACGGTTTACCACTTGTTTCCTTCATTCCTCCTACGGGTACGTGAAATGTCCACTTGATGGACTGTTGCTGATCCGTAGCTGGCATGTTCATCTTCCTCGCTATCCACATGGAAGGCCATCCTGATTACAAGGCTTTATTGCAGAAGGGCGAGAATGCCGTGGAGGTGCTCATGACCAAACTCTGGTTGGAGCTCGCGGAAAACTTAGTGCGTTGATACTCAATCTTCCAACGTGAACTAGGGCATATGCTGATACCTCAGGTCCTATTCGCGCCAGCCACGTCTTTCGACGCCAATGGCGTACATGGAATCGGAGGGGAAGGGATCGGTTATTTCCGCTTGTCATACTCGATTGCGACTTACGAAGAGACCAACCGGGCCATCTCCACTTTTGCCAAAATTTTGACCAAATTCTTTCGCGCCTAGAGAGTAGAGCAAGAGATGTTTGTACATTGCTGAACGATCTGACCTGTGATAGAAGGGATATCAGACTGATTTGTAGATTGGTTGTATGCAGACCCGTGACTGATGAAGACGGTGCATGGTGTAAGTGTGAAACCTACGAAAACTGATACTATCGGAACAGATCACTCTACTGGTGGTCAATTAGCGCACAGACCTCGTCGTACTCGTCATCGTGTACCATGTACCGCCCATGGTCCATGGCTTAGTTACCTGCTGAGCACACATCTCTTTGCTCTCTTCTCCTATCTCATTGTTGCCCATCGTTCCTTCTCTCACTCTTGACCTCCTCTTCACTCCAATGTCCGCCGCAGATAATGACATGAGGTGTAACAACCTCAAATGTCGGACCCTGGTGGGTCAACATGGTAAAGGTGTCGTCACAACCTGCTCCCGTGAGTTCTCCTTCGGCGTATGTTCCTTGACAATGAAGCTAAACGAAAAGACCTCTTCTGCAGTGAGTTATACCGATGTCAATGGAGCAGCGGTGTGATATCCAGTCCCATGTGCTAATCAGTTGTTCTCGAGAAACCAAATTTGTCCCGCTTGCGATAATCAGCTATCTGAGCCGTATATCCTTCTCACTTCCTTGTTGGCGACTATTGACCTATAGAGATGACATTGTGGTGGCCTGCCTGAACCCTTCGACGGATTACAAGAGCGCAAGTATCTCCTCCTGACCTGTTGGTCATGATACTGACCTGTGGTCAATCTTGGCAGGTCTTACACCTTCTTTGATCTTGGAAATCGCGGCAAGGTGGGTGACAACCATGATTATGTATCGACTGATACTTAGAGGTATGTCATTTTGGACATATCAGACGTCACAAGAGAGGTCAGTCCTCCCGTAGCGTTGTCAGGAAGAGAACTGAGAAGAAAGCGAGTTCCAAACGTTGGTCCTGAAGAATGCTCAAACACGTCTTGCTCAATTGGAACAACAGGTAAATACAGGTGAGTTGGTGAGTTTCTATTACGATCATCAGATGCTGACACTTACAAGTCAATGGGGAATTGCAGAGTAAGTCAAGAAACAAAAGAGTGATATTGAAGGAACAGTCGCCAATACCAGAATTGCCAGTGAGTCTTTCTACAATTAAAATCTGTGAATTTGGTGTTGATGCTCAGATCTCGAAGGTGAATTGGAAACCGTCAATCGACAAAAGCAAGATCTGATCAATGAAGTGAGGGAGAAGGATAGAGAGATGAATCGTTTAAGAGGAACATACGACAAAGTACGCTATCTGCCTGTAAGTGGAATACTAGCTTACGGAAACAGATGAAACGTCGTGCCATTCTTGGATCCGCAGCACAGGCAGCCGATATCGCCAACGGACAAGCTCAACATGCAGGATTAACTACTCGATCTCCTATTGTTTCCAATCATGTGGCTCAGGTGAGCAATGCTCAACATAGATGAGGATGAGGTTGAAGATTTTGAACAATGGAAATCATCCTCAACCTTTCGTACCTACTCCTCCAGGAGGACACGATAGCAGGATACCAAAATACGTTCCATCGAATGGAAACAAAGGTCGAAGTGTTTCCAACCCGACTTGCTTCCAAGCCACGACTGCACCATTGACGAATAATCCTTCTGTGTGTGCGGCGTTGTCCAGAGTCACTTTGGGTGGACTTGGGAGTGAAAGAAGTGGTAGTGGGATTGGCGGGTTTGGGAAAGGGAAACAGAGGCAGTTTTAGGAATCACACTTTTGAATTTTACATGTAGCGCGTAGCGATTGGTTGTTATTTCTGTACATCCACCCGACTTGCGGACCGGGGCTCCGCGTTCGATCGCATGATCATGGCCGGGGTCAAACTCGTTTCGCCCGAGTACGAGTAGCATGACGCTCTACGCTCTACTCGTACGCTGACGTATCCTCCCCTCCTCCTATGCTTCTTGTTCATACACCGGCCAACTAGCTACCAGATTACACCTTGCAACCCAAACATGGTAGCGACCGTCCTGACTAAAGATGGTAAACCCATGTATCAAATCCCCATTTCTCAACGTCCTTCCCATGGTCCATTATACAGTAAAATATTCTTTCCACTTCTCTTCTGTCTAGGGCAATTATTTATCAACACTACTCAATTTTTATGTCTACCTCTACTGCTCGTACCTGTGGTAGGGAGGAGATCGTTTGATTCAGCTATCGGCTGGACCAAAGATGGTTATGGAAGATTATGTGAGTTCCACCTATTTTTTTTCATTTCTCCTTACCTGATCCTACCGTCCACGGTCTAAAGCTTTGCAGAAAAGAATGATACGAGTGAAAAGGAAAAACAGATCACACATGATTTGGACAAAGCTCATGTTCATAGTGATAGCTATTACATGTCTATTCGCACCACATTCCATCATACTCACTACCGATTCACCACCATCACTCACCGACTTGGTGGAACGTGATGAAAATGGTCGAATGACGAAAATCAATTTACCAGATAGACTAGTGATCATGTCGAATCATCAAGCGTATTCCGATTGGATGTATTTATGGATTCTAGCTTGTTATTCTGGTCATGCTAAGGGTATTATTATTTTATTGAAGATAAGTTTGAAAAAGTTACCTGTGGTGGGATGGGGAATGGTGAGTTATTATTAATCTTTCTTTTCTTCTTAACTTTACTCCTTCATCTCATCATTTCCTTTTCTTTCTTCAATCTCTTAATCTCCCTTAACATTTCCCTCACTCTTCATGAATTTCATCTCTTCTTCTTCAAGCGTTTCATTACCTTACTCATACATTCACAACACCTCCCAAAGATTAGGACATATATCACGGATATCAGTTGTTCATATTGTAAACTATGATCAAAACGTTTTTTTTTCTAAACCACATAGCAATTCTTCAACTTTATATTCATGCGTCGATCTTGGATTGCGGACAAAACAAATCTCACAAAAGCTTTACTCGATCTAGGTCGTAAATCTCAATCCAAAATTGAAAAATACCCTTCAGATAAATCTTCTTTACTTTCCAATTCCAGTCGAGCACCATTATGGTTGATAATCTTCCCTGAAGGAACGATAACTTCAGACGAAGAAGGTATAAAATCAAAACGTTATGCCGATAAAGAAAATATAGAAGATTTTGAAACTTTGTTGTTACCACGTTCCACAGGTCTTTTATTCTCTTTAAGAACTTTATTACCTCAAATACCAGATTTAAAACTTATGGACGTAACTATTGGATATCCAGGTGTGAAAATCGGTGAATATCCTCAAAATCATTATGGTCTTTTAAGTATTTTTTTAAATTCAATACCACCACCTTGTATACATATACATTTACATATCTACGATCAATTATCTTCTCTTACTTCTGGAATACCTTCTTTGGTTCCTACTTCTTCAACTGGTGAAGTGACTTCTGAAATAGGTTTGGCAAGTCCTGAAGAGGCCAAGGAGTTTGAACTTTGGTTAAGAGGAGTGTGGAGGGAAAAGGAAGAACGTATGAAGAGGTTTTATAAGGATCAAAGATTTTATTCTCAAGAAGGAGGGGAAGATGCAAGAGAGGTCATACCTATTAATCAAACGTAAGTTAGAACTGCGGTACATAGGTTTGGAGCTGATCAGATAGAAATTGGTGGCATTGGATAGGTGCTGCAGGTGGAGGAGGTATAGGTACCGTCGCATTGTTAAGTTGGGTGATATGGCGCATGATAAAATAATCATTGTGATTTTTATCACGCATCCGGGTTTTGTTAGAAGAGAGCAGATAGAATGGGTAAGATAGAAGAGGACAGACATTCTTGTACAAGTTACAAGTTACATGTTGCATGTTATCGTTCTTGTACAAGTCACATGTTGCATGTTATCATTCTTGTTGGCAAAAGACATGGGAATAAGAACAGGAGTGGTACTGTACATGGTACATACTTGAGAGACAATTCACAATCAACATGAACGAAATGAATGAAGTAACGTAAACAAGGAGCATGGGTAGACATATGAATTTTCAAGAAGTGAGAAGGGTGGTAGGTTACATTGATACATGAGACGAGTAAGGAAAAGAGGGCAGCAGGGCAGTGGGGCAGGATCATTGTGTCAAAGATGAAAGGATATAGTCGGTTTATGATTCCAGACAATCGAGAGGGTATGAAACAGAGGATACAGACTTGTCTTTTTACTTCTTCCCCCTGGCCCATCGCCATGACTCGAAAGCTCCTTCTGCGGGACTACTACTCGTCGAACTACTTGCTCTCCTACGTCGGGCAACACTGGTAGGATCAAGATTCCAAGTTTGATCCCCTACATGATTGACTTGTTTGTTCATGTCGAGCAAATCGGCAGGAGCGAATTGAGTGTTGTACGCTCTGGCGAGACAGGAAAGAATGTCAACGGTAGATACGACATAATGAGCGGAAAGTTGAGTTGGAGGAGGAATCGGAAGACCTGGAAAGGGTACAAAGCGAGAGTCTGAGAGTGAAAGAGTTGAAAGGGAAGGAGATGATATTGGAGATGAAAAAGTTGCTGAAAAAGTTGGACTTGGTGAAAGAGGTGGAGTAGTAACGTTTGGGATGAAAACTCGAGAAGAAGCAGTAGCTAGTATGAGATGTGAGGTATGTAATAAAGTCGCTGAAAAAGAAATCGTGTGAACTACAGAGTTATCAGCTCATTTCGAATATGATAGAAAGGAATTACTAACCTGGTACTTTATCTTCACCTCTTTCTAAACCCGCATTTTCTTTCACTTGAATTTTCTTGACTAATTGTTCCAATCCCATTCCTAAAACCTTTTTACCTTCAGAGGGAATGACTAATCTCGTGCAATCTTCAACACTGATGACGCTTAGTAAATCCCCAGGACAGCCTGAATCGATAGGAGATAAATGTTCAGGAGAAGCAGGAACGAGCATCGGAGATGTTGATAGTGAGATAGAACTTGATCGAGATATTCCACCAGATGAAGGATTGGAAGAAAAACTATCTCTTCTTGTATTCCCATTACCCGACCCGGACAACACTCCCAAAGCCGCCAAACCGTTAAGACTCATCACTTGCATTGCGTCGAGCACTGAGGCGGTTCCCGGTAATGAAATCAAAGGCTGTAGGGCGAGATGAAGAGAAGAAGAAGATACTGGAAGATTTAATATGGAAGGTGTCTGAGAAGAAGTGAGGTATTTTAATATCATCGTGTCATCTAATATCCATGGTGTCTCTTTATCCATGACGATGGCAATTCGATGTAAACCAGAAGCGAATAATGGTAAAAGGTTCCGAAGGATTGTGTCAGGTGAGAATGAGTGATATGGATTCTTTTGAGAGATATCTGATTATTAATCACTGCAGTTCATATAAGGATGAGGAATGAGGAAAGGAAAAAAAAAGTTACCGCAGACTGCACCAACACCAAGTTTTGTACCACGTCGTAGGGATTGTACGATGTCTCTACTTCTTTCATCCAAATAACTCTCTCCCTCATCAAAAGGAGAATCCGGAATGTTTTGATCTCTGACTGAAGTAGATGATGTGACACCTCTTTGAGGTGCAGGACTACGAGAGTGTGAATTCGCAGAAGCTTGAAGGACGAGTAATAAAAACGTGTTCAAGTCGGAATACTTTCTCGTCAGCCTCAGATTTCATCTTGAAGAGTAAAGTTGGAAACTCACATCGAAGAATGCATACTGTTCAGGATTTATCTCCACCAATAAACATTTACAGTCTTTCTGTAACAAAACCTATCATCAGTGATGCCAAAGGATTAAATAGAAGTATCGACATACCTCTACAGCTTCTTCCATTCCCATATTCCCAGGTACCTTCCTTACTTCTTGTTTCACCAATAATTGTTCAGCGGTGACTTGTAACCACTCAATGTCCTCAGGTGGAGAAGGTGTATCAATTTCTGCAGTCTTATGAACAGATCTACTGCGTGTGACATTTGCTCCTTGAGGGAAATTGGACGTAGTGGGTAATGACGTCGAATATGATGAACCAAAGAGAGAGTTACTGAGACTACCAGAAGAGCTTGATCCTCTTGCATGTCGTCCAGGTCGAGGATAGGCATTGTTGTCTGTAGAAAACTTAGATTGGTGACCTATCGAACCATGACGATTGGGTAGTGGGAGACTGCGAGGAGAGGTGGAAAGAAGTAGAGGAGAGGCGGTCATGGATGGTCGTCTGAGTAATGAAGGTGTTGAAGGGTTCGAGGATGAGGATAGAGAAGAAGACTCTGCTTGTCTCGGAGAAGGTACAGTAGAGTCGTTCATGTTGAAGTAGAGAGGGAGTGGTATAATGAAGAGAGCCAAGAACAAGTTGCACAAGGATGTATATGAGATTGTCTTGGCTTTCAGAGAGTGATAGTGATAGTGTTATTCCGAGGTTTGAAGAGTTCTCTTCCTTTGAGTACGAACCACACCTTTCACTCCCTAAGTCTATCTGACTTTGGGTCTCGTAGTCTCCAATCCAAAGTCCCCGCACTGCGTACCGACGATTGGAATGAAGGTGGGTGATAAGGTGAACAAGCACTGAAACCAATGACAATGGTCCGAGGCTATCGTATCTGCCTGCCCCACCTCCACTCGGCCAGGAACCAAACTACCGGTGAGCTTAGCTTGCACCTTGTCCAATAAAAGGTATAATGATTCATGTTCAATGCATACATCCCCCTCCTCCTCCTCCTTTCCATCCCTATGCCGTCACTCCAGCCACAGCCCCGACGACCTCTTTACCTTCCCAAAATCGAGGTAGCTCATTACCGGGGATGAAATGACGTTGCACCTTGTCCTTGGTTATAACGCACATTCTGATACACCCTCCTGAAGATCCATCTCTCGACATGGCCAATGCCAGTGCTTAGATATGTCAGCTTGGCATCGATCAAGACTCTATTCTACTCACTGTTCTTTACAAATTGAACAGTCTCCTCCTCATTCCAACCATCCTGATATGTGGCGTCACAATATCCATACACATATGTTGAGCCAGAACCTGTGACGAGTCAATTATGGATTCACCTGTGGTTCAAATATCGCTCACCTCCTATTGCCCATGGTTGTTGGAACATACCTCCACCTAGAGGAATGTTATACACTGAACCACCAGCTTCGGCATCCCAACCCGCGACGATGATCCCTGCGCTGAGCTGATCTTTATTGGTGTAACATAGCTTTTCAAACATAGAAGTGACCGTGGCGACTGGTGGAGGGGTACCGTAGAGGGAAGAATAGATCTGACAATGTTGGTGAACGATGTCAGCGACCGCTTGCGTGTCGGCAGCTGAACCGGATCGACAGCAATAGACGCGATCGTGGATGTGAGTGAGCTTGTCAGTCACTCGATTGGCCTGAGATGTTAGCAAGAATGTCCGAACGAGAGAAGAGTGAGTACTCACAATGTATGCTCCAGTGGTTGTCCGACTGTCTGCACCTATGACGACCCCTCCTTCAAACTTGACGGCCATGATGGATGTCTATACGTGAGCATGAGCTGCCACAAGTTGGCTGAAGGGGCAAACATGATGAGACTCACCCCCAGATTGACTTCCCCATTCTTGAGATGTTTGATATCGACCGAGTTAATGTTGGTCATGTTGTGGGAGATGAGAAGGAAGAGGAGTGAGCAGGGTGGGCTTGAGATATAGGGAGACAGACATTCCACAGGCCACAGGTCTAAGGTGAGCCGCGTAAGTGATCGAAGCATGATCACACGTGTCATTACATGACCTTTGCTTATCACACCAACACAATGGGTCTTGTCTCAGTGGTGGTGATGATCCAGACTTGAGTGTTTTCATATACAGAGCAAGTAGAAGTAATCGCATTAACAACCCCGATCCGTCTTATAACTCTACCAAGCATGCTACATTAGGAAAACAGTTTGTCAGTATCTTTTACATCTCCAGACCACGGTGGAACACGTTCTCCAAAACCCGGAACTTCCCCGTACCTTTGGAACTCCTATTCGTCACGTCATAACCCTATCCATCACCCATCTCCATCCTCACCTTCTTCTTTCCATTCCACACCTAGCGACAACTCCCCTCTTCACCTTTTACTCTAATAACGGATTATCTATCATCCAATATATTGGCCCCCCTTCCTGCTCGTCATGTCGGCATTGCTTGCCGCCGCCCAGGGACCGAGCAAGGCATACGTCCCTTTACCCGATGACATTTCCCCTCCAGCTTCCTACGCCAATCTCGCCCCCGTTCACGCCGTCACTCGTAACGGTACAGTCGTCTATACGAAACGCGTATCCAGTGTCACCTCCTCTGGCTCGGGCGATTCCGATGATAGCGGCAGCGTCAGAACCGAACGACATGAGAATCGTTCCGGGACGACCTTCCAATCAGGTAGCGAAGAGACCCTCGCCGCACCTGGATCTTCTCGCAAGGGCAAGGAAAAAGCCAATGGGAACTTACATGAGGATGGAGATCTCGGCCACTACACTTGGGAAGCTAAAGGAAAAGGTAAAGAAACATGGGATGTTGAGAAGGGACCAGTGGAATATATCGAGATGGTCGATGGAAGCGAGACGGGAAGTTATCCTCCCGTGAGTGGGGAAGTAGAAGAAGAGCGACGTATACAAGAGGTAAGTTTTATCATGTTTTCTCATGAGTTATTAGAAGAAGATGTTGGCTGACGGCTCAGAATCTCGCCAACTTTGCGGCTCGAGATATGGCGCGTCGGCGAGCTGCTAGATTGTCTCGACAATTACCATCCTCCCCTCCATCTTCTCCAAAACCTAATGGTACCACTACCTCATATTTACAGCGTCCTCTGTCTATAATATCGTCCATCACATCCGGTAGTCAGAACACTAGCGGTAAGCGTAACAGTCTCATGGGGTTGATGGAGGGTATAGGAATCGTCAATCCTGTCAAAGGCAAGGGCGACGCCGAGTGGGGCGCTACACATAATCCCGTACGTCCCTCTCGACGGTGCTTCTCTTACAACCCACTTACGAAAATCAACACTGGGTTGGAGACATGAGCTGAAGGTTGCAGATACCCCTGACCACCTCCCCTCGTGAATCCACTTCGACAGAATATCAACATCCTTATGCCAAACCCGCATCTCCCATACCTCGAATGGTGATCTCCCCTGTTTCACCAACGGAATCTCCTTTTGACGATCCACGCCCCGTACCCCTGCCTTCTTCGTCTACTCAACGACGTGGATCCATCAACGTTGATTCCTCCAAAACCTCTGCCCCTCTTGACACCGACGTCGTGGGATACGCCGGTCCGTCATGGAGAGGCGGGGCAGCGATTCAGGATCAGGGGGTAGCTCAAGATGTGCAAGACGTGAATGTCGGGACGGGCGAAAAGTGGTGGCATGCGTTGTGCTCATGGGGTTCCGATGTGGACGGCGGGCATGGGAACGATCAATTAGGGGGACAAGCTGGACGAACGAATCCATTCGAGTGAACCACTCTGTCAGCGGCTAGAACTTTGAGGAGAGCATTATAACGATGAGACACGACCAAGACATAATGCATAGGTCGAGTGTTCCGATGTAGAGTACATACTGCATACTTGTACAGCCCGATGAAACCTCATGCATCAATTCAATACAAGTACAGGCCAGAAAGTGCCACAATTCGTCCAAAGGCGAATCTCCGGTTCCTCCATCCTTCTTTCCCTCCCCACGTCACCGCAATGCATAAGCATCAAACATCCTCGTTCAACTTGGACAGCAGTTGACGTCTCTTCACTCATCTCTTCTTCACTGTGCGTCGACAAGGGTGCCAGTGGTAGTGGACCCTCCCTCCATCATCACCAACCGGGGATTGTTGTTGTGCCCTGAAAGCGGGGCTCTGTCAAAGTCAAAAGATAACGTTGGGTTATACGCGCGCCGCGTCTCAAAGTCATTCCCATTTCGCTATTCTCTGCCAGGTGACATACCTTCTCTCGGTCCTAGTAGCTAGTAGCTAGCTCCAAAGACCCCTGCTCGTCAATTGTCAACCTGCATCTCCCGACGTACCGACATCCTGCTCCATCACCAAGCTTTCTCTCTAAACACTGCCCTTCCCTGCCTTTGTTCCCCACCCACCCGTTCATCACCCATACCAACCCATCTCCTTCCGACCTGCTCCTGCCACTATTGCTTTCGGCCTGAGTAGTGAGTCGGGCGACACCCCCGCTACCTCTTCCTACAACCAACGTCCTGTCACGACCCTTTCCTGTACTCCAGATACCCCACACCCCTGCCTCTTCCTTGACCATGGCTCGGGACACACGAAGCAGCAAGGAAGCAAATGGTGAGCATTTCGTCTCCTCCAAATTTTCCAAAACACTGACATTTGTAGTCGACCCCAACTCCCCGTCTTCCCCAAACAATAAACGGAAACGACGACAATCTCCTGCTCCTGTACCCGTGCCCACACCCCTGAAGATCAATCTTCATATCCCAAGTTCCTCTGGACCCAAGATTAAAT
Source organism: Tremella mesenterica DSM 1558 (assembly GCF_000271645.1). Lineage (NCBI taxonomy): Eukaryota > Fungi > Basidiomycota > Tremellomycetes > Tremellales > Tremellaceae > Tremella > Tremella mesenterica. The sequence goes on from NW_006711229.1 coordinate 851,627, forward strand.
TGACCCCACCCAAAGTCAATGGCTCAGGAGAAGTCAATGGAGATCATGAGCCGAAACGAGCGAGAATAAACTTGACCGTCAACGGCGAAAGAACCAGGAAAAGCCAGTCTCCCGTACCTGTGCTTGCACCTGTTTCCGGTCCGGACCAGAAGGGAGAGTCTGTCGAAGAAGATGTAGATCCAGTTCAAGATGACAAGATCGAGGTGAATCAAGAAGTGGAAGAGAGGGATGGTGTTGCCGCGTCAACGGTACAGGGTAGATCGTTAAGCCGAGAAATACGGGGAGCTCTGACGATCTTGATGGCTCAGTAAGTGTCCCCTCTCAGAACAGCATATGACGAGCTAATCTGGACAGAGCTGCAACACGTCTGCCTCCTCCGTTGAACGAAATCCTCACTTTGTGGCTACCACCGAAATTTGAGCAAAATGAAAAGAACACTCTCGGCTACATTCTGAAGCAGGACAACCTGACATGGGAGCGACTGGTTGTACGTCTTCTAATCACATATCCTCCTGTGATAACACATCGCTGACAGCAAGGATGTATTGCATGTCTTTTCTCACAACCTGTTGGCGCCTTGCGCTTATCCCAACCCAATGCCCTCAGTTAAAACCTTTCATCTTCCCATCCCACCCCTTCCCTCTCATCTTCCACCCCACAACATCTACAACTTCTGCGTCAGTCTGCGTACGATCATGAAGCAGGCCGAGCCACCTGGCGACATGAACGAGGAGAAAGCGGAAAGATGGGCATTGATGCAAAAGCTGCCCACGGGAAGTGGGAATGTAAATGGGGAGTGGTTCACTAGTAGTGTGGACATACGTCAAGTAGAAGCATTGTCAAAGAACCTCAATGAAGGGAAATTCGAAGAGATGGGGAGTTTGCTAGAACGACTCGCTTCAACTGGAACTCGCTTCGGTAAGTGACGACAGATGACATAAGGGGTTAGGCAGCTGATGAACCTAGGGCATGCGCAACCTGTGTCGTTGCAGAATGCCTTGCCTGCGAGTGGAAGTCAACCTCGTATCCCCACCCTGTCTGATTCACTAATCCGTCGCGCGAGTCTCAAAGCCAGTCGGTGGAAGGAACTTCGGCAACTGAGACGGCAAGGAGGATTCGGCAGTATCATGCGTCCAGTCACGGTACCTCCAACAACGAACGCGAACTTCACCCCCTCCTTCGCTCCAACCTTCGACTCAACATATTCCAGCGGATCGGGATATTGGGGAACATTAGAGGGTATGCACGCACGCCATCGTCATAGAGAATGGCGTGATAGAGTTACACATGGGAAAGGAGCTATGATAGAAGGGGGATATCACGGCACGATGGAAGCGGATGTTGAAGGTGATGAGATGGGCGGTCAACGAGCTGAAAGCAGTAGAAAGAGTAATCATTCTGGAAATGTGGAAGAGGTGTTGGAGGATAATGCGAGATTGCTCGCTGAATTACAAGCATGGCAAGAGATACGGATCAGACGTGGCCATCGCAAACCCACTCAGCGGGAAGAAGTTGTCGGTGAGTTCATGTCTTTTTATGTCACAGAGAAATTCGGGCTGATTGGTTCAGCTGAAGAAGTGCTCTCATCCCTCACTACACTTGCCAGTCACATTTCTCCCAAAGAGCTCTTACCCAAAGGCACATTTGATGGTCTGGCTCATGACCTGGGCGCTCGATTCGTACCCGTTTCAGCGCCTATCATCCGAGGTACACTCGACCCTAAACGTCCTCAGGCCTTACATGACAATGCTACCGTTCGTATGCGGTCTCACGTGTCACAGCCCCTTGGAAGCACGTCAATCGGTGGTATAAGCAGTTTGTCACCTCATCAACCTCCACCTCCTCGACCTGGACCTGGAGGTCAAATGTTACCACCTCCCATTCCTAGTAATTATATCACTCCCCCACCACATACATTACCTCATTCCAAATCCTCAACTCCGCAATATAAAACTCAACCGACCGCACCTCGTGTTTATTACACTGCCCCTTCTCCAGGTCAGAATGTGCAGACGACGAGTTTCCGACCACCGTCAAGCGGATCGACATATGGACGTCCTTCGCCGCCGGTCCCATCTCCCGCTCCGTCGTCCGCTCCGGTGTACCCGACTCGACCAGGACCGGGACCGTCAAGTCTCCGTCAGAGTTTTGGACCTGAAAATCCGGCACCTGTGGGATCTGTGTACATGACGCCGACACCGTTACCGCTGAGATCGGGAACAAGCACTATGATCTCACAACAGCAAATACGTCCTAACAGTACTCCGTCGAGATTAAGATGAAAAGTAGGGAGGATCTGTGTTTCAGTTTGTATGTTGTCCTTGGGTCAATGTTGGGATGCATCATGTCTTGTTCGGTACAGTGGATTGATGATATGGGGTCATTGAGTAAGCTACGTTGCATAGTACTGCACACTCCTTAGGCTCACTTTCAGGTGAGTGTGGGAGACAATTTCACGGAGATCAGGTGCGGAGCGGGGAGCGACGAGTGGCCGAGTGGGAACCAAGATAGCACCGCTTTTTCGGTTAGCGAGGTACACCGAGGTCCGAAGGAGCGGAGTAGCGAGTGAGTAGTACTTGGTTGATTAGCGAAGTGGTGAATGATGAGCGATGAGCGAGATGTGAGGTACCTTTCAAGCCGTTGGCATTGTTAAAAGATTCCCATGGCTATATAGACTGACCACATGCTTCTCCTTCACAACCCCTTGTCCATCTCCATCCCTCTGACAGGCACCCTCAATCTTTGAGCCTACTCTAGCTGTTCCTCTGTGATCTGTGGCCTCTGTGGCGGCTTGCCCCAATTGCCCCCCAAGGCCCAAGATCTCGGCACCGACTTAACCGAGGTTTTTGGTCCGTTTGTCCGCCGTGGCCGTCGCCGTACGTTCTCCCAGGCCACCCTGTTTCTTTCTCTCAACAGGTATTCATTCCGACTTCCTTTCTGCATCCTTTACACAAACCCCCGTTACCATCTCTCGTCGTCCCTGACCGAGGTTGACACACGCCGGACACAAACCACAAACGTACTACCTACCTACAGTACATACTTTAACCAGCAGGGGTACCATTCATTTCAATCTGATAAATCATGTCCGACTCGGAATCTCATCCTTCTCTTTTACCTCCTCATTCCCCCATCAGATCATATCACAGTCCTCCTCCTTCTTTCTCCCATGATCCTCTCACACCTAATACATCTTACGATCCACTAAGTTCCGCTAGACTCTCACGACAACAACCTACAACTCAAACGACAATTAAATCTCCACTCGGAATAATGTCCCATCCCTCTCAGATGGCACATACTAATATTATAGACACATCCTCGAATCAGACGGTTTTACCTCACGACGGCGGGCAAGGTGGTATTATTCATCATTCCCCTCAAGAAATCCATTCTTCTTTACCTCCCAGACGTAGTTCGGAAAACATCGAGAGTCCTGAAGGAAGGAAGAGGAGAAGAGCTGGGGTTACTGGAGAACCACAGAAAGATGAAGGAGGTAGAAGAACTGTGACTTTGGGTGTACCTGAGAAAAGTGGTCAAATATCAAAACTTAGTCCGAAACGTTCGACGTCAAATGTACATCATGGAGGTAACATACCAATGCTTACCAGTGAGTTTACGATCTGCTATAAAACTTGATCTTCATCATGATGTTTATGAGAATCGGTCAATGATGATGGGTTTGAAGATTGTAGCTGACTCATCAATAGGTTGTGAAGCTTGTAGGAAAGGCAAGTGAGTTGGATACAATTTTGCCCCCATACGAGGGTATAACAGGTAATGGAGAGATTTAACGCATGAGCTAATCAATGAGACGTCGATGTGAACCTTCTCCATTAGTACCACCCGACCATCCGGACGCAGCTAAATTACCTTGCGCAAGATGTCGTAGATTCGCTCTTGAATGTCACCGTGTACGTGTTACCCGTAGAAAAGGTCCAGCACCAGTGTACGTCCTCTCTCATGCTCTATCATTATCACACTCTTGCTGATGTCATTCAGGGATCTCAGGTGAGGGAGAAACCCCTCCATATCAATGATACTTAACTCGTGCTGATCACTCTCACAGCGCCTTGTCCGATGCAGCGTATGGTTTTCAAAATGGTTCTGGATCAGGTTCAAGCGATTTTCAACCTTCAACAGAAATATATCCTCGTCCACCTCTCCCTCTTGAACAATTACGTCGTGCCACAGTTGTTCAAGTACACGATCCCGCCATGTCAGGTATGCAGCAGGATTACCCACTTCCGCCTACTGGACCGTACGTGGTCTGTCATAACCAGGATAAGGGCTTACACTGACGATGTAGAGGTGGATACGCTACTTCACCTTCTTTCCCACTCTTGGTAGCTTCTCCAACCGTCTCGACATCTACTTTTCCCGATAATCTAGATCAAGTTGTTGCTGGCCCAGTCATTGATAACATCATCAACTTGTTCTTCGATTACGTCTACCCTCTCACACCATGTCTTCATCGACCGACTTTCGTCGCCAATCTCACAGCTAGAATGGACAAGACAGACCCGGTTTTCTTCGCTCTCACATTGACGGTAATAGCCAGTACTTTGGTACAGGTTCCTAGGAGTTTGGTAAATTTGGAAAAAACGGAAATTGAATCTTTAGCTCGTAGATGCGTACGTGTGGCCAAAGCGAAGATATCGTTTATATGGGAAGTAAGTTCTCTTTTCTGTATTTTCTCCCATCCTTTTTACCTGATTATGGCTGACTTGTAGGAACCTGTTCCTGTGCAAAGCTCATTTGGTACGTATGGAATTCCCATAAAGGTGAAGACTGATCAACTGACAAACAGTGGTTATTTCGTATCTGGAGGGTATTGTCCATCTGCTGCTAGGAAACAATACAGCGCATGTTGTCGCCACGGCTCAAGCCAATCAGTTGGCGTTGGCTATGCGACTGAACGAGGAGTCTGTGAGTTGATAATCGTGAAATCGTATGGTGGCCGTGTGACTGACCCGGGAAAGAGCTATGAAGGATTAGATCCGATCGAAAGTGAAATTCGTAGGAGAGCTTATTGGGTTTGTCTTCTTTACAAGGTAGTGGGAAAATTACTCATTCTCAGTTGCTATTCCAAGCCGATAAAAGTACTGCTTGCCTTCGTGCACGTACCATATGTCTCCGTTTGGACGACGCTCCTGGTTTAGCGTTACCGACAGAGGTGGACGATGAACAGATCACATCGACAGGTATCACGCCACAGCCCGTAGGACGGATACCGCTGATTGCGGGGTTCAACATTGTGACCAGTTTGTTCAAGTGAGCGTGTGGTTCTCGTCTACCTTCTCCCTCTCATCATCTGGAATTCTCTTATCTTTCTCACTTTCTTTTGACCTTCCCTACTGGTATCACCCCACTTTCCATCTTCTCCTCGGAGTGGTTTTCTCGTGTTTCCTGACTGATCACGTAGAATACTCAATGATGCTCTCCTGTTGCAGCGGAGAAAAGTTCCTCCAACTGTCGACAGCGTGCTGGCCGATTTGCAGCTCGTCAGTGAATTACGCAATAGCGCAATGAGAACAGCGCTCGATGTTGACTCGCCACTTCAATTGCGCAAGGCATATGATTCCAGAGTTGCCAGGTTGGTCTTTCTTCCACTTTCTATCCTCTTCCCGGTTCTTCCAATGTCCTGTATCCAACAGTTATGGAATGCTGATCAGTAGTCCGGCTCACGACTGGGAATCCAAGCTTCAAGAACGGTTCATGGACTTTTTCCACTCCGCGGGCGATACCAGTCATGCACTGAATAGTTTCCTTGTTATGCAGGTATGTCCCCTCCTCGATTCCTGCTGCTTATGCAAAGCTGAATGATCATAGGGTAATATCCTAGTCACTCAACATGTGGTCCGACTGGTTCTACTCCAAACCCGCCAGAGTCTATACCAGCAGTTATCCCTGCTTACCCAAGTACCCATGCAAGGTGTGGGAGGTCTGGGGAATGCCGAAACCTCTGAAGCAGCGGAAGACATAGCTTGCGAGCTGCTCGATGGACTTAACAGTCTACCGGTGGAGTGCGTAGCTACCAATGGACCTTCGCTCGTACAAAAAGGTCAGTCTCGGGAGGGATCCTTTTTGCCACTTGTTTTGGGAGGGATTGGTCGTTGATGCACAGTACGATTTGTCGCCATTCAACTGATGGAATGTGCCGTCACGCCTTCGTCTACCACTGCCAGGGCGTAAGTTGCACTCTCATGTTCTCACAGTCCACAGTCTTACGCCCTGCTCCACATTCCCCACTTTCGGCTTCTCGGGCTCGGCGATTTTGATAAAGTGTAATCGTGAGAATCGAGCTGACGACTCCCTGTAGACACAAACTGTTGATGCAGTTCCTGAGCGTGCTGGGTGTCATTGAAGGTACGTACGTTTCCCTCGTGATCGTTTCACCGAGCTTACGAATCTAACAGGTATGTATACATTCGGGCGAGACATATCTGCAGAGTGAGATGAAGATGAGGAGGGATTGTCGAGGCGGCCGGGCGGCGGGGCGGATCGGACGGATGAGGATCGAAGTCACCGCCTTGAAGTGGGATGTCTGCACTTTTATGAAAGATCTTTATGCCTTACGGACAATGTTTTTGAAGCAGTTGGTTTGGATGAATATCAAGGAATGTATCGTAGGGTGATGTGATGAAAAAAGTAGAGTTGTGCCCATATGGCGTCGAAGCTTTGTGTTAATGGCGATCACGTGAATCCGTCAGTCTGTGCTCACTCTCTTGGCTTTTCCCACACACATCTCACTCGAAACTCGAGTCAGCTCTCCTCCCCCACCGCGCCTCCCTTTCACTCCTCAGGCCCCGTTCATCACGATCACCGGTCAGCGGTCAGAGAACAGCGAACAGCCAACCCTACGTGACAGACTGAGATCTCCGTTTAGATGGGATACTCAGTACTGAGTCAGGGCTGTGCTAAACTGCTGTAGCGTATCCCACGGCCGTTGATCATGACGGCCGGATCAGATGGTTGACCTTCAAGACACCCTCGGCTAGCTATTCATGCTGTACATACCTCTTCATCATCGCTTACTCATATAGGACCTACACCCACCCGCAGTCACCAACGTCGTCTTTCTTTTCGCCCCAAGTTCAAATTCCCACAATATCCAAAGTTCCTTTCGGCCTTTCACTCTTTTGTCCACATTCACCGTTACCCGATAAAGGCCTTCTCCCCCTGATCGTCGTTTATTTTTCTCATCTTGTCAGTAACACGTATCCTCGGCTTCCCGCTCAATTCGGACTTCTTTCCCTATAATCCTTTTTCTACTTCTCGTCAAACCAACCATGTCTTTTCATTCACATAATCAACATTCATCTCAAAATCTTGATTACACAAACACAATGACCGACACACCTCTTTCAACTCCCATAACTACTGAATCTACGTTTGATAATGAGAAACCACCTGAACAAATTACAAGGACGACATATGGTCATGCCACTACGACTTTGAAAGCTGCAGCCGCTACTGAACATGGATTTACTCCCCTTCAAGCTATCCGAACATACTGGCGTGCTTTCGGTTGGTGCATGTGAGTTCATAATTTTCATTTGGATTTTGGAAATTGTTTTGTTGATGAATATGTTCATTTGTATCGGAGGTCTTTTATGGGGTTATGATGCTCAAATATCCGGTGGAACACTTTCCGTTCCTTATTTCAGAAGAGATTTTGGAGGGGTATACAACGACCAATTCGTCTTACCTGCTAGATGGCAAAGCGCTCTTAATTCTGTTTCTTCTATAGGAGGTATGTTTGCAGGACTCTCTATTGGTTGGGTTGCAGATCTTATTGGGTATGTCACCTTTTTTCAGATTTTGTTTCATCAAATAATCCTACCATCCATCATCCATTTTCACATCTCATCATCAAATGGTTATATCTACCCCGTCACCATCACTTTTAGAGCTTGAATCTCATGTCAATTTCACTGAAAATGTATACCACGCTCATACCATAGCCGTCGGGGATCAGTAGGATGCGCATGTCTCATTTCCATCTCAGCCGTATTCATACAATTCTTTACTCCTTCACATGTCAACGGTATGCTCCTAGCTGGAAAACTCATCAACGGTTTCGCTCTAGGCATGTTCGTCTCGACGGCTTCTTCCTATTGTTCAGAAATATCACCTTTGGCATTAAGAGGAATAACGACTGGTAGTGTAAACTTATGGATCGTCATTGGACAATTCCTTTCCAATTGCGTCATTGAAGGTACTGGAAAACGAACCGATTCGTACGCTTACCGAATACCTTTTGCCGTTCAATGGTTATTCCCACTCATCCTTCTCATAGGACTTCCTTTCGCTCCGGAATCACCTTGGTATCTCGTCCGTAGAGGTCGTGTGGATGCCGCGAGAAGAGTCATCGATCGTTTAGGTGGAGGTAACGTTGATGTGGAATTGATGGTCAATCAAATTCAAGAAACTATAGCTTTGGAAGATCGTGATAAGGCTTCTACAACTTACCTCGATTGTTTTAGAGGCACGAATCGTCAAAGGACTATTATCGCTTCCATGGTTTTCGTCCTTCAACAACTCAGTGGTGTCATCTTCGCCCTAGGATTTAGTAGTTATTTCTTTCAATTAGCTGGTTTTAGCGATTCGAATTCGTTTCGATTGGGAGTTGGAGTGACGGCTATTGGAGTCGTGGGGAATTTGGTTGCGTTGTTCACCGTGAATCAATTTGGAAGAAGAGGATTGTTTTTCTGGGGTATGATAGCTTGTTCCGTCGTCAATTTATTAGTCGCGTTTAGTTCTCTCGCACCGACATCATCAGGTAGATGGGCCTCTGCGTCTTTCGTGAGTCGTCCGTCATCTGATCAATTTCAACCAATCATACTTCTTCCTGACCACACTTTTGTGTGCATATTCATCGCTTCGTCTTCTTTCATGTTTATAAATCTACATATACGTAATGGAACGATGAGATTCTCGAGGGAGTGGTAGCATGAAGAATTGTTGCTGATGACAGACCATCATTTACAATTTCTGCTATCAAATCGGTATAGGTCCTCTTGGATATATAATCTTCGCAGAAGTCTCTTCTGCCAAAC
>NW_006711229.1:860788-877989 GCF_000271645.1 Tremella mesenterica DSM 1558
GAAGAAACACCGATGACTCAAAACACTCAATCAAGTAGGATCCCTCTGATTGATAAACAACCAAAACCTAATTCTCCTCCAACTTCTTCTTTTGTCCCTATCAATCTTGACCATGATGATTTTACCCAACAATCAAAACCTTCTTCTATTCCAACTTCCTCTTTTGTCCCTATCAATCTTGACCATGATGATTTTACCCAACAATCAAAACCTACTTCTCCTCCAACTTCCTCTTTTGTCCCTATCAATCTTGACCATGATGATTTTATCCATGATATAAAACCAAAAGATGGGGATCAAGGGAAAAAACATGATTTTAGTTTTGTAGATCTTGATCCGTCTTCATCAAAAACTACAAATCCTATTAGTCCATTACGTTCATACAACCACGAGGATTCACAAGATTCACAAGATCATTTCTACCCTTTTCCTGACACGAACACAAACACAAAAACACAAACAGATCTACACATGAGAAAGAAAGAAGGTTCTTGGGAAAGATATAAAATGAATTCTTCTTCTTCAGATACGATCCCAAAACAACAACAACAACAACATATTCAAAACATGTCAAACCCAACTTATATAGATCCTACTTTATCACCACCCGAAACAAAACATGATCATATTCTTTCAAAATACTTTCGACCTTTTCCAAATAGAACGAATTCAGAACCTATCTTACCACCTGAAACTAAAACCAAAGGATTGTTACCTTCTCCTCTTGGACCGAATGACGAGAGTTCTACTCTACTCAAATCCACTATGAATGGACGGGATAAAGAGAGAATATCGCATCATGATTATTTAAATGAGAATATCAAGAAAAAGAAAACTCGTGAAGAAGAGGGAAAAGGGGAAAAAGAAGATGATGTTGAAGGAGAAGAAGAAAAATCAATTTTCAAAATCTTCAAAGCTTCTCTTTCACCTGATGGAGATAATATGTTGAGATTACTCAAAAATCATTTAGAAGACGCTTTGAAAGTTCAGGAAGAAATTGGAAGAATGCATTTAGCTTTGGAAGATTTGAGACCGGTGGAATTACAAGTTCAAGATGGATTAAGAGCTTGGACTTTGGAAGATGAAAACAAAGGGAAAGGTGAAGATGTTTTGGGTGATAGAGAAAAAGGAGTGGATGAGATTATGGATAGGGTGAGTTGGCAAACTCGACTGTTCTCTCCCCCTCATCTACCCCGTTCACAGCTAAAGTTATTGCCTCACGCTCCATAGCCAATACACATTCAGCGACATTCGCTAACCTTCCTAGCTCGGCACATTATCTGACAAACTACGATCTTATCATCAACTCGGTACTCCCCGTCTTTCCTTCCCTCCTCCTACTCAAAACGATCGTTCCAAACCGAGAATCACGACTCATAAACCTAACTTCACTCCTCCCATCCCTACCCCTTCGCCCAAATTATCCCGTTCCCTCACTACGCACAACCTACCACCCACCGCCGCTCGAGGTAGAGACAGCCCACCCATCACCACGTCCGACGATCACTCATCTCAAAGGGGAGACAGTCAATACGTTTTGTCACATGGACAAAGCAGGTTTCAAAGTCCTCTGGAGATGACAGATAGATCACGACCTTGGTAAACACCCTGTATGAAGTAACACAGCTGAATTAGATATTGTAGCAGATGCATGTCCGGTTAACTAGGGACGATAAATCCGGATGAGACGTTGTTTCGTCACTATTCTTGTTCGACACAAAGGGCATTCTTGACTAGTGGCCATGATGATATCCGAACAGTCTGACCGTCAGCTCGAAGGCCACCTTTTGCAAACATCACATTGGGGAATGTAAGTTACTCTGACGACTCACCACCACACATGCACAAATGTCCGCAATCGACCACAGCCAACGTCGCCTCTGCATCTTGACAAACTATACACAGACCTCTATCAGGATCTGGCATAGGTCCTGTAGGTACTTTACTTTGTTTCTCTTCGGAGGAGACTTCAGGCATTTTCCCATTTGGCACCACACCACCGTTCTCTTCCGCCTCCTCAGCAGCTCTTTGTCGCTCCAACCTATGTCTCTCGTCCTGTACCAGTTCCCAAACTCGATTTATCACTTCGTCCCTTTCCATCAGCATGAGATCATATACACTGAAAAATTTTACTCACTTCTCTAACACCTGCTTGAAATCCACCTTGACATGATTCTCATACAGAATACCCTTGAGCTGACCCACGGTTAAGGATGATAGATATGACTTTGGTAGGCTTACGAGTGAAAGAACCGTCGGGATCGGCGGGGTGGGAGGACGAGCCGGAACAGGAGCGGGTGAAGGTGCCGGTTTAGGTCGTGGTGGAGTCTGAGCCGGACGAGGTGGGGGCGGTCGAGTATAATGATGCTGTTGACTCCCATCCGGAGTGTAATACTGTCGGGCACCATTGGCCTGTGGTTGAGGTGCATATTGTGGGACGCTCCAACCAGTGGGCGGCGGTCGATAAGGGTTATGTTGATTGGGCATATACTGAGGTGGTGGAGGATAAGGGCCAGGGGAAACATAAGGGTTATAATTACCCGTAGATCTCGTGGGTCTGGGTTGTTGAGGTTGAGGTTGAGGTGGTGGTGGAGCTGGTGGAGGTTGGAACTTTGGTACACTTTTCCGCCTGTAATAATTCTATTGAATAAGCTCCAATTTCTCTCTCGCACTTGAGAACTCACCTCGGCATCGGGGGAGAGACAACCGGTCGAAGGATCTTTCGCTCTAACTACCGCTTGAACGAAATCTTCTTTCTCCCTAGGTCCCATACACTCGATTCCATACGCCGCAAGGTACTCTTTCAATCGTTTTAGTGGTAATGCACGTAACATGTTTAAAGAAGCAGCTGTCACTTTTCGTCAGCCTCCGCACCGTGACTTTACCTTGACAACACACTCACCTTGCAACATTCCAAGACAATGTAAACATACCTCCTCCACGTCATAACCACTCCCAGCGGGTCTATCGTCCATGGAAAAAGCCGCCTTGATCTCTGCCAATGGTCCTGATGATCTAGACCCACTGTCCGCTTTCCGAGGCATCAAAGCCTGTCCATCGCCAAGGCAAGCGGAGCAATATTGGTAGCCACAATGACCACAAGGATGAGGTCTTCGCCATAACGGGTTGAATTGTTTACCGCATGCTCGGCAATCTACGTCTCAGCAGTCGACTCTGTTCAGGACAGAGAGGGGGGGGGGATACTCACTGTCGGATTCCACCACCGGGGGAGGACCAGACACTGCTATATAAGCATGAAGAGTGGTTTGGCGAATGAGCAAACTCACAGATTGGCATACCTCTGGGTGGAGCAGAAGGACCTGCAGTGCTTGACATGGTGTTCAAGAGTGCGCCGGTGAAGAGATAGTGTGGAAACGAATCTGATGATCAATCGTCCCTGTGACCGAGGGCCGACGGCGATGGGAACAGAGGGAGCTGGTGAGGTGAGTTACGGACTGGCGACAGATCCAGTGGGGGTACAAGAGAAGCGAGACTGCGAGCCGCAGACTCGACTGAGAGGAGATGGACGCAGAGTACAATGGGACAAGTGCGATTCAAGTAAGTAAGGACAAGGTGGGAGATGGTTCAGGAGATCAGGAGAGAGACCAAAGGACCCAGTGCTTTCCATGAGCCATGATGCATTGTTCATGTCACGTGACCTCCACCCGACTCATCCTCCGCCTACATCCGCCCTTCTGGTAATTAGCTACCTATGTATGGCCCACGACCTCTGGCTTCATCGCAGCTTGGGGTCCTGTCATGACATCTCAACATGACTACTTTTCCCCTCTAGACAAGGTGAGCTCTATCCTCCGTGGCTGAATAACGCTTAAACAGTAAGCCTCGCATTCGGCACATCACAGGGTGAGCTCTCCTCACCTCTTTCACCTCGCAGCTATCTGACATCCAGCGTACGCATCCATCAACTCACCCTTCCCGAGAGTCTACCTTACGCATCTAAGCTTCTGCAAGATCCAGAGATACCTTCCCCAATAGAAGGATACAACTTGGGCGACAGTAGCCGTCCTCGGCTTTCAAGCACTGCTTCTCACGAACTATCCAGGAGAGAACGTAGGGTCTCTGTTGCCAGCAGGACACGTTCAGAGTCTTCTTCCACCATCTGTCCTTCGTCTCCCGTTCATCGCACTACCAGGTCTTATCGTCTGAGAGCGCCTACACTCGCTGGGGAAGCTATAGAACATGCTCAGGAAGGGTCATGGGCGGAATCAGTTCTCTCAAAGGATACCTCGGATCAGGTGGATACTGCAACTCAAGAACGACTAGCAAGATGCTTTGTGGTCCTCAAGATTGCTGAGAAAGACGGAGGCGTCCCGTTTCCTCAGAGAAGTCACAGTCAAAGCGACTCGTCTAGACCTCCACCTCTGCGACCCCTTCAAGGACGAGGACCGTCGAGATCACTATCGTCTCCTACCGCGAGAGCGGCGGAGAGTAGATCACGACCGTCTACCGTTGAACCACCTGATACCCCTTCTCCTCCATTGACTCCTATTAGTAGTACTTCATCCTTCTCTGGTGTTGGAGATCGACCTGCCATAAACAGACAATCGTCGCTTTCCATTCAAGGGAAGAACAAAGGCCAGCCGGCAAGATTATCTAACACCGAAGGGAAACTCGAGTCGGCCAGTCCAATGAAAACGAAATCCAGTCTGCCTCCTATATCAGTCTCTCTCCGCCAGTCCAAAACTGGTCGTCCTGCACCACGGCCCTCGAGTTCTGCAAGCGATACCAAAGTCCCATTACCTTCCATCTCGACTCCCACGCCCACTACTCCCTTTTTCTTCTCTTCTATACATCCACCATCGACACATCCACGTTTCCTCTCCCTTACACCGGAGACTGACTTTGCATCATGGTTGACCGTACAAGAGATGGCCAGCAGTGAGCTTGTAGTCGAAATATGGGTGGAGGACTCGTTCGTTCCATCCGTTGAAACACTGAAATGGCGCAAGCTCGAAAATGTGGGAGGCAGAGTCCAGCTAGACGATCTACGAATAGTGACCGACGATACGGTCCGACCACCCAACACACTCGAATTCACTCTATCCATTTTTCCCAAGAGTGTCTTCTACCTTCCTCTCGGTGGATCTCATCATGTCACTGGTACAAAGAACGCAGATTCCATGCGGAGTATGTTGCAAAGAAGTGTACGAGAGTTACGCAGGAAACAGAGTCTGGGCGTAGGAGGTCTGCATCAGTGAGTAATAACTTGGCATCTGTCTATTTGTGCTGATTATAGGCTGGTCAACCTTCAAGCTGTGATAGCTGATACCGAGCGAGAGATCGCGCAGGTGCAGCGGAAGATCAACGCTCTCCTGCTTGCTGATACGGACAATAGCGCCCTTGTAAGTAACGTGGAAAAGTGATTATGAAAAGACTGATCTCAGCGCCGAGAGGTCGAAGAGCGGTCGGGCAGGATCAGATGGCTGAAGAAAGCAATCATGGAGGTTGAGAAATCGACGATGGAAGCACAGTCGAGAGTGTCTTTGGAGCAAGAGGAGATGGAAAGACGAAGAGAAAACCTGGCTCGAGCTGAAGAAGCCGACGAAATCAGGCGCAGCGGGATGGAAGAGTTACATTCGGAGGTGAAGTCCATCCAGTACGTCCGTCACTCTGACTTTCACTATCAGGCTCATGACCAGACAAGAAACTCAAGCCCTTCGCCCAGCTATCCATTTACTCCGATCACAGCATGTTCAAACTCTCGACTCGCTCTTCCCCATTGTACCCTTAAACCCTTCCACACTGCTGTACTCTATCCTGGAAGTACCTCTTCCCATCCCTTCCTCCCCAGAAGAGCCTGCTCCGCCTTTGACTATGCCCACTGGCGTCTTGCCTGATGGCATGAAGATCGATGAGAGGACGACATCCGCTGCGCTGGGATATGTAGCAATGGTGGTCCATCTGTTGGACCAGCTGAAAGGGACGGAAGGAGGTTTACCGTACCCCGTGACGTGTGCGGGCAGTAGGAGCTTGGTCAAGGATGCTGTCAGCGTGATGCAGGGTCCTAGATCGTAGGTGTCCAAGCCCCTCTCCTTCGTCTCTTGGTTATTCTTCTTATTTTCCTCGAGCTGGACGAAGGCAAGTGTTAATGTCAGATTTCCGTTATATGCCCGAGGCGTAGAGCGATACCGATTTGAATATGCCGTTTATCTGCTCAACAAGAATATCGAGATGGTAAGTCTTATTGGCCTTTATCATTCACAATGCATGACTAATGAATAGTTGATGCAAGAAGCGGATATTCGACTGGTTGAGCTACGTCACACCCTTCCAAATCTCAAAAATCTCCTCCTCACTCTGTCATCTCCAGAACCACCACCACTACCAATTCCCATGATAGCTAGCTCATCACGTCAAACCTCACGTGCGTGGTCTTTCACCATGCCAACTTCCCCATCTTCCATCTCCAGTCCCCCTGGCCGGACAGGTGAGAGAGACAAGTCTTCGTCGAGGGGTGTCAACACACCTTCTCCCTTGGGAAGAAGGATAAATCGACGTCGGAAGAGCGAGAGGCCTAGTTATGGTACTGGTATCGTGGGAATTGAAACGGAGGACGATGTTGCGGGTGGGGAGAAGACAGCGGAGGGAGGAGGATCATTGGATCGGGTTTTGGCTACATGATGTACATGTTTTTCATGATTTCCATTATCGTTGCGCATTTACAATTCCTGTCTCGCATTCAATCTAATATCTTCTCATCAGGAACTTGGAAGTGTGGATAACATGTGTGCGAAGAGACGTGTTTCAGATAGGTAGGCAGTCAGCCTAAATGATGACCTTATCCGAACAAACACCCGACAAGGGTCAATCACGCAGGCCGTCGAGGTATACCAGGTCTGAAGAATGGATCCCTCATCTCTTCACCTTGTAAGATAACAGGTTCGAACCTGACGTCTGAACCAGGAGCAGGGTCATGTTGAGGAGTATGAGGTTCGAACGTTTCTTCGGCTAGGTTATCATCTTTATCTTTGATATCCGGACGACGATTGAGGTCAGCTAGACCTGTACGGAGAAGACGTGTGGAGATGAGGAAAGAGAGTGAGGAGGCGGATACTATATATTAGCTATCTTCTCCTCCAATCATGAAACAGCACGAGATGTGAGGATCTGAGGTAGACTAACGTATAAAGGTCAGGTATAGACCATTTCTTCCTACGGGAAAAGGAGCAAATCGTTTTGTTACCCAAGCTATGATCAGTTTCTCCTAACTTATAGTAATTCCATTCATTTGAACAGTTACAGTTTGTACGATTATCATATCTTTTGGTCTTCTTGCCATCCCCCGACAGCGACCGATTATACTGTATTCTTTCTCATATATATAGGGACTCTCGCCCCACAAAATGTGATTGATTGTGAGAAGGAGTAGAAGATTATTATTAAAGTAAGAACGGTTGAAGTGATGTAGTTGAAGTAGAGTAGCTGAAGTAGAGTAATTGAAGTAGAGTAGTTGAAGTGGAGCAGTTGATGTCGAGTAAGTAGTTGAATAGTAGGAGTGAATGGAAAAAGATAAACTCACTAACACCAGCACCAAACACTATACCAGCCCACATACCCACTTCAGTACTTTTCATATTCAACTTTCTATAATCGTATACGCTCGTCCCGGGTGCTCCGAAGGTCCCATTGTCCAAAGGGTGTTTTTTCCTTTTTCGAGTTTCCAACTGAGCTAGATCGGCTTAATGGTCATTATAAGTAAGGTATTTCCGAACGTCTCGAAAAGTCACAAGCACCCCTTGGTATAGAAAGGAATTGTGATGATGAGCATCATCACTTGGATGGGTGTGGATGAGTGTGGACGGAGATGGACTTGATGGATCGGTGTTATTGAAGATACAGGATGAGATGGGGAATGAGGGGCTTACCATCGGGGAAGTCATCTTCCGCAGCGAGAGCTTGGTCTGATAATGACATACTTCCCAATTTGTGAGATGGACTGACTTGGAAGAAGAAGTGGGAGAAATGGGAAATTATGATAGATGAAAATATGAAAATGGTACAAGTGAAGTAAATTCGGAATTGTCATGTGGAAGGATGGTACGTAACCCTCAGAACCTATATGCATCATAATGTCTATAAGATGCACTTGATATCGTTTCTGATCATACGTCGTGAATGCGTTTATCAATCATGACCAAGGATCATATGGACATCACTATGACGACCCTCATGACGTTCATCCTCGTCGAGGACCAATGGAAGCAGGGGACATGAGCCACGAAAGGGGAACGGCCTTGTACAATTGACTGCTCAAGGAATACCCTGCTCAATTTTCATCTTTTTGATTAATGACCAATCGGAAGGTTCGACCTGATCTCGGAAGTTTGCTTCTGCGATGTATTAGCTTCTTCTACTGTTGCTGTCTTTTCTGTCGAAACATGAGTTAATAGGCGAGCAGCTCGGTGCTTGCCACAGAAGGGGTGATGTGAGAGGTAAAGCTGGGGCAGACTCACTCAGAACATCTATAGATTGTCTCGAAATGAGAGAAACCACTTCGTCCTTGTCGTCAAAACTAATATCAGTACCATACACCTTACTCATTAGTTACGGGTAAACTTGACTCACTGTCTACCAAAGAGCTTGGCAGTCTGATGAGAAGCTCTTTCAATCTTCACTGCTGCCCCAGCACCGATCTGGCTTTTCTTGACCACCTCAAAAGGTTTATGATTGATCTCTATAGATGTACTGTTCATCAGTCTTTACCAAACTGACGATACAACTCCGTTCAGACAAATGTCGATGACATGGAATGGAAAACTCACACTTTACCCAAAGCCACGATATCCCTAGTCCCCTTCTCCTTGTCAATTTTCACCACACCCATCGGCGTCCCGATCCTTAGACTACCATCGATAATGTCCACACCGAGGATGATAGGATCACGATGGGCGAAAGCTTTGAGTATCTTCAATTTGACTGGCCAAACAGCATTGGGCATAGCCTCTTTACGTTTGGCTTCTTCAACTTCGTTATAATATGCTAAATATTGATCACCAAGACGATAGATCGTTTCATCTGATCATCAGTCTCATCTCGCTTTCATCCCACCATTGGCTCATGCACAGAACAGTAGATGTAGGATCCCACCAGACGAGCCGACTCACCCGTAAATATCTTCACACCTTCTTTCTTCGCATAGTCGGCAGCGTCTCCATCTACAGGCACGTCGAATCCCAATACCACAGCGAAATGCGCCGTCTCATCTCTACGCAACATCAAGCCCGCCTTGAGAATATCTTTGCGATATATCGGTCCGATCCCAAATCCTCTCACTGGCGTCTTGGATAATTTGAGGTGTTCCAAGAGCGCCTCTAGTGAACCCAAGGTAGACGCTTGAACCCAGACACCAGGGGCTTTCGGGTTTATAAATCTTGACAGATCTGACAAATCTTCCAGAGCCATGTCCTTGTAAACCTCGACTTCATCGTCGTCATGAGCGACGTATAGTCTACATCCTCCCAGGGCGCGTTCTAAACCAGGTGCAGAGATTTTGACTCCTAAGGCAGCTTTGACCTCGGGATGTCGAACATATGCGGACTGTTTTCGTCAGCGACAGCTGGTAAGATTGAAAGAAGACGACTCGCTTTGATTCGCAATTCACGCATTGGCTGAGGGGTGAGCAAAGCTCGGATAACGGTCACTACTGGCTGTCCATCTTGTCCACAAAGGACTATCTTGTCTCCTTCACTCAACCGCCCATTCGACAAGATCACATCAATGGTCGTACCTAAACCTTCGATAACTTTCACCTCCAACACAGTCGCTTCGAGTTCTCCCATGAACATCAAATTGCCAGACATACGCTCCTGTGTAAGCTTGACGAGCAACATGAGCATGTCGGGAATCCCTTCTCCAGTGATAGCTGAGGTAGGTACCAGACTAAGATTCCTTCTCAGATCATCATTCTCATCAAACAGTTTAGCGTTAAGACCTTGTTCCGCAAAAGCAAGAATAGTCTTGCGTACTCGATCATCGAATTCTGACTGTGTCGATTTTGACTGTTTCGCTAAACTTTCCCGGAAGCCACCATTAGGAACAGGTTCCCATCCGTAACAACGATCGATTTTGTTGAGAGCGACGATAAAAGGTGTCTTACGGTCACGTAACAGATTCAAAGACTCGATTGTCTGTGGCTCCAGACCATGAGTGATGTCCACCACGAGAATGGCGATGTTGCAAAGAGATGATCCTCTCGAACGCATATTACGGAAACTTTCGTGTCCAGGAGTATCGATGATGAGCAAACCAGGAATCTTGATCTCATATGACCCATCTTTGTTCACCACCGCAGTTTTCTCCAGAATAGCCTGCTTGGGGAAGAAAGTCGCTCCGATCTGTTGAGTAATACCTCCCGCTTCACCTTCTTGTACGGAAGTCTGCCGAATTTTGTCGAGAAGTTTAGTTTTACCAGTATCGACATGACCCATGATACAACAGATGGGTGAACGGAGGTCCTCTTTGGACGTCGCTGCTTGAGCGGCTGCTTTGCGGGCTTTGATTCGTTCGAGAGCTCGTTCTTTGCGATGTCTAAGAGAGTCTTCGTCGGAGGAATCAGAATACTCGTCAGAATCGGTCTCCTCTTCTGAGGAGTCCTCTGACTCTGATTCTTCGGTGACAGCTTGGGCAGTAGGTTTCGCGGCAGGTTTGCCGTTGGCAGCGGCGGAAGATTCAGCTGTCCCTTTTGTCGCGGGAGGTTTTGAGATGGGAGGCTTGGTAGTCTCCTTGGCCACAACCGATTTACTTTCGGCCTGTGACTTTGGAGGAGGAGGGATTTCTTCATCATCCGTCTTGTCCCAATCATCATCGTCGACCTTCATACCGTCCAATGCCGCGACCACTTCCTCTACTGCCGCGGCATCCTCTTCGCTCTTGTCCCAGTCATCCTCGTCGACCACAACGGGAACTGACTCCGCCTCAGCAGCTTTCTCGGGCGCTGGTTCGTTGACGATGGGCGAAGATGGTCCAGATACTTGAGCTTCCTTCCCTTTTGCCGGCTTTTTCTTATTTCCGTAGGTCACCTTTTTGGGTTCTCCTCCCCCTGTCAGACCGGCCACTTTGAGTCCGCTCGCCAGCATGGCTTGCTTTCTCGCTTCAGCAGCTGCCTTCTCCTTCTTCTGAGCAGGAGTTAACAATCGACCTTCTGCCTTTGCTTTTGCGAGCTTTTCCTTTTCCTTTGCCTTCTTCGCAGCTTTTTGGTCGGCAAGCTTTTGCTCTTCCGCCTCGAGCCTCGCTTCTTCTTCTGCGACCTTCCGTAATCTTTCCTCCTCAGCACGGCGGGCTTCCTCCTCTATCCTTCGCTTCTCCTCCATAGCCGCCTGAATGGCAGCGATGTGAGCAGGGACCTTTTTACCTTTGGCAGCGGCAGGAGCGACAGGCTCGGCCTTAGCAGCAGGCTTCTTCTTTTTCTTCTTCTTCTTGTCGCCTGCAGCAGCCTCGCCTTCTCCTTCACCGTCACCATCTTCTTCCTCCGCGGCTGTGGGTTCTAGAGCTAAAGACGGCTCTACAGACTCAGCAGGGCCTGATGCGATTTCTGGAACATTTTCCCCTGTGGCGATCCCCTTCTTTGCTGCTGCTTGGGCCTTCTTCTTTGCCTGCGTGGTCAGTGAAATTCGCGTACAGGTTGTCGCTTACCTTTTCCTTTTCCTTCTTCAATTTCTCTTTTTGGGCTTTTGATAAGATCTGAAAGTCAATTATGCTCGACCAAGGGTAAGACACACCTTTGGACCATCCTCCTCCTCTGCGCCATCCTCCGCAATGACAGTCTCGGGTGCAGGTGGTGTTGGTGCAGCCACTGGAGTTGGTGTCGTTTCTTCCTCCTCTTCAACCGACTGTTTGACGTTCTTGCCCTTCTTTCCTTTCTTCCCTTTGACCTCTTCTTCTGGCCATTCGTCGTCGAGATTCACAGCCGTTTCAGGCTGGGTGGGTGATACGACAGTTTGGACATCACCGTCGTTCATATCCTCATCTTCCTCCATCTGCTTCTTCCCCTTCTTCCCCTTTTTGCCTTTCTTGGGTTTCACATCCTCCTCTGGCCACTCTTCGTCCAGATTGGCAGTTGTATCCACCGCTGGAGTTTGTACACCACTACCTTTCCCTTCCATCTCGTCATCCTCATCTCCGATTTGGGCTTTCTTCTTTTTCTTCTTATCCTTCTTAGCACTGGCAGCTCTGACGGCAGCCATGAGACCCCCATCATCTTCCTCTTCCTCATCTAGCAAGTCAAACACGTTGCCACCGGATTTATTGGGGACAGCTTGAGCATCGTCGTCTTTAGCGAGGTTTTGGTCAATGGCAGCTGCTTTCTGTTCCCTGGAAAGTCAGTGGCGACTCTTCTGAACAGTCCTGGGGTGATGTGTGACACTACGTTGTATATCGATACTAACCAGTAATCATCATCCTCCTTGGCCTTTGCGGCCTTTTTACTCTTCTTGGGGGGCATTGAGAAAGTTGATGTAAAGAGACAAAGAAGTTACTGAATGTGACAATCGGCTTTGTTCTCAATTTTAGATCAAATTTCGGTGGCTAATTTCGCTTAAGTTGACTTTGTTACGATCACACACAACTTGTCACACTTTCTTCTTTCAGTTGAAATCTACAACACTCTATATCTCACAAACATCACACCTATCTCGAATCATCTAAGTACCCTCTTATAAGCACCTAATCGACTGCCTCAGAGTTTCCTGTATCGTTCTCAACTTGTCACTGCTCCCCTCATTCCCGCTCGCCCAAATAGTGTCGCTTCCTTCCGTTCATTCCTCCGACTGCTGACTTCTCTCGACTACCCGCGATGCTCTCTCGTGTACCCGACATCCCGGGAACGCTCTTGGAAGATCAGGAGACGCAC
Source organism: Tremella mesenterica DSM 1558 (assembly GCF_000271645.1). Classification (NCBI taxonomy): domain Eukaryota; kingdom Fungi; phylum Basidiomycota; class Tremellomycetes; order Tremellales; family Tremellaceae; genus Tremella; species Tremella mesenterica. The sequence goes on from NW_006711229.1 coordinate 873,657, forward strand.
TACCACCTTTCCGAACGTGTCTCTCAGCTATGCGGTCTATCAAATAACAGATTCCCTGGCTCGCAACCAGTTTCATTCACCGTCGCCTCCCTCGAAATGCTCGAGAAGATGGATTTCTGGGTATGTGAGAAGAGTGATGGTGTGAGGGTATTGGTATTCATAGTGTACAACAAGATGAGTCAGCAGCAAGAGGTTTGGTTGGTACGTCTCATTACATATCTCCGACCTAGTTTCACTACCCTGTCGATAATACGTCCTTGGTATCACATGGTTATTTGGTGATGGGGGGTTCTTCAACTCTCGCTAATACCCCAGATTGATCGAAAACAACGTTATTTCCGAATACAAGACCTTCACTTCCCTCATTGGGAAAAAGCAGATCAACCTCTACAAGAAACTCTTCTGGATGGAGAGATGGTCCTTGACTACGACTCTCGTACCAATGTCGAAACCCTCAGGTTGTACGCTTTTGACTGTCTAGTGCTCAACGGAGAGAATATCATGCAGAAACCCATGGCTAAACGTTATGGAGTGAGTGGTGGTTCCAAAAATACAACTTGCTGACGCAAAGCGACTCAAAGTGTGGGTCATCGAACCATGGCAGAAAGCGTTGAAAGCGTATCCTGAATGGAGGGAATCTCTGCCTTTCGAGTGAGTTCCTTTCCTCTCCGTCTCGGCAAGTTTTTGACTCTGTAATGGTTACGAGAGACTTCGACCACGTTGCCAGGAGTTGAAATATTTGACTGACGTACAGTGTCGTTGCGAAGGAGCAAGAATTGTCATATCACATTAAACAAGTGTTAAACGTCCACATACCCAGACTTCAACATGGACACGATGGTCTCATCTTTACTTGTGCCGAGTCACAGTATGTCTCAGGGACAGATGAGAAAATGTAAGTTATCAATCTTACTTACATTCCCCCTTCTCCCCTATCTGGCATCTGTACCACAAGACACCACTTGCTAATCTTCAGTCTCAAATGGAAACCTCCTTCGGAAAACTCTATAGATTTCAAACTCGAACTTCGTTTCCCTCCTGACCGTCCGGGATCTTCTCAGCCGGATTTTTACGCAAAACCAGAATTCCATCTATATACTTGGTTGGGAAAGGAAGAATATGAATTCTATGATATAATGGATGTCGATGATGATGAGTGGGAGAGGTGAGTCTGTATTTCTTCATCGGGATATATGTTCTGTCCTTAAATCTATATCAAATCATATCCCCTCTTTCTGTTGCTTTTCCATTTCTTAAGAAAGTACAATTTGGATTAAACTTTCCATCTTCTCAGAAAGTACAATTTGGATTAAACTTCCCTATTCTCAGAAAGTACAACTTGGATTAAACTTCCCTCTTCTCAGAAAGATCAATTTGCACCTTGCACTGAAAGATTCATTTCCTCAATCCAGTCAATTCTGATTTCAAAAGCATGACCTCTACTTTTGTCAGATATGATCATGTGCCGACGATAGCAGGATGAAAGAGACAAACGAGCAATACGACGATCGTATCATTGAAGTTTGCTGGGATTTTTCAAAAGGTACATGGAAAATGATGAGATTAAGGGATGATAAACCTCATGCAAATCATAAGAGTATAATGGAGAAGATACTCGTGAGCATTGAAGATGGTGTAGAAATTGAGGCTGTGAGTGTGTTTTCATATGATTCTCTCATTCCCTTCCCTTCTCCTTTCCTCGTCCCTACAATACTCACTAACTCCACCCAACAAGAAACTGCCTTTCCTTACTTGACACATCGTCAATCTCCTCCAATCTTAAAATGATAATCTGTGAAAGTTTACATGTTGATCACAATCGTTGCTGTAAATGTGAAGTCGTATGGAGAAACCTCGCTTACAATCAGTTACTAGCCCACACGGACTCTATTCGACATGCTTGGAAATCTCGAGAAGCTCATCGAAACCCTAATTCTCATTCTGACCCTTCTCAATCTTTACCTCAATCAAAATCCCAACCCACACTCCCTCCTACCACACCGGGAATCCCAACTTATCCCGCCACACCGGGTAATGTGAACCATCCCATCACTCCTGCCGGTTGGGCACCCGTCACTCCTGGACCGACACCAGGTCATGGACTCGTCCCTGGTCTCAAGAGATGATCCAAGTTGAGACTTCATCATGGAGTGTTATTTGAGACTAAATGGACAATGTGATGAAAATTGTTGTAAGCATGTATATGCATTTTGTCCATAATGTGTTTACTCCAACTTTTCAGATATTTAGATTTCATACTTTGACATTCTTGATCACATACGGATATTCTCATGCCAATTCGACTTAGAGTTAACAAATGGATGAAAGTCTATATGGATCCGGCATGTCCATTGGCCGGGGGTTGTTCACCACGTTTAACACTTTCTATCAATTCTCTCACTCCTTCTTCACCTTTTACTTTGTAGATTCTTTTTCCCATCCCATCCAATTCCCGTAGAGGATCAGGTAACACTTGAGTGTCAAAATCGAAAGAGGGGAAGAGATCAGGTGGGAGAGCTAAATCGACTGCTTCTCTAAATTTGGCCGGGTGGGCAGTAGAGAGAGTTACCCAAGTTGCTTCAGGACTGTCATGTCAGTATCATGTTTTGTTTACTTGAAGTCAAGCTTTCGATCTTACGCTGACTTTTGTCTGTTTCGAGGCAGAATAATTGTTGAACACACATTCTCATACGAAGTATGCTACGGTATACTTCCGGAAAGTACTAGTGATAGGATGATTAAAATAAAATAAAACTCACGCTTTCTTCATTGACCGAGATTGTGCAGCTAAACCTACAGCAGTATGAGGATCAACGACATATGATCCGAAGTCTTTTTTCTCGTAATACTTGGCAATCTCTTCCAATGTCTAAATTTCAGCTCCCTACAAATTGTCTCCGCAATCCTTTCACTAAATTCGATTATACATGACCAAATTTATACTGGTGATACCGAGTGATTCATCCGCAGTGTAGCTGAGAAGATCATACTGTGACCAGGGGTAATTTAGCATCTTCACTCACCTCTTCATCAGAAACCCTTTCAGCCCAGAAATCTTCCTTGGCAACATCTCTCGCTCTTTGACCGATATCCACTCTTCCTTTATGTTTCAAAGTTTCCATCCAACCTTTCAACTTTTCCTGTGCTTCTTCTCTCTTTCCCGTCTGTTCCAAAGCCAAGTAAAACAACAACCTCTCGAAATTACTCGAAAGCAAAATATCCATAGCCGGCGAATGAGTAGCTTTTACTCCACTTGCGCTCGTCCCTTGTTTCCCATCCGATCCACCGTCGACAACTGCCGTCTCTGAACTCTGTTCCACTTCAGGTAAATGATCTTCTCTCTCATATCTACCCGTACGGAAGAATCTCTCAAGTATATCATTTTCATTGGTAGCTACGACCAAAGGACCCATTGGTAATCCTAATTTCTTGGCATACCATCCAGCGAGGATATCCCCAAAGTTACCAGTCGGAACGACGAATCTTACATCTTTCCTGGCTTCTGCGGGTAGTTGGAGATAAGCGTGAAAGTAATAGACGATCTGGGCGAGGATACGTGCCCAATTGATAGAATTTACAGCTCCAAGTCGATGAGCAGAGTTGAATTTATGATCTGAGAAAAGAGTTTTGACTATAGATTGACAAGCGTCAAAGTCGGCGTCTTGAACGGCGACGCAGAAAACGTTGGGATCGGGTACGGAAGCCATTTGTGCTAGTTGGATAGGGGAGACACGACCGTCGGGGTAGAGTATGAATATTGTAATGTTGGGTTTCCCGCGGACACCATAGATGGCAGCGCTGAGATGAGCGACATTCATATTCACCCGAAGCTGCCCTGCTAGCTTTGTCATCCACAGTGAATCGAAAGTCAGTCCAAATATAAACTTCCCGCTCTTGGGCACTCTTGTGTACACTGCGACCACGTATACATCCTGAGCACTTCGGTCACGCGTTTCAGATCAAGCCCAGTCGGCCTGGCCCACTCTTGAAGCTTCAAACTAAGGGAAAGACAGAGAGCAAAAGCCGTGACGTTGATCAAATCGATGCCAAGGGATTGACTCTGGAACGTACAAGACGAAAGAAAAACACACACTCACCTACCCGTATCCCCACTAGTAGCTCCAACTATAGTCAAACCTTCTTTCCCCCCATCCACATTCCTCCTTTCTAAGAAATAAGCAAACAAATTGCCCAAAAATTGTAAAGCCACATCTTTGAAAGCCCAAGTAGGACCGTGCCATAATTCCAAAACGTATTCTTTCTCTCCCGTCTTACGTAGAGGTGTCGTCTGGGGATGTCGGAAGTCGAGTAACTGGAATTGATGATACTTTCC
>NW_006711229.1:878873-1083279 GCF_000271645.1 Tremella mesenterica DSM 1558
CGGTTGTCGGTAGGGGCTGAGTGTATTGGTTACCTAAACGAGATAGAATCTGCCGATCGATAGAATTCTTTTGAGTCATTGTAGATGTGAGACTATCAAGTGGCATAAAAAGTGTGCCAGAAATGGGTGAGAGGGAATGTGAGGATGAAGATAGAATGATAAACTACAATCCAGACTCACCCTCCATTAGGAGCGAGACCAGTCAAGACGGCCTACTGTATCAGCATACGCTAAGCAACGTCCCTCGACCACCCGTCACTCACCTCTTCAAAAGACAACGTCTCTTTACCTCCCCTGGTTGAAAAGTATCTCATTTCTTCTGCCATGGTCGTGCTCTGTCGGCTTACCAAAAGGTCACAAATTCGAGTTGCAATGTCGAAAGAACGAGGGACTTTTCCCGAGCGAGTCAAATTCAGTCACGTGATGGGACTGGGGCATCGGAGATGTTGAGAATGTCCGTCCACTGAACGGAGACAGAGTCGCACTTGCTTTTTAGCTACTGTGCCCGTATCCGTACTGCGTCAATTCTCATGCATGCATCAAATCAACTACGGAATACCTATGCTTAAAACTATCCACCAGATCTCCATCCGTGACCTCTGCTTGTGTTCTCTTCTCCGTTTTCCTTGCCCTATTCCCTGCATCCTGTCCCATGTCCCCTCCCTCCATTCCCCCTCTTCGTAGGACTCACCCCACTCGACTTATTTCGCCGCTACGGCATTCAAACTCTTTTCAAAAACGTCATACGCTTTCGCCTGTAACAAATGTAATCTGTCCACATCGACCAAAGATACGTTCGATACCGCAGGTCTGTCCATCTTACCGTCAGCTCGTCCAAACATTTAGTCCTTTTCGACGTCTGCCACAATACCTCGGCGAAAGTGCAGAGATCGATGACGGAGAAATTGGTAGATGATATGACTCAAAACTCACATAACCAGCCATACTTAAGCCCCCGGCGATCTGATGAAGCTCAGATAACATGTCACTAATCACCGCCATCTGTTGTGTATCCTCTTTATCGGGAAACAAAGCCGGTAACAGTTGAATCACCCTAGGCACATTCTGAGATATTACAGATAGTCGGACCCTTTCTTGCGTCTTATGCGGATGACGAAGTACCTCTTCGAGTAATTTAGGTACTTGTTCGACTATATCGGCGTAGTCTATGAACAGCTTTTTCGTCAGCTTTCCCCACTCATCTTGCTCTGTAAACACCTTAGTCTTCGAGGGTTCAAGCACAGCAGAAGACATGTCAAGATATCTCAGTCTTCGGAGATTCAAGGTAATGATCAGACACACGTTGGGATATCCGAGTCATCGGAGGTTCAGGTGAAAGGATTAGAGTCAAGTCTATGAGTCCCAGTCTTCAGAATTTAAATGGGATGATCATAATAATGTTCGAAACTCACCTTCCCACCAAACTCCCATCCACTAGGTTGTCTCTCTTCCAACGGTTCACATAACCTACGCAACAATTGAAGATCACCCCTCAACACAGCTTCCCCAGCTAATTTACTAATCAAAATCCGCTGAGCTCGATCGAGAAGACCAGCTTTGATGAGAGCGTGATACTCTCCCCACGCATCGTCAGAACTAGCGAATGAAGCGGCAGAAGCTTCGTGGATCCATTCGACGGGGATTAATAGAGTTTCTGTGAGATGTTGAATTTCTGAAGGTGTAGCAAAGGGATGACGATGAAGAAGAGCACGCAAGGCAGCTTCGCGACTGTTCATCAGCTGCTTTCTTTTCTTTTAGTGATTACCCAAGAGAGGTATGGTAGGATGAAAGCGAAACAACTTGGCACTCTGACTCACCCCTCGATAGTCTCAAGATGTAATAAAACAAAAGCTGCCCATTTCCATTCCCCACTTTCCTCCAATTGCGCCGCATACCCTTTTGTCATCCCGTCCGCTTTTGCCGAATACCCTTCTTCTCTGTCTTCAAGATCCCTCTTCCTTAAAACCTGACTGAGAAGCATGTAAAGATGCCACGTCAACCGTACATCTACCGGCGACGAAGATGCGTCTCTCGATCTCAACACCGACTCCAATGATAGAGTCTGATCAGAGTATAGTCGAATAAGCCCAAAGAGAATGTCGGAAGGTTCTGTAGGCATATTCCATCGTTTTTCCTCGTCAGGTTTCTCCATATACATCGGGAGTGGTTTTGCCGGAGAATAACCTCGTGAGAATGAATCGAGGTATGAACTGAGGACAGAAGAGATTGAGTCGAAGCATGGAGAAGAAAACCAAAGTCGGATGCCAAACGCCCTTTTCCAATCCAACCCTTGTGAAATGAGAACATCTTTAGCCCCGTCAGACCCTCTAGAGGTATCTTGATGACCATGAGTGACATCCGTTATACCTCCCAATAGAGCGTATAGTTTTCTGTATCCGTTACCGATGAATGCGGTCGACTTGTACTTCCTCCAATCCTCCAGTTGCTTCAAGATCTCCTCTTTGAACGTCTCATCACCTCCAGCTTGAGAAATGAGTGTAGCGAGACGCATATCTTTGCCATCAAGGGCCGTCTGCACAGCCCGAGCCACCTGATTACCCGATAGGAGCGTAAATATTTTGCCGGGTGTATCAGTGGAAGAAACGAGGTCGGTATCTACCGACGGGGCCACGGCGGATTCTAGCCATTTCGACAAAGCGAGTTTGCGGCGAATTTCTAAGATACGCTCCGCCAACTCGGATGATGAGTCTGCAGGGAGCAACAAGTCAATCTCGTCGAACAAAGCCACTCCGAGTCGGAAGACAGTAGCTTCGTGGGAAGAATCAGAAGAGTCGAAGAGAGAAGCAAAGTCGCGAAATCGTATATCGGGGTGTATCGTAATGGCCGGAACCTCGGAATCATCCTCAGAATGGATTGATGATCGCTCAAGATGCAAGGACAGTAGACGGATGGCTTTACTAATTTCGACTTCCGATGGGAAAGCCAACAGATCGGGATGTTCGATTATAACGGTGGAACTTGATGAATTGGCACTACCGCTGTCAGCTGGGAGCCAATGAGGGATATCGACTGACAATTGAGCACGAGGAGAACAAATTTTGCCGAGATGTACTAGCTCTCCGTTCGGTCCCCAGGAACACCGAAACGATCTACCCAGAGCAAGTCCACCATCGGCTCGGATCCCTTCGGATCCACCAACAGTGCATTGCTCAAGAGGCACTCTGGCGTATTTCCGTGGTACCCTGAGTCTTGGCGGGCTTTGAGGTTCGCCGAAAGAGGTGCGCTGGGGTCAGCTTAGAATTCTCTTCCCGAGTAAAACGGGAGACCTTGAAAATTTCACAACCAAGATAGACAATCGTGAGGGGATAGAAAGACATGACACTCACCTTGACAGCCCGTTTATCAACCGCTTGATTCTCTTCGGCATCACCAAAACCCGACTCCTTCAAGATTCTCTTCACTCTCTCCGCTGCCACCTTCTCATTCCTCTCAATTGTGCTTCCTCTTTTGGCGATAAACTGTTTCTTCTCCTGTCCACCAAAGAAAGAATTCTGCATTTCACGTAATTTTCGCATGCCCTCGTGACCCAACTGCGACTTGATGGGATGCTCCCTTTCATCTTTGACATCCTCGTAATCCATGTCCTCCCGAAAAGTCTTATCCGCACTGTTAGATTCAGACCGAGAGGTAATGTCTGACCCTTCTTCCGATGACATGTCATATTCCTCATCATCTTCGTCAATACCAGAATCGTGTTCTGCCTTTTCATCATTGTTGTATCGCAAACTGGTCGTGGGTAGAAAATCATCATCGTCTTCGACACGTAATGGCTGTTTTTCCGGGATCCGGAGCTTGGGAGGAGGTTTTGTAGGTGCCTCGTCGGAGTCTTCGTCCGAATCGTCGAGAAGACCATAACGACTGAAATGTTCCACTCTGAAACTCCATACTCCATCGTCGGTGTAGCTCACGAATTCGGTGTCGGGTATGTTCTTTACTCTTTTAAGGAAACGGGCATGTCTTGGATCCTCAGGATCGATGATCGGCTGCTTTGTCGCTTTATCCTTGGGGAAACAATTTTCCAGACTGATCTGGGCGGGAACGTTCAGGCCTTTACCTCTGGGCGGCTTGTCGGCGTAGTTATCTGGGTACACTGCTAGTTCCATATCTCGGAACTTGATCACTGTACCGAGGAAGTCGTCCAATGGGAGACCGGTCAAATCGACAGGTTCGAGGAAAGTGACTTCGCCGTAGCCTCGACGTCCAGCAGAGAATTTCAAGATGGAAGAGAGATCTCGCTGTGACATCTGTTTCAATTTGGCCAATGTCGGCTTGCACCAATATTCTCCTTCTGACGGAGGACGTTCTGAGCCGGAGACTTGGCGGGGAACCTCGCGTTTCTCCAATGTAAGACGGGAGGTGGACGGGGATGGAATCGTTGTGGCGGGGGAAGAAGCAGGCGGAGCACGAGCAGGAGTACTATTGGATAAAGGGGTGCTCTTGATCATTGATTTGCCCAAGAGAGATTCCAATTTATCCTCTGAGTCGGCCACATTTTTAGGAGTAGGAGTGATAGTGAGCTTTTTGATACTGGGTCGAGGTACAAAAGCATTGGGAGTGATATCCGCCTCTGTCAAGCCTGCGTATCGGTTTGGCAAAGAAGGCGAGCTTCTGGCAGGTGAGTTGAGGGTGTTGAGTGGACTGCTTGATCGAAGCAACGCCGAGGCGGTCAAAGGTGATGCGAATCCACGCAGTTGGCTCTTTTTAGGTGTGAGACGGAAAGAAGAAGCTGTAAGAGGGGGAAGTGCTGGTTTTTTGGTCTGGGAACCATACTCGAGCTTCTGACCAGTGTACGCGAAAAGATCGTTCCTTCCGTATGGATTTTGATCGATCGACGCAGTGAGAACCTGCGATTGACTCAAATTCGTCGACTGACCCATACCACCGAACAACGACGCAGGTTGCTGTTGCGCAGGCTGTTGGAAAGTACTTCCAAGCATACCTGTAGACGCAGGTTGAGATTGGTTGAGGTTTGAGAACAGCGAGCCACCGCTTTGCTGTTGCTGCGATTGCTGCGTGGGTTGTCCGAATGTACTACCAGATCCAAAAAGCTGAAGAGTAGGTTTGGCAGCACCGCCCAGCTGATTCTGTTGTCCTAGAGTGTTGTTGCTGCCGAACGGGGCGGCCAGCGATGATCCAAATGGCGTTGTACCTGTCTGCGCGGGTTGTTGCGCAGTTTGAGTGCTTGCGAACGAGCCGAGGGTTGTCGTAGGCTTAGCGCCGAAAGAGAATGCACTGCCAGAAGTACCGAAGGCATTGCCGGCTTGAGCGGGCTGGGCTTGTTGTTGTTGTTGGGGTTGTCCGAATCCGGTAGTGCCGGTGTTGGTCTGACCAAGACCACCGAAGAGACTAGTGGTAGCAGGTTGTTGCTGTTGATTCTGCTGGGTCCCGAAATCTGAATCGTTAGCTTGCATTCTCAAGATAATGACGTTCGCTCACTAAAGGACGGAGTAGTGGTATTGCCGAACGTTCCTGCCGGTTTCGCAGCTGTACTCCCGAAAGCTGTTGTGGCAGGCTGAGCTGTCTGCTGCTGAGTATTTTGAGCTCCAAATGTGTTCGAGGGGTTATTTGCGCCTACATGAGGTCAGCCACCAAAGCCTTTGCCCTGACATGAACACTTACCAAATCCTGTAGTGTTACCGAACAAACTGGGCTGAGTTTGTGGCGGTTGCTGCGGTTGCGTCTGCCCAAACGTCCCAAATGGTTGAGTCGTATTTGCCGGTTGACCAAAAGTGGTCGTCGTTGTGGCGGCAGGTTGTGCACCAAAAGTCGTCGTCGTGGCCCCGAAAGCAGGCTTCGCTTGTCCAAAGCCACTAAAGACCGGGTTCTGATTCTGCTGAGTATTGGTCGAACCGAAGAGATTAGAAGTACCAAATCCTCCAGTAGTCTGTGGCTGAGTCTGTCCGAAACCAGTACCGGTAGTCGTACTCTGACCAAAAGTTGTCGGCTGAGTTGTCGACGTCGACCCAAAAGGCGCAGTGGTGTTATTGCCGAACCCGCCGGTAGTCGCGCCGAATCCGGTGTTGGTAGTGGCTCCAAAAGCTGGTTTGGGTGCTCCGAAGGTATTCGTCGTTGCCGCCAGTTGACCGAACGTGCTCGTAGAAGCAGCGGGCTGACCAAATCCGGCGGTCGAGGTACCAAACCCAGCTGCTGGAGGTTGAGCGCCGGCGTCTTTTCTACCTTGCTGATAGTCCACGGCCCTCAATTCCTCCCAGCTGGCACCTTTGAACGGCTCCATAGCAGTGATCGAGTGGAACAGGAACGGGGGACTGTCTTTAACACCTAAAGAAGAGATATCTTGGTGCCATGTGGGGTGATACTGCGGTTGTGCAGTTCCCGTTGCTGGCGGAGGTGGAAATGGACCGGCAGAGTATTGGTATACTTGATTGGCACTCGGGGTTGATGTCGCACCAAAAGTCGTGGTGGGCTTTGCTCCGAAGAGATTGGAAGTGGTTCCCGTACCAAATGTATTAGTGGCGGGCTTACCAAACAGACTGCTGTTGTTGGTAGTACCAAAAGTGTTGGAACTGGTGCCAGTGGCGCCGAAAGGGGTACTGTTGTTGTCTGTATTATCAGCAAGATAAATAGAGAGTTGACTCACTGTTGGTAGCCCCAAACGTCGTACCTGTTGCCCCAAACGCTGGACGAGCCCCGAAGGCATTGGTAGTCTGTTGAGCGTTGTTGGTCCCAAAACCGCCTGATGATGAGCTGTCAACGTCATAAAGCAGTCCTCGTGGATCACTGACCAAACGTATTACTTGTCGTACCGAATCCTGTATTCTGCTGTTGTGTCTGGGGCTGACCGAACGTGGTGGCAGTCTGCCCAAAGCCTGATACTGTCAGCTGATGGTAAAATACTGGAGGAAGTGAAACTTGTAAACTGACCTCCTGTGGTTTGGCCAAAAGTGTTATTGGTACCGAATCCACCAGCTTGATTCTGCTGGGCCTGCTGTTGATTATTCTGACCCCAAGCAGCGCCGAACATGATGGGTGGCGAGAGGAATTTTGATAGAAGATGAGAGGGAGAAAGGAAACACTAAGTTAGGTACTCGTGGTGATGGTAAGCGAGTAAAGGGAGGCGAGGTTGAAGGGCGGGCGGCGAATTTGATTCTATGGAACGCGGAAAGGGCCATTCGTTTTTTTTTTTTTTTTGACACACTTTTTTTTTTCTTGAGGGTGGAGAATGATCTTCTTCTCCCTCTATCTCAGTCAATATTGCAGATATCGAGGTGATCTCTTTTGGGATTTACTCAGCACACATGGATGTATCATTTGGTACTACTTAGATGCATGCAAACAGCCTACATCAGACGCTTGAAAAATTAAGCCCTCTGTAAGGACAAAAACAGCTTTTCTCCATCTTCTGTTTCACTGAAGGTAGCTGTATGCATCAAGTTGCTACTGTAGGTGGATTCATCATACCTAAAGCCGTCCCAGGTGTCTTCAAGCCTCAAAGAACACCATGGAAGAGGTGAATGATGATAAAATGAGGTTTTAATGATGTTGGGGGGTGCTGAGAAGAAAGTGCCACATTGGTTCGACATTTACCCCGGGGCCCCACACTCAAAAAGCGAAGTAGGTAGATCTTCACCCCAAGATGACTTGAGAGCTTCATACTGCATCAGATGGAGCATAAAGGTGTCAAGAGTGCACCCTCCAATTTTCAAGACTGTAGCTGCATGCATGGTGGACTTACAGGGAGAAGAAGTTCTGAATATACCATCTGAAAAAAAAATCCGGGTGAAAAAGAAAAAAAATCGAATGGCCCTTCGCGCGGCCCATATGATTCCGCTCTCAATCCCCTCACTTGTGGCGGTCAACGTCACGTCTATCACAACCACCCTCTCTATACCTCTATACTAACTTACTACTAACTCTGCAGCGTGACCTCAGTCTGCTACATACACATACCGCAAGTAAACATATCAAACTCGTCCCGGAACATTCCCCTTTGGTCCAACTTGTCACTGTAACTTCACGGTCACCATGTCCTCAAACCCTTATCCTCCTTCAACCTCCGCAGGGACCCTTCAGGCTGAAGAGTTCGAACTTCCTCCCATATCCGATTCATTCGACAGACCAGGTCCTTCTCGTCCCCGTAGAACATCTCGCGCAAAGGTTTATACCTTTCATCCGAACCACTCCACCTCTATCCTCTTTGCAGAACCCGAACAACCTGTCCCATCGCCCCGCATGCGTCACGGACATTCACGGTCCTCGTCTTACCCAGAATCACCTATCGCCATGACTCCTCGTAAGAATATCGACACCTTTCTTCGTGAAGAGCATGATTTCTTTCATGGTCCTGAAGAAGTGACGGTTCCTGACTTTGGTCATATGTTGGGTTTCCTTCCTGACGCAGGGGAAGATCCTTTTGTCGTCGCTCAAAGTATAAGGAGTCGGTGGAAGAGGAAACTATTCTTGCTCATGGAAGAACCGTCGAGCGGTAGAGAAGCCTTTTTCGTTCATGTCATGGTCACAGGTAGCATCATTTTTAGGTGAGTTTTGCTCTCCTGCTCTCGACCACCTTGTATGCTAGATGCGCGGTGCGGGGGACCTCACTGACAGCCAGTGCCATCCTCACCATGCTCTCCACTTTACCCGCCTTTCACACAGATCCCACTTCCACCCGAGCTCTCTTTGGTCTAGATACCACTATCGTCGTTCTTTTCACCATGGAGTACATCGCCCGTTCGTTAGCCCATTCAGATTCATGGACTCAATACTACAGATGGTCCACTTCTTTCTTCGCCTTACTCGACCTCATAGCTATTCTCCCGTATTATGTGGAAGTTGCGCGAAATGAAGACACATCCATACTCTTTCGCTTCTCCATCTTGCGAACATTCAGGCTCCTCCGTGTATTTCGGGCTTTTCGATACCAAAATCAAATGTTGCTCACTATCGAGGTCATGTACGTCGCCGTCCGCAAATCATCAGACGCCCTGGCGGCGTTATCATTCTTCATCCTCCTCGTATTGGTGTTTTTCTCGACTCTCATCTATTTTGCTGAACGAGGAACATGGGATGCCACCTTGGGAGCTTTCGTGAATGCCGATGGGGATCCAAGTTTATTCGACAGTATCCCACAGACGGCATGGTTTGCTTTGGTCACCATGTCCACGGTGGGATATGGCGATGTCGTCCCTCGAAGCTTTCTTGGGAAACTTTTGACCACGCCTTTGTTACTTTTCGGATTACTGCTCATTGCTCTTCCTTCTTTTGTGCTGGGAAAGAATTTTGCCATTGTCTTTGATGCCATGGCTGCACATCAAGCGAAACACGGAGTGAGTGGTTCATAAGTCGTCGTTCTTGAGGAGAAGAGCTGAGTTGTATAGCCAAGTATTACTTCCTCCGCCCGTAATTCTCTTGATCGACCATCATCCCCTCCTTTGAACATGATGGAAAACGCGAATGGAACACCTCTACTTCCATTGACCTCTGAACCTCTACCTCCGATGGCACCAAAGAACCCGAGTACTCCCGCCGCCGCTGGACCTCAGGCGCAGCATAGAACCCCAGGACCACCAATGAGGATGTGGGACGGTGATGCCGATCCGCGCAATAAGGACAGAGATCTGACCAATACAAAATTGGCTAAAAATCAATTGGTCCGTTGTTTTCAATCATTGGCATGTGAGCTGTCAGCTGATGAAGAAGGTCTTACTGGAGCAAATTGCAGTCCTCCAGCGTGCGTTAGACAGGCAGGGAGAAATGTTGGAGCGTTTGCTCAGCATCGAAGGTGTCAGAACGAGGATGAATGCGAACGGATCGCTAGGGACGGAAAGGAAACATCGACCGAGTGGTGGACAGCAATTCTCTTTGGGTGATAGTGATGAGGAAGGGGATAGATAGTCTTGATAATTTTGTTCTCAAATCATAAATACAAGTTGCTGATCCTTGCTTTGCATGGCGTTTTTCTTATTTCCATCCGTATACAAGTGAAAGTGGCATAGAAGGAACCTCTTGCTTAGTCAGCAATTTCCCCATTGCCACCCCTCTTTAACCCTCTTCGACCCATTCTCCCTCCCTCAACTCTTTCACTCTTTCACTCTTACACTTTGCTTGTTCACCTCAACATCAGCATAAAACTTGTCTATCATCTGCATATTGTATTCTGTCCGCTGTCCTAGCATAACCATCCAAATACAATGGCATTGATCAATCCACCTGCCATCGCGAGCAGTTCGACCGCTCCTCTCGGCCCTGCCCTCGATTTCGTTCGACCAGATTTTCATCAAGTCAATCTGGATGTTGAGGGTTATTTGAAGCAAGAAAGAGGTTTTAAACTTGATGCAGGTGTGTGATGTTTCTCTTTCATCCTCTCATCTGTAGTCTCTCTCTCTCTTCTATCTCCCCCCCCCCCCCTCCTCCTTCCCCCCCATCCTCCCTCACTCATCTTTAACATCAATCTTACTTGTCATGTATACGTACATGTACTCTTCAGTGACTCTTCGAGGAAATCTTTATTATCTAATTATGTACAAACACTAATCCCAGATCGAGAAATATGTCGACTTTCCCTCCTCCCACTCGGTTGTCCATTACCTCCTTCACTATGTCCATACAGACATACAACCCCTTCTCCATCCAATTACAAACCACCTCCACCACTTCCAACTCATCCAAGAGAAAGAGAAAAGAAAATGACAGTTTGTAAACATTATCTTCGTAATCTATGCAAAATGGGAGATAATTGTGAATACACACATGATTTCAACCTTCGTACAATGCCTGTATGTGTTTGGTTCGTAATGGCTGGGAAATGTGAATTAGGTGGTGAATGTCTTTATTATCATCCACGTGATAGAAGAGTTGAATGTCCGGATTATAATAGAGGTTTTTGTAGATTAGGACCTGAATGTCCTAGGAGACATATAAGAAGACAAATTTGTGGAGCTTATATGGCTGGGTTTTGTCCTGATGGACCGAATTGTAAATTGGCTCAGTGAGTTTTTCTTTTCTTTTTTCTTCCTACTTCCTAGTTCTCCACTCCATCTGTTCTTCTTCTTGAAATTGCGGGCCTATCTCACATTTCTTTTGATCCTTTGCCAAATATCGTTGGCCATGAGTCGTACCTCTCCTTTCCCATTCGTTTTCTACTCAAGGTAGAAGGAAAGTAAGAATCCTTAGCTATCTAGATGGAAGAAGTTTGATTGAATACTTGAGATAGGTGAAAGTTATACTAATCCCAGTCCATCACCCAAACTTCCCCAACCAGAATCATATATTAACCCCATCCCACCCGATCCGACCAAAGCGGGTCCACCGCCAAACCTTCCGGCGGGCTACGGACGTTGGCGTGAATACAAATATGATCCTAATGCCGTCGTTTATTCTTCGCCTGCTTGGCTAGAAGGTGGTTCTTTGTCAGGTTGGAGATCGGGAGGGATTCTGTCAGCCAATGCGAGGAGAGATACGAATTCGTTCGGATCGACCGGTGGGGGCGGTCAAGGTGGTGGTGGTGGTGGTGGAGGCGGAGGTGGAGGTGATAATTCCGGTCAGAGGAAAGCTGGATGGATCAAGGATTTAAGTACAGTTTTATGTTTTGTAAGTAATCTTCTATCTTTGCCCCTTTCATTCTTTTTAATTCCCGCTCTTGTATTTCATGTCCTTCGTCCTCATGGTATCGTCACATGGGACAACAACCAGATTGATTCATGACGCGTTGGTCGATGCGATCTCTAGTGCAGGAGAAATTGAGTCGTTCCGACTCATTTACCCGTTCTGCCGTTGCAACAAGACGACTTTCAAGGTTGTAGCTGACGAAATAGAGGTGTAATCAATATGGTCATTTTGCCAACACATGTCCCAACAGTGCCGTACCTGGTGATCGTGGAGGGTTAAGAAAACGAGAGGCATAAGAGACTTTCCACCCCTTCCTTTCCTTCTCCAGATTATATCACGTTGCTAGATCATATAACACAATGCATCTTATAGAATAACTCTCATAGATTGAAAAAAATGTATCAACGTCTTTTCCTATAATAAGCTTTCTTACCAACTCCCTCTCCCTCACTCTCACTTTCACTCTCATCCCCACTTTTCACACCTTTGCTCTTTACGCTCCCCACGCTAATGTTGACTTTTGGAGGGACGGCGAATCCGAAAGCTTTAGCTACCTTTGCTAGATCTAAAGCGTTTACGTCGAATATCTTTTTGAGGGAATAAGAAGCGTATGATTGTAGATAAGCTCGATAACCATCTCGAGCAGATTGGTTGAGGTAATGATTTTTAGAAATGAGAGATTCTAGCTGGTGGTTTGTTAGCTTTTTTGCTTTTTCCTCTGTTTGTGATGTGAATCAATTTGACATAAAGTTACTCAATGATTGAATTCCTCCATCCTACTGATCTCTATCTACCCTGTTGGAATCACCCCGAAGGGTTGTCATTAGACGGTTCAATCAGATCAAGGTCACCAAATGGTTCAATCAGATCAAAGTCACCAAAATGATTCAATGAGATCAAAGAAGATGCCTCTGAAGCAGGAAAGACTTGAAGTAATGGAGATTTAACGAAATGAGTGATGAAGATGTTCAAAGAGAAGAAAATACAAAACTCACTTGTTTTTGAACATCTGAAATCTTCTTTTGAGGAAATTGATATTCGTTCAAAGGTACTTTGGCGACTTTTAAAAACCTCAAAAAACCTAATTCACTAGGAAGCAAGAATAACAAACTTTTCCCAGATTTACCTGCCCGAGCAGTCCTACCCACTCTATGTATATAATCCCTAGGATCGTCAGGTGGATCAAATTGAATGATCCAATCTACTTTTGGTATGTCTAAACCTCTTGCGGCGACGTCTGTACATAATAAAATACCAGATGGAGCGTTACAGAATTCGAAGAATGTGTTTGTTCTTTTTTGTTGCTTTTGTTTTCCCTTTGAATTCAGCTCCTCGCTCACTGTCCCTCTTCCTCTCCCTCTTCCTCCCCGCCCCCTCTTCCTCCCACCCTCCATCTTCCTTCTCCCCCCCCCCCCTCTCTCTCATCTTCTCTGTCTCTTACCTTCTCTCTTCTCGCCCCAAGTTTTTGGCCCGCTCAGGATGTCACGAGATGGAGGCGTGGATGAAGGTGAATGTGTAGAGTGGGACGATCGACTCACGTGAAGATCTAAAACTGGAACATCTATATAGTTGAGAAGTTCAGCGTGATAATTGACGGAATTACAACTACTGAAAAATACGATAATCTTCTTTTTCAGATTACGTCGAAGGAATGTGAAAAGAAGCATGAATCGTTTATCTGATTCACAAACTACATAACCTTGTTCCAACATGTCCACGGTAGAGGCGGATTTAGATGAATCAACATTGATGTATAATGGACCAGGTCGGAGAGAGATGCGGGCTAAATCGGTGACTTTGGTAGTTTGAGTTGCTGAGAAGAGCATGGATTGACGATTTTCTGACGGTCAGCTAATATCGGGATGCCACGCCGGTAGGTACTATCAACAACGGCTTAAATTAAGACAACGACACTGTGTTGATATAGGGAGAGATTAGTTGCGCTGAGAAGAGAGGAGGATACGAGTGTATTGGTGTCAGTGGGGTGTGAAAGATAAATGACCCACCATTAGGAAGAATCTTGATGATCTGCTTCATCTCCTCCTCAAACCCTATCTCAAGGATACGATCAGCCTCATCAATGACCAAAGCTTTCAAGTTCTTAAAAATAAATCCTTTCGTATTCTCAAAGTCAGCTTGAATTTGAAAATATGTCACAAACTCACTTGGAGATGATCTAACAATCTTCCCGGCGTAGCGACAATCAGATTGACACCTTTCTGCAACTTATCCGCTTCCGTCTTCCTATTGGCTCCACCCATGAGCACCCCAAACGTCTGTGAATGATCTTGCATGAGTTCCTTGGCTACTCCAAATATCTGTAAAGCCAATTCTCGAGTAGGGGAGATGATGATGACCCCAGTTCCTACTAGTCAGCGTTGAAGGAGTACTGAACTCTTTACTCGCCATTAACAGGTTTGAATCGTAAAGTACTCAAAAGTTCCACGCTGGGGACTAAGAAAGCCATAGTTTTGCCGCTTCCCGTACGTGCCGCGCCGAGGACATCTTTGCCAGCTAAGAGAGGAGGAATGGTCCGGGCTTGAACTTCCGTCATGGTGGTAAAACCCATACGTTCGATGGCTGAAGTTGTGGCGGGTGTTAGACTGAGGGATGAGAATGGTGTAGTTTGATACTCTTCAGAAAGAGCGACGTCATCTGAAGACTCTACTAGAGGTTGTGGTTGTGGTGGTGGTTGTGATTTGGAAGGACTGGGCTCTTGAGAGGAGGGCTCAACGGGGGGTTTGGGTTGAGAAGATATGGATGATTGTGGAGGTGCAGGGTGTGATTTGGAGGGACGTTTGCGTTTCCTTCCAGATTTGTGTGATTCCGGAAGGGAAGTGGGTATATTGGTCATTGTTGCAGTTGACATGTTCGAGATTGAATTGGGGGGATAGATACACGAGTTGGATAGCGGGCAGGAGAATTGACAGCAACTTTGTCAACTTTCTGGGAGAAACTCGAAAGAAAAGTGGGGAAATAAATTCAGAAAACGGAAGCAAAATTCTCATCCTCGAACCAAATTTCTCTCATCCTTCCTTCTTCTTTCTACAACTACCTCTCAACTCTCTTACACAATGACAAGATTCATATAGTACCCTCAAGCATAGCAGACGTTTTCCTTCTCGGTCAGTCCTGTCCTTTTCTTCTCACCGATCCCCTGTCACAGTTCTTAGATGAGAAAGTCACCTCCCACCCCACTCTTTCGTTCCCTTCTCCCCTCAGCCCATCGCGATGATCTCGTGTTCAAATCAAACTAGAGTCTGTTAGGCCCAGTGCCAGAGACACATACACGCACAACTCTGAATGATCCCCCCCCCCCTTCTCACTCAGTTTCGTGTCTTGAGACCCTCTCGTAATCTTACTGAAACTGTCAGTCTTGCATTTACGCACGGTCCCGGTCTGTTCAAGTCAGCATTGTTCAACCCGCCTCAGACATTATGTGAGCGCTTTTTTTTTCCTCTCTGCTTTGCTGTCCATTACGTTCCACTCCTTTTACACTCCCTTTTCAGACCCATACCCCTTCCCTGAATGATGTCCCGCATAGGGAATTACCGCCTGAGCAGCTCCCTCCGTCCCGTCTTGATTGCCGGGACGAGGAGGAAGCACTGTTGATAGAACATGGCTGTTTTAACTTACTGACTCGCTACCCTCTTCTACTCGTCTCCCTAATATGACTGTGTCTGGCATTTAAGCTGACGAGTACAGCACACCTTTCGGCATAACCTTTCGCCCTAGTATCTGTCATCCTCATCGTGAGTGGTGCGCCACCTTCCTCCTCCCGTACCCTTCTCTGCTTTTATGTGATGATCACAACACGACGGTCTTCTTACCCATGCTGGTGAAACCGCCCGAAACCCAATTTACCCGGGCAACCAATCTGATCTTTTTTTTCTCTCCTCCAGTCAACCTCTCGTTATAGCCCTGCGCTGACGACATGACCTTAGATCACTCATCATGCCCTCCAAACAACCCGTGGCCGGGCCATCCCGCCCCAAACTTTCCACCGCCACCCAAGCACCTCCTCCACCTTCAGTCTCCGGTTTCAACTCCTCCCGGACACAATGTGCCATGGCTTTGCCAGTCCTTGGCTCGGCCGACAAAGTCACCGTTTGGGACATCACAAACAATCGTGTTGTGTCTGAATGGCAAGTCGAGGGTGCTGCCAAAGTCGCCACACTCTGTTGGGCATCAACGCCTAGTCCTACCAGACGGAGAAAGAGAAAGAACAAGGCCAATGAATCTCATGTAATCGACGAGGAAGTTCTCGTCATCGCCACGCAGAATGAAGCCGTCATCTTCTCACCCAGCCGGTCGGAAGTTGTACAGCGCTTATCTTTGTCAACACCAGTGACTGCTGCCTGGTCCGACGATCGCAGAGTCTTATTGTCCACGGTCTCGTCACTGCTCGTGCTGTCACCTGACTTGTCTTCCATCTCCTCAACTATCCCTTTTTCATCAGGTATCGCCTCTCCGACAGCAGTTGCCATTCTGCCCTCTTCCTCCCGTACTACCCTACATGTCCTCGTCGCCAACACTTCCATTTCTTGCATTCATGTAGACCTCGAATCTGCCCAAGTCACACACACCTCGTCACCTCTACCTGCGTCCACATCTACCGTCTCTTCCATTCTACCTCTCCCTTTTTCACCAGTCGGGTATTCATTCCTCGTCGTGTCAGAGGATGACCGAATTGTCTCCCAATATACTCTCAAGACGCCCACAGCGCCGCTGAAACTATCATACCGCTTTGCCTCCCCGATCCTTTCACCTGCTCACTCTGTAGCCCTCTCACCTACCTATCTATCGGTGCTGCACTCTTCGGGCGAGATTTCTGTCTTTCCTGTTCCTACTGAACTTGACCTCGTTCGACCAAAATCCGATTCCAACCCTTCTTCCGTCAAAGTGGTAGAAGGCAAGGATGAACGACAAGCTCGAGTCTGTCGTCTCACGTTTGCTCCCGACTCGGAGACCCCAAGTACGCTGCTTTGTGGACGGCTGACCGGTGGCGGCCGTGTCACTTGGCATCGTGCCGTCCTCGAACACCCGGAAGGGGGGTTGAAAAAATTGGTCACGGTCAAATGTGAAGCTCAAGACCTGGTCAATGTCAATGGGTCAGTCAATGTGAGTTTCCCTCTCTCACCATCACATGAGCCTGACATTCAGAATATCGCCCCTCATCGTTTCGCTGCTCCCACCGGTGTGGTTGAAGCTCCTCCCGATGACATCGAAGACGAAACCTCTGCTCGATTGCCGAATGATGTGCATGTAGCCGACTTGTCCCTCGGTGAACGTTTGTTAGCTCTTCCAGACGCTGCGGCTGCGCCCATCGTCAATGGGGATGCGGCTCCAACCAAGGCCATCTCTGCTCCTGTGGGCCCAGTCAACGCTTCTTCTTTAACTCGACTTTTAGTCCAAGCGCTGCACACTTCCGACCCTGCGCTACTGGCCATGTGTCTTGCTCATCGCAATCCGACGCTCGTTAGGAACACGATCCGCAAAATGCCTGCTCAATTGGCTCTTCCCTTGCTCAAAGCATGCGTCGAGCGGTTGGGGCAAGGAAAGGGTGCCAACAAACGCGGCGGTGGAAGGGGTGTCTCTCAGTCGGAGCAACAGGCTAGGGGTACCGTAGAGTGGGTCAAAGGTGTGCTAGTAGAACGGGGAGCATTGTTGATGACTGTGGGCTCTCTCTTCCGTCCACACGTTTCCGGACTGACTTCATTCAGATGCCATCTTTACCCATACACCTGGCTGCGCTCTCTCAGCTTCTGTCTGCTCGTCTGCAGCTGTACCAGCCTCTCCTCTCATTATCGGGTCGACTCGACCTCGCGTTGACTCAAATTACCATGCGACGTCTCGCCACTCAGCAAGGGCAGGGACACATCGGCGGTGATGCCAACGAGGCAGTACGGTACGTTGAAGGCGAGAGCGATGAGGACGAGATTCCGATTGAAGCAAGCCATGATGACGAGGTCGAAAACATTGGGATCCTTATGAATGGCACCGCAAACGCGTGAGTGTTGTGCCTTTGACTTGAGATGTATCGCTGATGAAGGTCAGGCAGGATGATCAAGAATCCGATGAGGAAGAAGAAGATGATAGCGACGACGATGTACTCACGTCAGATTCAGAGGACGGGCGAAGTGAAGTTGTCGAAGGTGTGGAGGAGAGCGATGAGGAAGGTCTATCCGAAGAGGATTAAAGTTTGGAGAGTGATCATATCTGCATTTCTTGCATAGCATCGATCCGGTTTTCGTGGATGATACCAATGTTCTAACTATACTGACCGCCAGGATTGAGTCCTTTGATCCGACCCATCCTTCTTGCGTATTTGTCGAGCTTCGAAACGGGAACAAAAGACAAGAGTGCCCAATTCAGCCGTTGAACCCCAAGATATCCTCATCCTTTGTCACGATACCACCGCTTCCCGACGGTAAAGTTGTGAGTGAGTGTCCTTTCATCTCCCCCTTACGAGTGAATCAAAACCTTGCGACCAGCCAGGACCCTCAAAGGAAAAGTGTCGTCCCATTCTCTCCAATCTCCTTGACGCCCTCTTCCTTCCTGTCCATAGACTTTGCCATGCAGCAGATAAGGAATGTTGATGATCCAGTTTGTTTGAATCCCATTGCTCGATTCTGCGAACCATGCTCCTCATCCTGATTGCCATCCTGGCCCTCGCTAGTACGAGTTGGGCCGCTCTCGCACCTGCAAGCGAGGCAGGGGCTTACATCTCTCTCTTATCTTCGCAAGATCTTTGTCTCGGCAGAGCTTCGAACTCGAGTGGAGAATCCAGCAGTGCCGTAAATCTCGGAACAGGAAACAGGACCTGGACGGGCTTGAGGGTTGGATTAGTGGACTGCGCTTCTGCGGAAAAGTGGCTTGTTGGTGGCCTCCCTGGCGACAGCGAACCCCTCCGCTTTGATAATGGGACTCTCACTGCTGTCCCGGTGGGTACGAACGGCATAGATTTCGCGGACGCGACGGAGATTGGTGTGAGTTTTCGGCACGGTATCATGCAACCCGACAATCAAGTACTACGAATACTCGTACCCTACTCCTATTGTCTATATTTATGACTTGTTGAACCACATAATCAAAACATGGTCTCCGCTCACTGGCAGTTTACCGTATACGACTACCATCCTTCCTTGCAGCCAGGATATCTGTAAGTCAAATCCTCCCCCTTGGCAGCGCATGAAGTGTGCGATCATCGGTGTCAAGGGCTGAGAGACAGGTGGTATTGGACGACGGATAGTCAACTCCAATTCCTGGCTGCCGGCAACATCTGTATAGAGGGCGATAAGGACACCAAGTTGGTGACTCCTCGACCATGTGCTGATGTCTCTGCGCAGTGTGAGTATCTCGCTCCCACGTACCATCATCAGACGTGTTGAGGGAGGCGAAGGAATCACTGTGGAGTGGAATGGTCCTGACGCTTAGCATGGACCTCTCGGAGGGTTACAGGTTCAGTGAATACCAGCGGCATAGCCACCAGTCCCACTTATGCGGATCCTGTAGGTGGCTCAAGGATTCACGGTAAGTTTTGTTCAAACTTTGTAAGACTCTTCTTCGGGAGGACGCTGACGTGAGAGCACTAAGCAGGGACGATCTGTGTGTGACCATACAACCTGCTTCGAATCCCGACACTCCGGATGATTACTCCGGCTCTATCGCAAACTCAAATGGGATTGCCATGTACGTCTACTTTCTAGCCGCTTGATATCTTCCTCAAGTCTCTCTGTACATTCCGCTTATGACGCTTGTTGATGTCAGTGCAACATGCGTGCCAAACGATAACTCGCTTTCGGGCTTTCAGCTCTTTGCCTTAGCGCTGCCTGGCAACTTCTCCACAGCAAATTACACTGGCCCATTGCAGATCATCAACTCTACCGCTGTTGGAGATCAGAGCAGGAAATACTGTTTGACAGGGAGTGCCAAACCGCGAAATGGCTCAGCTATCCTGGTCCAAGAGTGTAATTCGTCTCCTGGTCAACAATGGATCGCGAACAATCGGACAATTTCTCTTCAAAATACTGGTCAGTGCCATGCCTTCTTTCAGTCCTTTCTACGTGCGGCTGCTACCACTTTCACATGATTCGGTGCTAAGACTTGGAAGTCGTGGTCGATGCTAAAGCGTACAGACTTCTGCCTCGATGTAATTCGGGAATCGGGTTATCCATTGGGAAACGAAGTCGTTGGTTACGAACCTTTCTTCAATCTGCAAACGTGGGCCTGCAATCCACATGACCCTCAACAAGTCAGTATCCTTCCACACTGCATGGCTCTCTCCTCGTATTATATATGGCGCTGTCACTAGCAGTAGGAAGCAGGTGTTCGATACGGCTGCTAACAGGAGACAGGTCTTCGGATTCTACTTCGCTCCGACGTAATCTCTATCCCGGCCGACTCCCCTCCGGTCAAGTCTATCAGAGGATTAAGGTCCCAAGAGTAATCCCATCTGCTTTCCTTGCATTGCATCGGCATTGTCTTCGTCTACGCACCTACCAAGTCATACTCGAAGCCGTCTCATTTCAACCGTCCGACCTCGAGTCATTCCCCAATCCTTTGTCGCGAAGATTTCCTACCGGTGATAGCATTACGAGTATCCTTTCATCGTCCCCCTACAAATGAATCGAAACATTGCACCCAACTCAAACCGTCAAAGAAATGTTGACTCCCTCACTCCGTTCCCCTTGTCAATCCGTCGAACCTCCCGTTTGAAGCGAGAAGATTGAAAGTTTATTCACACGCATTACATGGCGTTTCTCGAATACATTAACCGTGTCTGGGCGCGACACAAATCCCCTCGCCATTTTGTCGCCCAGTTTTCTTGACCTTTGTCGATTTGTCGTCCACGGCCTACATCCCGGTTTTCTCCTCTCTGATATGCTTCTCATCGTCGCATTTCTTACACTAGCAGGTCTAGTTGGCGTGAGGGCAGGCACATTCGATGGGCTATACATATCTCTTCTCTCCGCTGAGAATCTGTGTCTTTCAAGCATTCCAGATTCGGGCGGGACTAATCAAGGTGTTACCAACCTGGGAACAGGGAATCGAACCTGGACCGGCACACGAGTGGGATTGACCGATTGCAGTTCTGCGGATAAGTGGAGCAACGCCAGGCAGGGTAGCTCTGGCCCTCTGGCCATATGGACCAAGTCCCTCGCTGCTGTTCCGATTGGTCAGGACGGCTTTGATCTTCAGAACTCGACCGGGCTTGGTGTGAGTTTCTGATCGATCGTAATCCTCCCACCACAAAGAGTTCGCTCACGAAGTACCGCACCTCTCCTATCCGCAAGATCGAAGTTGGTTCGTTGCTCATCACAGATTGTCAAATACAATGGCAGTGAATTTGATCAGGACCCTTACTTGTATGTCTCTCTCTCTCTCTTGAGGACACACATGGACCCTTGTCTGTCTCTCCTGGGACTGACGGGTAGGTGGTACTGGGGGGAAGATAGTCACCTGCACATCTTTAGCAACACTGACATCTGCATCGAAGCAGACACGAAGACAAAGGCGGTGACCACTCAGCCTTGTTCGGACAAAGCTTCTCAGTGTGAGTAGCTGCACGTCGACACCACAATCGAAGGTCTGATGGACCAACAGGTCAACACCCTGCACTTTGGTGACTATAGATGGAAGTTGCTGACATCAGCTTTTGCATTCCGCAGCACTGTAACCCTGTTGAATTCGAGCAGCATCCCAATCGGTACAACTTACCCGGATCCTCAAGGAGGTTCGAGAATTCGCGGTGAGCATCCTTCGCGCTGCCCTACGTGATCATCTTCACAAGTCTAACGGGCTAGCGCTCGGCCGGAATGACCTTTGTGTGAGCGTGGCACCATCTTCCGACCCCACAGGGTCTTTAGCACCAGGGGACCCAATCTATGTGTACGTTCACGTCTCCTCGTTCCTGTGTCTCCCACTTTCATCCTGCCAGAGCCGGCGGATGTGTCGGGTCTAAGCGTTGTTGACAACAGCGCGAGGTGTCTGGACAACTCGAATCTCAACGTAGGGTTTCAACTCTTCGCCCTGGCCTTACCTGGCGACTTCTCTACGGCAAACTACACTGGCGCTCTTCAGGTGATGAACTCCACGGCTATCCATGACCGGACCCAGAATCTCTGCTTGGGCGTAGGTGATAATCCGACCAATGGCTCGAATCTCGCTGTTCAGGAGTGTAATGCAAGTCCGGGCCAACACTGGCTAGCTGACAACTCTACCATATCTGTTCAAGATACAAGTCAGTTCCGTTCGAATTGTCCCCTTTTATCGTCCTCACCTCCCCTTGCCCCCATTGATGTGCGGGTGATATTTTCGAGGTGGAGGAGCCACGCTGATTTGGACAGATATGTGTCTTGATGTTGTCCGCGGGTCGGGTACACCGCCAGGGGCAGAGGGCAGTTTTTTGCCTTATTTTACTTTGCAGATGTGGACCTGCAACCCTGGTGATCCTCAGCAGGTGAGTCATCCTCCTTACTTGATGCTACTCGCCCGTATCTGACCCTATCACCACCAGTCGGATTCAGCTAATGAGAGACATGATTGCTAACAAGAGCCAGAATTTCGGGTTCTACTTCGCTCCGACGTGATCTCTATCCCAGCCGGCTCAAGCAAAGCTTGTCCTCTCCGATAATCTCTTTCGAATATCGCCATGTTATCCATGTTATCGTTTTTCTTGTCCAGAGTCATGTAAAATGTTTTACTGTCAACCTCACCGATGCCTCAGTTCGTTTCCTCGTCGGTTCCAGAATCACACATTTCCACGTTCTCAGCAGTGTGACACGGAACATGCCCATGCCTCCTTTCACAATTACAACTCGGTTTCTCAGCTCACGATTCGAGCGGGGAATATACAAAGGAGATGTGTATATTGCTACTAGGCCCCTGATTTGGCCTCTCGTCTCTCACCCCGTTCGCGCCGGATACCCTTGTCTAACCCCTCGTTCGGTTATGACTTTTTAGAGGAAACTGTTCAGGTCGGCGAGTACATAAGGTCGTTGGCTCTGAAGAAAGAACATCTTCCCTGTTCATCTTATTCATTGTTTGTTTGGCACCCAATGATACCACTTCTACTGATACTACCCGCGTTTACCGGGCTGCGCCTGACCATCGCCGCGAACTCGGGGCTTTATATCTCGTTGCAGGACGAAAACAACCTCTGCCTGTCGGTGGAAGGTGCGGTGGGACTTGTTGACTGTTCCAAGGCTACACAGTGGAATTACATTCCGGTCATTGGGTCTTCGGGGCCGCTCCTTCAGTACAATCAAAACTTGACCGTCATACCTGTCAATCAGACTGGCTACGATATCACCGACCCAGTGGGCGTCAACGTGAGTGCACCCTTTCGAATTATAATTTTCTACCCTGATCATACTTTCCCAAACATCGCTCTCTTCCGCCCACTGGTCATCGGGCATCCCATCGTCGTTATCTCACCGATATCCAGTCGTATCTTCATCGCTGACCGATCACAGGTCACGACACTCTCCCAGGACCCGAGTAATCAGTATGAGTATCAGTACGGCATATTTCACTCTCGAGGATGCAATTGACTCGTAGATGGAGTTGGACTGCCAACAATGATATTCAACATTACGTCAATAAGGACTTGTGTCTTCAAGGTGACCCGGCTAGTGGACATGTCATACCTGCCAAGTGTTCCGGACAGTCCAATCAAGGTAAGTCAACCATTAAGTTTGGGTCGACTTCGCTGACACGCAGCATGGTCATACAGATTCACGGTTAGTGTACCAACGGACGGAGTTGTACCTATTGGTGTTGTGTATTCCGATCCACAAGGGACTCATAGAATTCGAGGTCAGCTTTCACTTTGTTCGAAATCCTCCTATATCGGCTCTGTTGACAGAATCTCATCAACCGCCAGACTTTATCAACCTGAGCTGATCATACTACAGGTCTAGGAAGGAACGATCTTTGCGTAAGCTCGGAGGCATATCCCGGTTCTGACAACTACACTGGCACTTTGTTTGCCGGTCTGACTGCAACTCTGTGAGCAGTTCTTCACTTATTATACATGATCACAAACTAATTACCAGTGCTCAGTGCGTCCCAAATGACTCCCCTATCACGTCATTCCAACTTTTTGAACCCTTTTCGAACGGCTCTGGTCCGATCAGATTCGAAAATTCCTCCGCCGCATTCAAAGGGTCGTCTTATTGCCTTGACGCTGGAGATTCTCCGGTAAACGGCTCTACTGTCCTTGTCCAAATCTGCAAGAATGGGGCGGTGGGTCAACAATGGACAAGTACCAACACATCAATTGCCTTATCTGGTCAAAGTGAGTTTCATCAATTGGCGGGAGGGAGATCGCTCACAACAAGATCTGTGCTTGCAGACCGGTAATGAGATGTATGGCGGCGGGTCCAACGAAGGGGACTACACACCAGTATTTGTGTTGCAAGTCTTCACTTGTAACAATGCACTCAAGCAGCAGGTATGTGATCTTGTCACGATCAAAAGAGCAAAGCTGATTCGAGTAGACTTTCACGACTTACACTGGCGAGAATGTGCCGCCCCCTATATCCACCAGCCGTGCTTGAGTTCGAAAAGATATGGGAATGGTGTCTTACTACCCATCTTGAGCAATGTTACTGTGAAACCTGTATTTGTATGTATCATCTATGTATTCCGTATCTCAATCCCTGAAGTTTATCCAAATGGTGATATGGGTGAAAGACGAAATATGTCACTGAACGCTCTTTTTCCCGCACTCACATTGAGATACAACCATTCCGCGCGCTGAATATGACGGATATGCTGCTCTACATTCCTCACTGACTTGCTCTAACTCGTATCTCACATCTCAGACCGTGAGGAGATGGGCTACTAGCATTCGGGCCGAAACCACCCCGATATTTCCTCAGTTGACTCCCTTGATATGTACCATCCCCCGTAAAAAACGGGTCAACACTCCTTCCCCATTCCCACGGGAACATGGCTGAAACGTTGAGTTTTCTCTGTGTGGTCAAGCCTGTGTGATCGTCTCCTCATAGCTGATCAATGGAGCCCTTCCAACATTCCCACAAACGCTAAACTTCGATATCAATACCCCAAAGGAAGCAAAAGGAGCAATGTCAGTATTCCAGAGTTACCCAAGTCACAAACATGTTTGACTACATTCACCAAATCCGTTCACATCTCCTGACTCCTTACTCCTTGACCCTATTACATTCTCATTTGGGAAACATTCAGATTACTATAGGTAAGGAGGAAAAGATAAAAGCGGCATGGGGTTTAAAAGACATTCCGTCTCCCGTTTCTTGGTTACCCTTTTTTGTGATCGTACCGTAACTGAGACACACCCTTGGTGCAGGTCACCATGTTCTCTATCATCATATCCATCGTCTTCTTTCTCAACCTACCATTGAACAAGGTCAAAGCGAATGACGGTGGGATCTACATTTCCTTATTGGACACGGAATCCCTTTGCTTATCTCTGGTGACCAATGATGTTGAACGTACCCAAGCTGTATGGAGAGGTGCCGTAGGTTTAACCAATTGTACCAACGCAACAACTTGGAGTTCCACTTTACACATAGGTTCTTTGGGACCGTTGAGAATGTGGAACGAGAATTTCGCGGCTTTACCCGTCGATGCAGTTGGCTTTAACGATGTTTCTCCTACAGGTTTGAATGTAAGTTTCTTTCATTTCAGTGAACTTTCTTCTCGAGGATGAACAGTGATTGATGAGGAACGGAATTGACAACAGGCGACAAGTTACAACAATACCGGAACTTACGCGGATTACACTTGGCTGTGAGTATTCATTCTTCTGTCTTGATCTTGAACATCAATACTTTTCCACAAGAAGCTTACAATTTAGATGGGAATATACCACGGAGAGCACGATTCAGTATCGAAACAATTCCAACCTTTGTATACAAGGTGATACAAAGACGATGCAAGTAACACCAGCCAATTGTTCTGGTCAACGTGATCAACGTATGTGTTTCCCTTACCAATCTGTTACTTGATCAGTGTGACTAATCAATTTACGCGTTGACATTCAGAATGGACCTATCGTCAGTCCCCCCAGTTAGTTTCTGCGAGCACTGTGAATGTCAGTGATGTTTATGCCGATCCTGAAGGATTGGTCAGATTACATCGTGCGTAAACACTTCATCTTAACTTCTCTTAATTCTCTAACATCCCTCTATTCAGATTATGGAAAGCTCATACATAGCACTCGGAAGGAACGATTTATGTGTTAGCTCCTTGGCATACCCATCTGCAAATGATAACTATAATTCAACTCTCTTCAAAGATCTCCAAGCTGTCACGTTAGTCGATATTCACTTTCCTTCCTCTTTGCCGCTAACGGTCAGTGCTCGATGTGTCAACAATACTTCACCTGTTTCCGACTTTCAATTATTTCAAGGACCCATAAACACATCTTATGTTGGACCACTGACCTTTGCCAACACATCCGCCGGTTTCAATTACACAAGCAGTTCTTACTGTCTTGATGCGGGACAGAATCCCAACGATGGGACGGCAATAATGGTCCAATATTGCAATTCGACCAATACGGGTCAACAATGGGTAGTAGATATTCATAATCATACTATCTCTTTGAATGATACTAGTAAGTTCTACACCTTGTTTTAAAGAAGAGGATTGACCTGGTAGATCTTTGTATGGACGCCACGAGAGGCTCGAGCGATTTGCCAGGTGCCCAGGGTTTGTTCCAGCCGGAATACCTGCTACAAGTTTGGAATTGTACCAAGGCTGATTCACGACAGGTAAGCTGCCATATCAATGGGAAATGATGGAGCTCATAGGTTGCAGAACTTCACCCTTTATACAGGACCGGATGTACCGGCGTCTTCGTGATATGGACTTGGGAAGTTGTGATCCGTGCGCGTTTGGTCAACTTGCCACTTGCGATATGTATGAAGGACTGTCAATGCATGTGTATATAACCCCGTGAGGGTGTTACTTTAAAACGTCCGTACTGTCTACGGCATTTCAGAAACCACTGAAACTTCATTTCAATTACTCCTTTGGGTCCCCTCTTGACGTGAAACTGACGCCACACTCGGCCCGGTCCCCCATCGTACCCCGGATCATGATGAAAGGATCTCAAAGTTTTCCATTTTCATTTCCCACTGTTACAAGTAAGAACCTTGTGAAAAATTACTGTCACCCTGGTCTTGGCGAGAATGTGCGAACGCCGAATGAGGATATATAAGAAGGTGGATCCGTCTTCCAAGCAAAACGCCTATCTGACTGTGAGATTAGCGTTGGTCGCTTCGGTTGAATCACCGATATAGTCCGGGATACGAACCATAAGATAATGTCCTATTTGGTCATATACATCCTTTTGGTCGCTGGAAACTCACTATTCGTCCACGCCCACCCTACGAAACATGACTCGACCGCGATGAAAGTCAGGGATCAGACCGGATCTGGAGGGACCCAGATCTACTTGGCTACAGGAGCGAACCAGAACAAATGTCTGACCTCAACGACTCCAGCTGACGGAAGCTCGGCGTCGTTATCAATTGTGAATTGTACTTCTGCCCATTGGTGGGACTATCTCCCCCAAACGACAGCCAGTGGTCCGTTGATAGGGGATTCCAAAGGTTGTGCTTTGACGACATCCGGTAATGGCTCCCTCAAAGTGAAGTTTCCCCTTCTCTACTTTAAATCGTTACTGATGGCGTAGTGGGATTGTTCCACTAATTTCAATAACCCCAACATCCAGTAAGTCGCCAAGTTATCCAGCAATAATAATCCTACAGACGAACTGAACTGACGTGTAGGTGGAACTGGATACGCCAAAGTTTCCTGCAAAGTGTAGCCGATGAAAGCAAATGTCTCACGGTGGATTCATCCGGAAATGTGGTTCTGAGTGATTGTTCCTCTGCTAAACGCGAGCCTTCATTTACCAAATTCTCTCAGTATTGGCTGATCAATTAGCATGGGTGTACAGAACATCTGCTACGTTTGAGCCAATCACCTCTCAAGTCACTATTAACAATATCTACCAGGACGACATACATCAGACTCTAATCAGGGGTGAGTAGGCACTCTTGATTTCACAGTCATCCTTCAGAGACACTGATTTTAAGCAATGGGGCGACCTGACTTGTGTGTCGGAGCCGTCCATAGGGCTTTGCAACAGGCAAACGGTAGCAACATTGCCGATGGTTACTATATCAGTACGGGCTTGGGGTTGAGCGTGTGAGTCTCCCACCTTGTTCCATTCCATAATGAAATGATAAAAACACCTAGCTGAGTATCAGGAACCCATCTGCCGATTCTCCTTCTTCATGGTTGTTCTTTCAATACTTCGAAATGCCTTACCCTATGGACTACAGCAAAGGCAACTACACGGGACCCCTAGCTTTCAACACCCACCTCGCCTTGGGAGGAGGAGGATATTGTGTAGACGCGGGTGATGCTCCCTCGGAATACTCTCAGTTGTATACTTATTCTTGTCAAGGGTCAAAGTCTCAGACATTTGTATCGGACAATAAGACATTGTCGATGGAAGGTACCAGTGAGTTTACCATATCCTGCCGCTTCTATACTCGGAATAGTGAAGGGAAAAGTGAGAGCTGAGCGGAAGATATGTGCGTCACGGCAACATCTTCTGGCGTTCCTCCTGGACAATTGGGAGAAAAGCAGCCTGATTATGCTCTCGTTATGAGGACGTGTGATGGGAGTCTTGAGCAGGTAAGACGATGATTCAAGTGTAAAATTATCCCCCGCTGAACTTCTAGAACTTCTTCTTTTACACAGGCCCCATCGTCATCAATCATCATGTTGACCAATAAAGTCATGAGACAAGAAAAACATTGTAGTGACAGAAGCGATGTGTTGTATAGATGGTAGTTGAGCAGTTGATCGATGATACTGTATGATCCGAGACAAGTGACTTACGTCCAGTTCATACGGTACATATTTTCCTGACTCTCTATAGACATTTTCACCATATTCGTACACCTATTGTCCATCTTCACCAATAATCTCAAACTTTCACCCTATCATACCCTTGTTATCTTCACAGTCGTTCAGCGTGTATAGACATTCTAGAAATCAGTCCAGTTCAAACATGTTCAATCAGAACTCACGTGTGGAAGTAGACCGGAGGCAGTTGGTCCACTTTGACCGTACGGTGCATTCGTATCGGCATCCATACAAAAGGTTCGTCGCAGTGGTTTGATATCGAACTTCATTAGCTGTGGAGAAACCCCACCTATGCATTCATCAGCTCTACTTCCACTTGAAGAGTATCCCCAACTCCACTCACATATACTGCTGGACATCGTCGCCTTCCAGAACGCTAGGATACATTGCCAGCTAAGTCCATTAGCATCTATCCTCACATGAATGAAAGACCTACGATAGGATCACCACCTTGAGTCCCATTAGAAGCCACCACACAAAGATCGCTACCTTCGTACTGCGCCCCAACCACGATCATCGCCGTTGCGTAGGTATCCGTGATTATATGGGTATTGAATTGGTAATCAACATAACCGTTGGTACATGGTACTAAAGAAAGGGTATCGTTGACGGTGGGACTCAAAGTGTTTGGAGCGAGACAGAGGGTATTATCTGCTATAGGAGAGAGGGTTACTTCTCCAAGGTTAGCATAAACCCCAAGGGTCACTAGGCAAGTAATAATAAAGAGCGAAAACATTTGTCGAGAAAATACAGATTGAAATGAAGAAGAAAGAAGAAGCGCTTTTCGAAGTATGAAAGCTAGATTGACCATCAAAACCCTTTCGAACTAGTATGTTTGAGAAACCCTTTGGGTCCTTTGAAAGATGCATACGTCAATTGAATGGAATAAGTAAATGACGGGGGGTAAAAGACACCAAGGAGTTTCACTTGGCATGTCAGAACCGTGAGAAATCGTCACAGATCAAACTCCGATTTTGACCACTGGCGTTTCTCTCGAGTCAGGATCTAAAATCCACAGTGTATCCGATCCAAACATCGAGTGTTAAACGTCAGTATCTAATCAGAAAAAATAGGGCGATCCCTGAATCGTTGTGATGCGATGAAATCGTGATGGGTGCATCAGTCAAAAGTTATTAAGCGAAACTCCTTACGAAACAGGATCCCAACTCGTTTTCATCTCACATCAATCTCATGATAAAGCGAACAACCTTATGCGCCCATTTTCGCCAGCGATGTGTCTCTCGTGTGTCTGAAACATAGTCCGACGGTGTCAGAAACCATTCTGAAAGTGTCATTTGAGCAGTTTCAAAGTGAACAAAATGGTGCTTGTACTCACTCGAATCGGATCCTGTACATTCTCCTATCCGTACGACTCGGCTATCCGCTATCAAACATCCTCTTGGTTCGTCATCGTCCTCATGATACACAAGTCTACCTTCGTCCCATGTCCAAGAACTACCAATCAGCATGATCCATTTTTCTAATGGTGGAAAAAGACGACTTGCGGTAAATGTGTGATGCTTTTCGAGACCAGATCGGATGGGGTGATCTAAACAATCAGCACTCATGACGATCCCCTATCAAAGATACTCACCAGAATCTCAGCTCCATAGCTTGAATTATACGGTATTGCGGTGAAGCCTGACCATCGTTCTGACAACGTTATCGTTTCGTCCAGTCCTCTTCTCTTCATTCGCCATACTTGACAATGATCACTTTCGACGAGTAACAATCGGGGGATCTGTTCTCCTATCTGTATATCTCCCGGTTCCTTAACATCTACACCTAAGCAATATGTGGGACTATTTGCCGGTGAGATTCGTACGGCGTGTATCTTTTCCAAGGCTAGAGCGAGAACAGAGGTTGACAGCATGAGAAGAAACATTCGACGAAGCATGGTCGTGAGACAGGGATGAGGGTGGTAGAAAGTGTGAAAGTGACAGCATCATGAGTTCTAGAATACGCTTGTTTCAGATCCCGGTCAGTGTGAAGAAAATCAGGAAGGATAAAGAGGAAGGAGGAAGGAAGAAAGCAAGAACAAAGGGGGAAGTGAAAGGGAGTGTTTCCAACTCATGAAACCATAAAGTCAAGCTCAAGGGGTTCACTCTATCCACTCCGATCTACTTCGGCGTCATGGAGAAGGGAGGTCAAGTGTGAGTGGTGATAAATGCATTTTCGTACACACGACGATTGTTTCCAACTAACGTAGGCGAGTAGGTGCCGCAGTGGGTGAGCTCGCAGCCGTCATAGTACTCGTCAATGTCAACAACTGCATTTTCAGTTCTATCCTTTCACAGTCTCCCAATAGTATAGAGTACGATTAAGGAGCAGACCAACTTACCTGTTGCGGGTCGGGATCGCGGCAGGTATCCATGACTGCCAATAATTGGGCCGATGTATCATTTCCTGTGACAGGCAGGTTTCCGGTCCCAGTGAGCGTGAGGCAATAAGCTGAGCATCAATTAGCATCTCATCGAATCTTCAAAGAAGATATCTCACGGGAGTCCAACAAAAACAGGAATGTACCTTCCAACGAAAACTGCTGAGCCTTTCCACCCGTGCAGGGATAAGTGAGGACGAGAGATCCAATTGATGGGTTGTCGCCAGCGTCAAGGCAGATGTCAGTCGATTCTCCAGTATCGAATTTCACCGGTCCGGGTCGATTCGAGTTGAGCTGCATGTCGAATCGTTGGGTAATCGCCTTGTTGGAGGCAGTGGAGTTCTTGCAATAGGCCCTGTATGTAAGTCAACTTGTTTGATGATCGTGGGTTTCAAGATTTCTAGAGCAATCAAAGCTTTCTACCAAGCAAGCTCATCGGAGTGGACGTTCTGTCAGTCACGAGATCTTGGCACAAAATGTCAACACGCTCATGTTGGGATGAGGCCAGGGTGATATCGCATGGTAGTGGGAGCGGAAAACAAAAGCAATGACTCACACTCCAACGGGCATACCTGGCACGATTTGATCGGCATCTGCTGGCAAGGCCGAGAGACAGAGGTCAGATCTTCCGACGGCTATCACCCTTCAGCTTCTATCGAGTATTTGTAGGACGGCCAGCAACGCTCACCATAGATATGCGCATCCCCATCCTCATCCTTGATGGGAGGTGGGTTAGCCGATGTGGGTGTTGTATCATTCTGCTGTGTAGTCCGGAAAGTCCACGCTATATATTCAACTTCCCAATCCTCACCAAAGATGGATACCAGTTGACTCACGTCCACTCTGTGAGCATATTCCCGTTTGAACATTTTGACCAACAACTGTCAAGCAAGAAGAGCTGTTTGCCGCGCTCTGAATGTAACCTTCCCTCGTCCACAACCACCTACTTGTCAGCGCAAACCTTCTAGATGAATGGAAAAATTCATACGCACTCAAATGCGGGATCGCTCCCATCTGGTTTGTCACAGTCCACCTGATAGTCAGCTCACACACCATGATTTGATTAGAAAATGCAGCACTCACAGAGACCTGTTGGTCAGTGTATTGTACAGCACACCCAGTATCAGACGCCACCATGGGGGTTGCTTTTAGTAGGAGGGGCTGGTACAACCAGGTGGTCGCGGCAGCACAATCAGTCAGAGTCAATGACTTCTTATCAGTACCGATGCCAATGCATTTTGTCGTTTCGTCGTATGGCGAAAGGTAAATGGGCGGCTGTCCATCTCTCTTGACTTGTGGAAAGTGTAACGTGGTAGCAGATACGAGGTGGAGTCCGACGAGGAGGCCGCACACGTGTTTGAAGTTCATGTTGACGATTAGCTTAAGCGTCCAGCGCTGATAGAAGTTCAGCTAGAAAATAGATTCGACTAAAGTCAACGATTGTCGGGGCGTACGTAGAAGTCAGTGACCTATTTATCCGATCCGGAACGTTTCTTGGCGCGTCAAATCGGACAGGAGGCCGGTCAAACTTCCCACCACAGTGACCGGTCAGAACCGTGAGATCTCAGAACCAGGGGGGGATAGTCATGAGCACCTTTCATAACGAATCGGGGTCAGAAGGGAGCGTTGTCAATTAACAAAAACTCAATCTGACTAGACTGGCGAGGGGCAAAAAGGGGAGAACGTAAGACTTACATCTTTGTGTGTGATCCTTTGTGTGGACGATCCTCATTCTCACGGCGTCAAACAGATCAAAGGTCCGAAGAGATTAGAGCTCGGGCATTGACAGTGTCCATGGAAGACCGAAAGAACTGACTGGAAGAATCAAGCGATACAACATAGGTTTGATAGTTCAATTGTCGGCGCTTTTACATAAGATTGAAGGAAGGAGTTGTGATAAAGGGAGAAGGATGTGAGAGAATGGATTTCCCTTCAGGTTCCACCTTCTGTCCGACGATGAACCTTCAAAGCGTTTCGCGTCACATCGAAGTATTCCACATCTTCCGTGGCTGAGATGAGGACGTAGTGTTGTTTTCGAGCAATGGTTTGGGTCGCTGATCGGGTTCGAGGGGACGATCGAATCGTACGCGGCAGATCCAGGAGAGTTTGAGTGTGGGAAGACGGGGCTCCTACAATGGTCTGTAGGCTGATTGTACTTCGACTCGCCTTGATAGGACTGCCAGATCGCCGGGAGGAGTCCCCGATACCTCTGGACATGGAGGGAGCGTTCGATTCCGATTCATCTGATGAAGAACAGAGGTCGATCACACCAAGAGGTTCTACTCTGTGACTGATCGGTTTTGTGGCCTTCATCGGTTTCTTGGGAGACGATACAGCGTAGGAGGAAGGAGCTGGCTGAGTGAGTAAGTGACGCGTCCGTCTGAAAGTGGATGGCGAGACAGATACCGCCTTGATACCTGCCAAGGCGATATGAGGAGGGCTTGAGGAGCGTGTGTTCAAATTGGGAAGAGATGGGGATTTCTCTCTCAAGACGGGGTGTCTTGGAGGTGAGCTCGATTGCAGTAAGCTGCTCGATGGTGATTGGCTGTCTTCGGGGTGCCTTTCAGCTTGTTCGAGTTCTCCTTGTGAAGGTTGAGATGAGGAAGTGAAGAAATTAACGAATTTTCGAGAGTCTTCCGTCGTTGACTGTAATTTGGCCTTGCCTTTACCGCTGGATGTCTTCATCTTCGACGCAGTCTTGACTTTGATGGGTTTTGTGGCCTTGCCAAGTTTTGCCGCTCTTTCGTTCTCATACGCCTGCACCAACTGGGGCCAAGCCTCCTGTATCAAGTAGTCTCCTATCCACACTCTACTTTCTGTCTTAGAAGTGACTTGAGAAGAGGGCGGCAGTGCATCGGCGTCGTCGCCTCGATCGATCAAACCCAACAATCGACGTTCTTCTGGATCAAGGGAAATGGGATCCACTCGTGCTCCTACCATGGCTGCTCGACACCGGTCTGCAAGGACTGAATGGGAGAAGGAAATCCGATATTCCTTCAGATCGGGGTTGAGTGGATCGGGTCGGATGGAACAAATCCTGCCCACGTAATCGGGCATTTTGGGTCTTTCTTGAAACGCAGGAGTGTGATCTGGAGCGGAGGAAGATGTTGGCAGAATGACGGGAGCGGTCTTGTCGGAGGAAGATGGAGATGATGTGACAATAGGGAAGTAACTAGTAAGTCGAGAATTCGAGGAACTGACGACTTGAGGTGTTCTACTCAATGTATCCCTGGCCGTATTCATCACCTCAGCCCCGAATAAACTCACACTCTCCCCTGCGAACTTCTTACACACAAGATCCTTAGTACCCCATTCGAAAAACTTCTCGCATGCCCTTGCCATACCCTCCAAGTCTCCCCTCCCATTGGACCTTGCTTTACCGCGAGTTACGGACGGCTGACCTTGGCCAAAACCTGGCCAGCCCTGAGTGAGATCGAGAAGAGGGGAAGTAACTGGACGTAGATAGGCGTTCAGGGTGAAGGTCGGGAAGAGAGTTGCAAGGTCGTGTTTTTCCAACTCGGTAGCACGAGCGGGAT
Organism: Tremella mesenterica DSM 1558; assembly: GCF_000271645.1. Taxonomy (NCBI): domain Eukaryota; kingdom Fungi; phylum Basidiomycota; class Tremellomycetes; order Tremellales; family Tremellaceae; genus Tremella; species Tremella mesenterica. Next base: position 913,314 of record NW_006711229.1, read on the forward strand.
AGCGTCGTCCCATGAATCTGGAAGAGTTTGTACGAAGTTCTGCTACCATTTGTTGATGCACAGATGACAGCTGGGAGGTGAATGATGCCGGAGTTGAGGTGTATTGTTTTAAGAAGTGGCAGAGACCAGCGTTAGCCAAGCCGAACGAAATGGTAGCTCCTACAATGTCAGCTAGTACAACCAGAAGGGCAGCTGTATTGACTCACCGAAGCCGGATAAGCCTTCTGGGGCGTAGTCACCCCCACCTAACAAAGCAATCAAAACCATAGCCATCCGACAGTCTTCCTCCGTCTTGAGAGCAGTCCCTTCTTTGTCCGTCCACAGTTGCTTGATAGCCTCTGAACGATAAACCTCATAAGGTCGAAGATCTCCCTTGAGGGGATTGTTTTTGGTGATTGTAGATGCTTGAGCACCGGAAAGTGTGGGCGAGTTACTATAGGTGAGATCAATCTCCAAACTATCACCGAGACTTACTTTCTCAACAAGCACGTCGCTCCGAATAGGAGAGCGTCGACATCGTCTGATAGAACAGCATCAATCTTGCCTTGACGGTTCATTACTGCCAACTCGGCTTCCGCTTCCCCGGGTGCCTGTCATAAGCTCATTGCTGCCCACGGACAGACATCTACTACAAAGAAGCCCAAGAAAGACGTCATGATCTTTGTAGATGTTTAGACTCACGTTCCACCACTCCAGACCACATTCATCTAACAGAGCTTTGAACTGCTTACTCCTATGATCTGCCGTCCCGAATTGTCCAGTGATATTCTGATTCCTCTTCTGCGAGGGTTTATTAGGACCATCTAATATATGAGCTTTGATGCGAATTCTCAAGGAAGCTCACCAAAGACGAAGACCGGTAAGACTGGTTGTTGAAGTAATTGTGTGATTTTGTAAAAGATCGTTCGCAAGAAAGGGTTTTCCCCATGTTGAGGTACCTGAGCATGAAACATCCATATTCTTCCTCAAGTCAGAACGTCTTTCACATAGTCATGTATTGAGCTCACGATGCGTCTATGCCTATCGTAAGGGCACGATGACCGTTGTGGTTTGACAAGACGGCTTGTCGAGCTAAGGTAGACAAGGAAGTACGAGTAGCAGCCGGTCGCAAGAGCTGTTGGTGAGTTTCTCTCGAGTGCATACACAGGAAAAGCTCACGTCCCACAATCCTGGCACACCCATGATTTCAAGAATGCAGTAGTCTATAGCATGATATACACCAAGATGACAAGATTGAACACCCAAGGTTACTAAGGAGATGTTGAGATGTTGTTTTGACCAAAAGTGAGTGAGTAACTGTAGTGGAGGTGTCACGTGACTCCAAATTTCGCCCCTCGAAACCTCAACTGTGCTCACCTTTGCAAGCTATTCTTCTCTTCTCTACCACTTGCCAACAACGAGGTCATCATACAACCATGGCGTCCTCTTCTCAAATACCTGTAGAGATAGGTGCGAGTCAAAAGAAGAAACGTAAATCAACCTTCAATGATGAATCCGACGTTCAAGTCATCGTTTCACCTCCTTCCAACACAGTCGGTCCTGTCTTCGGTAAGTTTTCTCCTCACATTTGACACATTAGCTGACGAGATGTAGTCAACTTCCCCTCTATACGTCCTTCCAAAACTATCCCTTTCACACTTTATTCTCGTACCCCCGAATCTACTCTCCCTCTGAACAAACAACCCACCCTTTTAGCTGGTGAAACTGAAGATGTGGAATTTTTCTCAGTCAATGGAGAAGGTCATGGAGAGGGACACGACTGTTCATATCTTCCTGCGATATATGATCCTTCCACTCAACAATTACACATTCATCCTAACGCTCCATTATACCTTTTGGCACATCAGGTGAAACGGTTGAAACAAAGTCAAATGAGTTCTCCTAGTAAAGATCCCGCAGAATATAGGGCGAGAAGGAATGATCTAGGAGAAACTTTCGGAACGAGGAAAGCAAAGAATCAGATCAAAGCTCAAGAAAGGAATAAAGTCGATGTGAGAGCTATGGAAGGTGTAAAAGGACATTTGATGGAGAGTATAGGTGAAAAGGTCATGGATGAGGAGGGTGAGTTTTCAGAATCAATCAATGTCACTAGATACATGATTGTCAAAAGGATATCCAACATATGGACCTTTGTTCTGCTACGTCGTACTTCCCTCTTCTTCTATCTCCAACACATATCACACACTTCAAATCAATCCTCTCTCACCCTTCATGATCAGACCGTCACTCAATCTTCACTTTCAGCTTCACAAAGGGATTTCTGTGTAAGAGCTGACTTTCAGGTCCTGTCCCTCCATCAGAACTTATCCCCATCCCAAACCTCGAAACCTCAGATTCATCTCTAGTCTACCCCCGAGAAGTTCTAATACCAAATAACGAATGGGATAGTATCTCCCTATCTTCCTTTCGTTCCTCTACATCCGATATTCAACGTCTTCAAACCCTTCCACATCGTCGTTCAACATTTATCAAAAACAAGATCGTTTCTATAATGAACGAAACTTCTTCTTCTAAAAAGAATACCATGACAAAATACATCATTTATCTTTCTTCTTTATTCGCTTTCCTCGATCTCTCATCTCAACTACATAAGTTATCAGGAACAGAATTACAAGATAAATTACCAGGTGTCAGTCCACAAATTATCAGTGGATTATGTATCAGATTTGGGGAACAAACGAATGGAGGTAAAAGATGGAAAGTTACAGAAATGACAAAAATGAAATTATTAGCTTGGATCTGTACTATTTGTTTGGCAGTGGATGGTTGGACTACGGATGTTTTAAGGATTGCTAGTGATTTAAAGATGACACCGAATAAGTGAGTTTGATCCTTGATGACTCCTGTCAATCTTTCGTTATATATACTCAAACCTCCTACTTTGATCTCGTACACTTTCTTCACACTTGAGTCAACTCCATTCTTCAGTCTACTCCAGTCTGTGAATACATCTCACGATGCTCTCACATACAAGTAGTTTGTCAAGACTGGTTTCATCTGGTCTTCACCTAATCGAATAAAATTTATCCGTTTTCGCAAAGTCTACTTGTCTATCACACAATCAGGGACTCACTCAGCTCCATCACCCGAGTGTCAGAAAGGGACGAGAGAGACCTTTGTCAATGCGCGTTAGCTGATATCTAGGGTGGTGGACATCTTCAAATCGTTAGGATGTAAAGTCGAACCCGCTCCTCCTCCAGGTACCAACTCTCGCAAAGCGACATTGAAAGCACCTGTCATCTTTCCGAAACCCAAACGTCGCGGACCTGTCCAGCGATGAGCAGATCTCCTTCCTATTCGTACACGCATCTCATTCGACATATCACGTCAAGTCACATCTTCCTCGTTTCTCATCCTTATTGTGTACATTTCATACCATAGCTGGTTCATGCATCTCATCCATACTGTTCGAACCTACCAAACAAAACCTCCACGGCAGAACGAGACAGAAACGCATGACCAAGTCGGAATTATGGAGGTGCATAGGTATGAGCTTCATCTCCACAAGTGAAGAATAATCTATAACGGTCATCAAGATCGTGCATATTTCGTTACACCAAATTTCCCTATCCATTTCCCCTCATTCGCAGGTACATATTTACAAAGGCTGAATGTGTACTTTCTACTGTCTTCCAGGTGCTAAATACACTTTCCAACTTTTAGCTCCATCGGCACTACGCATACTTACCGCTCCACCTTTTCTCAAAAGTTCAGCTACTTTAGAATCAAGTAATAACAACCTTTCTTTTCCTTCCTTTTGTCTGATGAATTTTCCTTCTTCTTCTTCCCTGGCTAACGCATCATCCCTCTGATGAGTCCTTCCTTCCTCCCCCGACGTCCCGTTGGTCCACACGGATGTCACGCCGGTTGAGCTGGCTACATTGCCAGACGTTCGGCCTTGATAAGACAAGGGTCGGGGAGAGAAAGTTAATCTGCGTGGGGTGATCAGGGGGTGAGTACGGATAGGAGGTAAACGACGAGAAGAGGGCGAGAGATGAGAGTGTATTGATGATGGGGGAGAAGATGAACGAGGGAATAAAGCGTAAGCTTGGTGGATCGTAGAAAGGGAATATGCCCGGCGATGAGTGTTGTGAGATTTGGGTTTACTGATTATCAGACTTCCATCCTCAACCGTTGTAACCAAGGAATGATCATGTTCATGGGGACCAGTGATGACTCTTTGAAACTTTTAGGGTTCATTCTGTGATTGGAAGTGATTTGAGAGATAGTGTGTGTGACAAGGGACCTAGGGGGGTAGCGACGATGGTGAAAGTCGATCTTGAAGGAAAGAAAAGGAAAGGACGGGGGGTTAAAGTCAAAGATAAATGACAGGAGAGACAGTTTCAAGTTAGAGACAAAAATGTACTCACGCAGTCAAGGGAGGAGAAAATTTGGTTCGTCTCATTGGTGGTAACATCGGTCTAGCTGTTTTTGGTGGACTTACAGACTGGTAATCAGTTATCTCTACTTCACTCATCTACTTTATCCTCCCGGGTTGAGGAGTTCAAAGCACCTGGTATGCTTCCCCTGAAAGACTTGTTCGAGGGAGAGAGGGAGAGAGGGAGAGAGGGAATAACACGCAAAGGACATGTAAGATATATTCAAGAAAGAAGGAAATAACTCACCCCCGACCCCAATCTCATTCTCTCCAACCTAGCAAAAGTCCTTTCTCTCCCAACACTCCCCGTACTACCAGACAACGGTGATCCAGAGTGTTCACTATCGCTCCATCCCATATATGCTGGAACTGGTGAAAGAGAACTCCGAGTACTTTGTGATAATACTGAACTGTTCGACCTTGGTGAATCCGTGATCCATCTTGGTCTTTCATTTTCCATCATGTTGATATTCGTATTTGTCGTAGTCATCGTAGTTATGATCAAGGCAACCTGGACGGATTTTGAGCTACTGAGTTACTGTGAGAGATTGGTGACTTTCCCTGTATCGAACACGAAAGAAAAAGTGGGGAAACTGTAAAGAGACCATGTTCTATAAGTAAGTTATTCGACATGAGACCTTACAATACCCTACTGTGCAGTTATGAACGAAAGACAATTGCTTCTGGTCTCATCATATTCCCCTCTCGAGGTGTTCTATACGTTTGTTTGAAATGTAAGAAAAGAGATCAGCTTGGAAAGAGAGAGAAGATTATCGTTATTGACCGGGAACAATGACATGTTCTGTCCCGACGCTCGGATCTCTCGGGGATAATAGACCTCGAGCGTAGGGGGGGAAAGAGGGGTAAAGGGGATGAAAAGTGAACAGTAGAGAGGAGAGATGGTCGCTTTGTTTGTTGTTTTAGTTCCTGGGATCCATACGTATGGTCTTATACTGAAGTTGGAGGAACAATAACACGGGTGGGGTCATTAGTGCGATTTCAAAGTCAGTGGAGAGTGGAGCAAAGAGGAAGTTTTAAGTCTCTTTCTTCTGTGATCACTCTGATTCTTACCCTTTCAGTATCAAATCAACAGCATACCTATATCTTGCCTGTTGTTCTCGCTTGATAAGCCGAGTTAGGTAGCAGTATACAGCAACCAAATGAACCAAACAAGAGAACGGGTTGGGAGGTAAAGGACGGAAGGAGGCGGTGGTCAAAGACAATAAGCTGCAATTCCGACGGAAGTATTCAAAAGGTGGGATCGAATAAGTTTCGACCCATTTCTAACTTTTTCAACCACTCCCACGATGGTGAATGGTGAGGAAAGACAAAAAACGTCAACTACGACGAAGACGAAATGGCAGAAACATCTCAAGTCAATATAACATCAGGTTTAGATAGAGCGGGAACATTACAACAATCAGTATCAGCAGGTGTGATACATGACAAGATTACCATTGTGCGTTGTCTTTTCTTACTTTCTCCTCTTTGTTCGTCTTTTGAGACGTTGACCACCTATTTCTCCATACTATTACCAGTGTTGTTCTGAGCACAAGAAGATGATCAATACTTGTTTCAACTAGCGGACTGTTGTTTTGAGCTGATGTATAGCTACCAGGTCATGAACCAGATTATTCAGCTTGCACTTTTTGTTTATGGAATGAAGATCATACGTTGGGAAACGCTTTACGGTGGATGTTGATGAAAGAGTGAGATCTCTTTTCTTCCTTGTTCCTTTCAGTACTTGACTACTTGAACGAACCTCACTTGACATCTTACATGCTACATAACTCTTCGTTCCCATTTCGATCAAATGTGTTTTCACTGACGGCTCTTCAATGCGAAGGAATCAGCATCTCTCTCGCCAGCTACCACTCTCTTGTGGAAGGATAACAGTCTTCATGACTCACCCGATGTACGAATGACTTGATCAGTCTAGAAATGCCGAGCTGCCGTAACGATGTGAGGAAGAACAACTCACGTCTAGTCCCGATGTAGAATTTTGCGGTTATAGCGCTCCTCATCCTTCCGATCCGAAGATTCATCTTAGAGTACAGATGTACGGTAAGTCGACGCCTTCCGTCTCTTTCCCCGACCTTGCTTTCCCCCCGCTATACTCAAGCCATTCCTGCCTACCCCGGTCTCGCGTCAGTCACCGCTTTTCTCCCTTTCCCCAAAAACATCTATCGATGCGCAAATCTCAGTATCTCATCTGATCAATCATCTGAAAGGATCATAGAGGTTGATTTGGCGCATGCTGAATTCCAGACAATCTATCCGCCGTGGAATGTCTGAGAAAAGCTTTGAAGAATCTGAGAGAATTATTTCAATCGATCGATTCGGCTTATTCCAAATCTCTCCAGTGAGCCTTTCAATCGCTACAGACACCTTACACATCTCCCTCTGCAGCTTATATCCTCATTCACTGCTATACCGGACCTTCATTGAATTATGTCACTAGTCATTGCGAAAAGGGCTGGAAGCAGACCTACCATGACAAAACCCATGGCTGTTACAAGAGGTTTGTACATCAAACGCTGATTCCACAGACAGGGGAAATATATACAAGAAGATGATGTTGATGTTCGGGCTGTGGTAGCTGAGACATTGGAAGAGCGCGCACGAGCTATGGACATATCATAGTTTCTTTATCACATCTCGAGAGTAATCTGGTATTGGTAATGTCATCATCGTATGTATCTGTAAATCGCAATGTAACATTTATATCATGTCAAAGCACCTTTGATCCACTGACTAGAAAGTGGTTCAACTCGCGGCTCATTTGTTCAAAACGATACCAGCCCGGATGAAAGTGGTGAAATATACTGCGTTACCAACTCACCACGCGATGGTGCGAGCGTACGACCAAGCGTCAGTATCGATGGTGATGTAGAGGTACACTGGGTGTTTTTTCTATACTAACTTCTTCATAACCGAACATGTCACTACACTAGTGGAGAGCCCAATCACAAGGAATGAACCAAATGGCTTTGACATGGTGTTGATTTCTTCCAACATACGTGGTAGAAAGGATGAAGAGTGAGAGTGAGTAGAATTGTACTCTCTATGTACAGTCCACTTCGGCGGTCATTGTCCGAGAAACCCGGATGCCGGATGTCGGTCGGTCAATGCCCGATCGGATGGCCCGACTACGAGCAACCCGCACCGATAGCACGATCGCACAACACCACATCACAACAGGATACCAAGGTCCAACACCGTCCATCTCTGTGTATATACACTTACGTCCCTAGTGCCCAAAAGATCTGAAAATGTCCACCGTGGACGTGGGGAAGAAAAATTCAGCACCGAGAGTATTACCCCACTATGGAAATCTTCTCTTTCACATTTCTTCCGTTGGGGTCATGTTGAAAGGGTTCATGGCTTTACAAGATATGTCAATCTCTAAAGCTGTCGAACCGCAAGTGAGTAAACAATCACCTTAGACATCCATTTTTCTTGTATGACCTACTTATCCTCTTGATACTCTTACTGGTTATATCTGTCCATCATCACTCTCATCCACCCGATATCTGTTTATCCCGATTTTCAGTCTCGTGCTCATGACAATCGAGACTTGAGCTTGGATTCCTTACTACACAATGGTGATTCTTCGATAGTTGGTATAGATAAGGAGTGTCTGGTAGATCTGGTTGATAAGAGAGCTTTCCAGCGATCGAGTATGAAGCTAAAGTAGTAATCGCTAACGTACAGTTTGGAGGTACTTATCCTCCTCTCTTAAAAAGACAATGACTGATCTCAAGGGTTTCTTCTTTACCTCACTATTATAGGGTGAGCAGACAAGAGTATCGAATCTTTTGGAAGAATCGTTGACGGAATAGATTATTTGGATCTGGGATGGTCATGATTTTTTCTTCAATCTCGGATTTACTCCCTTCCGTCTCATGTGAGTGATATGTATCATTTTTATCTTTACTCTTCTTCCCCCTTGACTCTTCCTTCTTGATAAATGTCAGTTCGCTTTCGTACACATCGTACGCGAACATTTTTCGGATTGCTGCCCTTTGGCAAGTGGCTCGTTAGGATGTCGATGAATAATTGTTACGTTGATGTACCGTCCTTCTTGGAGATGACGATTCTGATGACAGTTGTTAGAAGATTAAAACGATCCATTCTGTTATTCGCCATGCCGGTGGAAATTGTTATCTCGTCCATTTATGTGAGTCACCTGTCTTCTTATCCATCCTCATACGGCATTTCCTACCATTCTCCAGGGCGGACAGCTTCTCTTTCGATCTACATCGTTCATGGATCTGCCTATCTTGTCTTCCACTAAATATGGAAGAAGAGCGCGTGTCTGAGATGACTACAAAGGAAAGCCAGGGACATCAGAGTGTAGTAGGGGGAAAACGAAAGTGTGAACAATATTGACTCACACATAGTGGCCGTTGGTACTTTTCAGACCAGAACTCATGTTCCCTCCTAATCCTGTCATCTCCATTACTCCAGAACCATCCTCCAGCCCCAACACAGACTTGCTTTTCAGGATTCCACTCTGGATGGATCTCAGTATGCATGCGGTACCTGGTATCGTACTCCTTTTAGGTAAGTTCCTCTTCCGACCCACCTCTACCGTCTATCATCCTGTAATCTCTCCCCTCTGACACATCCACCTTACTTGTACACTTGGTCAAACCACGCCTACAACTACCCGTCACTATTTCCCAGTCAAGATGCCAAAAGTAACTGTTCGACTTTGCAGTAACCGGAACAGAGGAGTTACACCACAAGAAGAACCTCAGAATTGACGTCAGACTTCTTCCTGCTCGAACCCAAATACCGACAACCTGCTTCTACTCGCGGAGCCGCCTTGCTCGCCATTATCTTCGGAACGACTTACTCGCTTTGGATAGAATACGCATCTAACATCAATGGGAGATTCCCTTATCCATTCTTGACAGTCATGACTCTTTCTCAGAGGGTTATGATGTATGTTATCAGTACGGGTTTGGCATTGGGAGCTTTTAGGTTTTTGAATTGGTTACATCGATAATTCATGTGGCATATGGCATGTTTCTTTATGCATGGTTTCTTCCGTGGGATTCCCCTCGCCCCACACGCTACCTATTCTACTCATATGAGCTCTTTACAACAAGACCAGCTACATGCTGCATGCTGTATGCTGTACGTCCCAGTGCCTATAGGTCATAGGGAAGTTGGGTATAGCTGGCTACCAAAACATGCCAAAATCTGTCACTCGGTGATATGAAACGATTTCCATCAAAACAATCATCAGTTTCACCTTTTGTCTTTTCTTCCCATCATTTAATCTCTTCTTCTTCGCCCTCGTTCTCCCTTACATACGTCCATTGTCCCCGGCCATTACCCGCTTGACTTTGACTTGTAATCCTCTGCTCATGCGCCTACACAAATACCACACAAACCAATTTCAGGGTCTGAAATCCTTCACCTACCAATCGTCATTCAAATCCCTTCACCTGTCAATCACTCTTCACCTGTCACCTGTCAATCGTCAATCCACTTCTACCATCCAATCATACTGATCATTGACAAGCGATTGACATGTGAACTGAACAAGTGATTGACGTTTGAAGTCTTGTTGATGTATATATAAAGAAGGCACATACTGACGAGTTTATCAACACCATTACTTACAACTTCATCAATCTCAAACAGATCTTCCATCGTCCTTCTATCAAATACACAGTTAAAAGTTCAAAGTTCCAAATCATAAAACTATCCTACCAATCACACACACAAGTTCACAAAAAAAATGTACCAATCACCTCGTATCGCACCTCTTCCACCTTCACCATCTACTATCCGGACTACTTCTTCTACCATATCATCTACCGGATCAATAAGAAATTTACCACCTTCTCATCCTTTCGCAACTCATTATATCCCTTGTATAAACCAATCTCGTCATATTTCTTCTCAAAACCAATCTCAATACAACCCTTCTTTATATAATCAAACCAACGATTCTTCATCTTCTTTCGAATCTGAATCAACACATTTTCACAACAACGTATCACCCACATCTTCGTTATCTAAACCATTATCTCCTCGATCTTTTTCTACTTCTAATCATTTCTATCATCCTATTCCTGTTCATTCAGCATTACCTAATCGTATTCACAATTCTCCATACTCTGATCGATCTATGAACTCTCGTATATCTTCCGAATCAAATTACTCAACTCAACAAAGAACTCAAAATCATCGTTTTGTCGAAGATGAAGGACGAGTCGGAGTAAGGAAAGAATATCAACATCAGAGTTACCCCTCTTATCATAAACCTTCTCTTCACAGTTCAAAATCTATGATCCTATCAAAATTCGATTTACCAGCTTCTATCCCCGAACTTGGTTTTTTAGATGGGAGACAACAAGGAAGGATGATGATGGATGTTGAATATATTTCAGGAAAGAAGATGAATTTGAAATTCCCGTTTATCAAGAGATGGTTTGGTGAGGGAGAAAAGAAAGAGAAGAAAGAGGTTAAAGGGAGGAGGTTGAGGAAGGAAAAAGTCATGTCTTTCGAAGAAGAGTTTTTGAGGGAGGGGATGATCTAGAGGGATTACGAGTGGATTTGAGCTTTTGGATTATGAGGGGAATCTTTGGGATTTGTTTTGGAAATGTCTTGTCACCAGTAGTAGTTGTGGAATTGTGGATCTTATGTTATTTTTTGGTTGATTTTGATAGTCGTGATGAATGTCCTTGACCGAACCAATGAGAGTGTTATTTCAAAAATCGTTGTCTTGCATGCGCGACAACGCGATAGGACAGTCAGTTACTAACACTTTTGCGTGATTCTCCGGTCAGCAACAGCAGCCATCAGCTAGACGTGTCCGATTTGACTAGCTGCCCGCTGCGCCGCTGCTTAGCTGGACGCGACCAGTACTGACAACATATGGATGTGTAGGAGTAAAGTGGGTGAGAGGAAAAAGAAGGACGTTGATTGGTCCGATGTCATCCGCCACCCACGGCGTTTACACATTTCCCCATGTCCTCACCATACCACTAACTCTCCATCCTATTACCCTCACTTCACTATACAACCTATATCCTCAAACGCCGTCTCTCACCTCATTCACGTGGTCAGTGGACGGCTATCACCATGTTTGCCAGATCGAGGTTCGTAGCTAGACGGGCCATCAAATTTGGGTCTGGTGAGTTTCTTCTCTCTTCTTCCTCCAACAATGATCATACATCTTCTTACCCATGGACTTGTTTTGATCCTTGATGTGGAAGGCTTTGGGATATGAGTCCGATGATAGATCGTGGACACTCATCGCAGGCTCGAGAACGTTGTCTACCACTTTACCCCGAAGAGCCGATATCACCTTGACTGTTGATGGTAAAGAAGTTACTGTGCCTCAAGGTGAGTACATCCGTCTCTGAACTGGTCCTATTCTTTTCCATCTCGTCTTTCCATCAACGCAGTTGCTAGTCATCTGTAATGGAGACCCTTTCCCCCATGTAGTAGAGTCTGTAACAGCCATACTGCCCCTAGACTGCCACCAGTCACCAGTCACCTCCCGCAACCCGCTCATCTCAGGTACCGCCCTCATCCAAGCCTGCGAAGCAGCAGGAGCCACCGTCCCTCGATTTTGTTATCATGACCGACTCGCCATTGCCGGCAATTGTCGAATGTGTCTCGTCGAAGTCGAACGATCCCCCAAACCAGTAGCATCATGCGCTATGCCCGCCATGCCCGGTTCGAAAGTTTTCACCAACACACCTCTCGTTCATAAAGCTCGTGAAGGCGTAATGGAATTCTTACTCGCCAATCATCCTCTAGATTGTGCAATTTGCGATCAAGGAGGTGAATGTGATCTACAAGATCAATCCATGCGATACGGTTCTGATCGTACTCGATTCCACGAAATAACCGGTAAACGTGCTGTCGAAAATAAAGATTTAGGACCTATAGTCAAAACATCCATGAATCGATGTATCCAATGTACACGTTGTGTACGATTCGCAAATGACGTAGCTGGAGTAGAAGATCTCGGTACAACAGGAAGAGGAAATGATTTACAGATCGGAATGTATGTCGAAAAAGTTATGGATAGTGAAATGTCTGGGAACATCATCGATCTTTGTCCAGTGGGAGCTCTTACGAGTAAACCGTATGCTTTTCAAGCTAGACCTTGGGAGTTGAAGAAAACGGAAAGTATAGATGTTTTAGATGCTGTGGGAAGTAACATTCGAATCGATTCAAGAGGCGTTCAAGTCATGCGTATCCAACCGAAAATAAACGATGAAGTCAACGAAGAATGGATCAATGATAAAACTCGATATGCCTACGATGGTCTGAAGTATCAACGTCTCACAACTCCTTTGGTTAGAGAAGGAGATCGTTTCGTACCTGCTACATGGGAACACGCCCTCGAAACTATTCGTCATGGTCTGATCAATTCCGGTGCAAAAGGAGACGAGATCAAAGCGGTCGCAGGTCATTTGGCAGATACAGAATCCCTCACCACACTGAAAGATCTTTTCAACAAATTAGGTTCGGAAAATCTTACACTTGATCAACCTTTCGGAGATTCACCCCCTGCGACAGGTGTAGATCTTCGTTCAAATTATCTATTCAATACGGGCATAGAAAATATTGAAGAAGCGGATGCTGTATTGCTCATTGGTACCAATCCGCGACATGAAGCAGCAATCATCAACACTCGATTCAGGAAATCTTTCCTTCGACGTGGTGCAAACTTTGGTCTGATCGGTGAGACTTTCCCCTCGACGTTCGAATTGGAACATTTGGGTCAGAGTGCAAAAGATGCGGAAACGTTTTTCAGTAAACCTGGTAATGGGACATTCGCAAAGATTTGGAAAGAGGCAAAGAAACCTTTGATCATTGTTGGAAGTGCGGTCATGGAGACTAAAGATGGAGCGGCCGTTTTGAAAGCTGTTAGTAAACATGTTTTGGCGAATCAGGCAAGGTTCTTGAATCAGGAATGGAATGGTTTCTCTATATTGCAGAGGGTGAGTACTTGTATTTTTCTCCCCTTTCGCTACTCACAACTCTCTCCGTCTCACGTGTTTTCTGGTTCGCTCTCCTCCAGGCCCTGTCATCCAGAGCTCCAATTTGTGGCCTTGTCACTCAATCCAGCACTCTCATCTTCATATCATGTTGAGACCCCTGTGACCTTACTACATGAATCCATATACTGACTCCCAGGCCGCCTCCCGCGCAGCAGCTTACGATCTCGGTTTCACCCCTTCCACCACTTCATCCTCTGTCAAACCCAAATTCATTTATCTTCTCAATGCCGACGAATTCGATCCCACCACCATCCCATCTTCCTCTTTCGTCGTCTATCAAGGTCATCACGGTGATCTAGGTGCACAATACGCAGACGTCTGTTTACCCGGTTCAGCTTACACTGAAAAATCAACAACTTGGATAAACACTGAAGGTCGAGCACAATTAGGTAGAACAGCCGTTCCACCACCAGGAGCAAGTAGAGAAGATTGGAAAATCCTTCGTGCATTGAGCGAAGTTTTAAACCAACCTTTACCCTATGACGATGTCTTAGCTTTGAGAGATAGAATGTGGGATATCTCTCCTACGTTGGTACGATACGATTCGAGGGAAATACCTTCTGTCGAATTGACAAAATTGGGATTACAAGTTTTATCAGAGAACAAGACGAGTCAAGCATCAGGAGAAAAGTTTAAGAAACCTATTGAAGATTTCTATAGGACAGATCCGATAAGTAGAGCTTCGGTCACTATGGCCGCGTGTAGTAAGGCTTTCACAAAAGGGGATTATGTACCGGCCGATGTGGATGAAGGAGCGACGGCACAGGCTTCTTATGCTTGATGGAAATGGTATGTACCGTTGTTTTCTACATGACTCCGTGTCGGACCAAAGACTGCATGGTTGCGAGGTTGAGTGGAGTGTTGGGGATGGAGAACTTGCAACTGGGAGAGTGAGTGGGAGAGTGACTGGCGACTGACTGGGCGAGTGAGTGGGCGAGTGAGTGGGAGAGTGAGTGGGAGAGTGAGTGGGAGAGTGAGTGGGAAAGTGAGCGGGAGAGTGGGCTGCTGCAAGCTGTCAGGGATGGTGAATGGGCGGATACGTCATTGAGCGGAGGAGACGTGGCGGCCATATACCTGTAGATGGGATGTAATCTACTCGAGTACTCGTACTCGTACTCGTACTCATCATTGACTTGATCCAAGACGATCAACAAGATTAGTTGGAAAAGTCGTCTAAATGAGATAGATGCATAGCATGAGCAATTTCTTCAACAATTAGATTCTTATCTATTTGATACAACACCACACAACACTCATAAAAGATCATCAAAGTCAACTTGAACTTTATATTACATTTTGTTACTTTCCTTTCCCTCCATTCCGTACTATAACAGATATTTGTCCATCTTCCAACCCACTCAATTGAGTCAAAGAAGTATCTTCTAAACCATATTCGAATGTTTCAAACTCACTACCTAAATTCGTACTTGATAAACTTGAATTTGTCTCATGTTTAAACCCAAAACCATAATTACCTAATCTTCTTATCGTTTCCCCTTCCCCATCCCCATCCCCATCTCCATCTCCATTAGTCGAAGTAGATGTCGTATCTGATAATTGATGTGTATGACCTTGTCTCGACTTCCTCTCATCTCTCATGAATCCTTCTTTGTTATATCTCTCTTCATTTGAGGATAATTTATCATTGGTGGGATATCCGTTCGTCATCGTTATTGGGATCGGCGGTCTTGAAGGTAATGAATGAAATTCTGATAATGGTGAATTTATAGAATGTGTTGAATGTTTCCTACCTCTACCCAATGTCATTTTCATTTTTTTCATATCTACTCCGACATTTTCTGAACTCGTCATAAATGTAGATTTCTCAATTCGTGGACTTGCAGTACTACCAGATCCTCCCGATCGGATAGAATTAGCTGTAAGAGGTATGGAATCTAATCCATCGTCGAAGAATTGGTTCAAACTACTGAGAGCTCCTACTAAATCACCGATACTAGCATTATCATCATTCAATGGACTCGGTACGTCTAACGAAATTTGACTAGGATTAAGTATATTTCCTAATCGTAAATCGGTAAATTGAACCACTGAGAAATGTGCTGATGCAGCACGAGTTTCGATCGCACAAGTGTTGAATACCGCCGTTACGTTTTCTCTTGTTAATTGAGAGAATTCTTTAGATCGTGGGATACTCCAACCTGATTCGGTGAAAGATCCAAATATCATTCCGTTTTCTCCTGATACACCTTGACCAAGTTGAGTTGTTTCGGTAGGATGAGAAGTTGGAGCGGTAGGCATATCTAATACGTCTAAAGCTTGAGCCGAATGTTTGGTAGATACTAATCGTAGTAATGGTTGAAGCAGTTCGTCTCCATGGGTAGATAATATACCACGAGCGTCGGGATATTGTAATATGAGTTTGAGAACTTGCATACTTTTCTCTCTCATCCAATCATTGGCATTTAAAACGAAACCAAGAAGAAGTGTTAAAATGTCGAGAGCGTGTGTTGGGAGAAAATCTCTTAATAATGAACATGCTTGTCGTATGAAATCATCTTTTGATCTGAAACGTACTCGAGCGAAAGATGTTAGGAGACGAGAGAAAGATGGATGACCTTGAACATCGGCGATAGAGGCGAGATCTAATGCCATACCCGCCAATTCCTCATTGGGCTCACCGACATCCGCAGAATGTAGCATCCATGGAAGCGCAGAGACAAAACCGTGTAAAAGTCTATCCGTGGGTGAATCTATGAGTTCGTCTGTCGAGGCGGAAGTAAGACGTCGGATGAGATCGAATGTCATGAACGCCGTTTTGGAACTACGCAATCCGACCAATAGCAAAGATTGCAGATGAGGCTCTGGACCAACCCAATCTGACGGTCGAAAGGACAGCAGATGTTGGACGACAGAAGGATCCGATAAATTCGTCTTATCCAGTACGTGTGAGAGGAGCTCGATAACCTCCATAAATTCGTCTTCGAAAGGAGTGGTGAGACATGCCGTTGCACACCAAAAGATTTGTGGGTAATTCGACATCTCGTTGCTACTAAGGGATTGTGTGAGAGATGCAAATGTTCTCAACACCTCACGGTTGAAACTCTGGATTTCTTTCGAGGCACTAGCTATCGTACTTGACAATCGGGCCAAAGTGTCGGATAACATTCTCGCGGATAGTTTAGGAGTGAGGACGCGAAAGATTTGAAAAGACCTGCAAGCGAGATGACGAATCGGACAACTTGTCGCCCACATCAATGCCATCTCGCCCCATTGTTGTCGAACACGAGGGTGTAGAGGAAGGAGGACACCAAGAATCTTGAGTATTGTACCGGTCATCTTTGGTGGCGCCATGAATGCTTGTTCTTGTGTACCGACATCGTCTGCTTTCCAAAACACTGTGGAATTGGAGCGAGCTATGGAAGTTACCTTCCCTTCTGCCGTGGACCAGATCGCAAGAGCATCTTCAGAGGGAACATTGGAAGTGTCGCCAACCCAAGTGCGTAAGACCTGGAACAAAACCGCTTGACAAGATTCTCGTACAGTCGAAGATACGTTGTCACAATGTATCAATGCCACATGCAGCAACGTACACAGCTGACGACCTAGACGTGGTTCAGATTGTCGATAAGGAAGTAATTCACCAGCGAAGAGCAAGGCGAGTTGACCGGTGGAGAAGGGATGAGGACGTGAAGATGGAGTAGGGATGAATGAATCGAGGTTTGCTAAACTTGCCAGAGGACTGGGAGGTACGTCTGCCTCCGCCAACGATGCCATAGCTGACGGTTCGACAAAACTACAAATCTCGTCGAAAATCTCATCACTCGCGGCACTCTGCGCCAGACATGCAATGACTTTCTGCGAACAAGCCACAAACTCCGGAGAGCGTCGTTTCCCGCCTTGCTCGAATAGATATTTGACAAGAGCAGTCGTGTTATGCGATTGACCCGAGCCGGCAAAGGAAACGAAAATCTCACGCATCTCTTCAAGATGATCATCGGCGAAACGTACGGCAAGATACATCAGGTTACTGAGCGCTTGATGCTCGTTGGTCGCATGTTCGGGGGAGAGATCTTTCGTGTCGCGTGAAAGCTCGATCACTTCCATCCAAGACGCTAGGATACATAAAGTCGCATGCCTTCTTGGCGCTTCGAGCTGACTAAGACGGGTGGTACATTCCGCGAGGAAGCCAAGAGCATTATTTGCGTAAAAAGTCGACAGTGTAGCCGAAATCTCCTTTTGTGCACCACGATAGACGTTGGCGGCGGCCGAACCCATGGCAGGGAGAAGTCGAGCTATCGTGAGGCGAGAGGGCGGGTCGGAACAAAGAGAGAAGCAGAGCTGAAAGGCCCTTTGACGGATATCCGCGTTCGGATGACCCAGTTTAGACAGAGCCAAGCAAGCGATCTGATGAACCGGCAGCTGTACCAACCCATCCATGAGGATGTCCCCGAGTACACCAAAGAAGGACGAAGCGAGAGAGAATTGTTCACCTTCGCCAAAAGATTGGTGCAAGACTTCGTCGAGTAATCGGTCGCAAGACCAATTCCATTTGAGAAGCGCGAAGAGAGCCTTTCTTCCCGTTTCATGATGTGCCGTGGATACACTCGTAAACATGCCCCTGATCCATCGTAATACGGTCAAAGGTTCGACAACGTCACTGCTTTGTTGTTCGGGACTCGACTCCTTGTCGCCGATGAGTTTTCCCTGACAGAGCCCAGCCATAGCTTCAGCTGCAGCAGCACTGAGTAGCTTAGTCTTCGCTTGCAGATCATCCAAATACTGCGCCCTGTCTCGTTCACCTCTGTACCCCTCTGCGGCAGCCTGAAGTGTTTGAGACTCTCGAGCTTTGGCTACATCCGGTCGGCGGCCCACATGACACCAGTCGTAACACAGTTTGAAGACTGCCCCACGCATGTCAATTCCAAGAAATCGCTCTGAACCTTCGAGTTTGCCTAGCGCATTTGCGAGGTTCTCCACTACTACGCAAAAGGACCGTCGCAGGGATTGAAGCTCGTAGTCCTCTTTGACCACTCGATCGGACAAGAGGGTATGAGTGATCTTGACGAAGCCGATCATACACGATAAGTTGGCATGGTGCGAGGGAGATTTCGAATCATGAATGAGTGGCGAGATGAGTCGAAAGACATGTGCCACCGAGGTCCATACCGGTCCATTTATTATACGTCTGCTCGTATCTCTCCCGTTTGAAGCGCCTTTTGTTCCATCTCCCAATCGGCGTACGACCCCCAGGAGAATCTCGGACAAGGGACGGAGCAAGGTCTGCCCGATGGAGCCGAGTGCATACACTGCTGCATCTCTAAAACGTGGATCTTCCCATCCCAACAACGACGTGAGGTAGTGAAACAATGCCGGAGAGCCTATCGTGTCGGGCGTGAGAATGATTGCTTCTTTTGTACGTTGCACAGGTGGACTGGACGGAACGGAATGAGGAGTCGGCATCGTGATGCACAAGACACTGAGGTAGCATCTCCACATTTCGGCCAGAGCGGAGGTATCTCCTGACGACCGACCGGGGGTGACACCTTGGTTGGAATTTTGACTTCTTAGACCAACAGTCGCGCGTCCAGCTGAAAGACTACCGAGAGACGCGACGTGTCCTTGAAGGCGCAAGCTGATTGAAACGACCAAATGTCGCAGTTCTTTGATTGGACCTGGGACTGCGCCGGCGAGTCTAGAGACGATGTAAGGCAGAAGAGCAAGCCACAAGGAAGCGTCTTTTTGATTGTCACTCTCAGCCACCCTGAGAACCAATTTCGATCTATCGGAAGCCATGAGGTCCAGTCGATGGCGATCGTTGGATGTACACCATGGTAAGCTGCGCATGGCTTGCAGTTCCGATTCACCACATTCGAATTCGAAGATTTGCACCACCCGGTTGACTGAAGATCGTTCAGGCATGATTCGGCTGTATCGGAAAGCGGCTGACGGTCGGCGATGTGTGCTCTCCAGATCTCTGGCGGAGTTGAGGACCTGTATGGCGAGTTTACGAAGAGGTATACTTGTTGAGCACAAGAGGAAGAGAGCAGAGCCTTCGATCTTATCGATCAAGGCGGGAACGACTGGTGGCTCTTGTCTCCCATCCTCGGATTCTTGAGCAGACGCCACTCGTTGGTGATGAACGAGCGATTGCAGCAAATCGATGTATACCTTGACCACTCGTTCAAATTGGGATTCCAGCAGCCGAGATCCCATAAAGGTGTCTCGGAAAACGTGTCGTGTCTCAAAGACAAATTCTCGATAGGTGTTGGCGAGAAAAAGACATCGAGCGGGATCCTTGCCTATACGTCGGATGGCGTTGGCAGCGGCGATACAAACGTCGGGATCGGCCGAGTACATACCACGACACAACACATTGGCAACCGGACCGAAGTCAGTCTCTGGGAGACAACGAGGAAGACTATCGAACAAGGCGGCAAGTAATCGGAGTACAGGTTCTGATCGTAAAGAATAGGTCACGTAAACGTCTCCGTGTTTGCGAGTGATCGTAGTACTTGTCGTTTCGGTGATACTACTCGAGGCGTGGGCGGACAAGGTGACAGTATCATTGGACAAGAGTAAATGGGCGGTTTGTCGATCAGTCTGTAAAAGTAGATCACCGAAGACTGGTCCGCATTTCGTCATAAACGATTCCACCTCGGAGTCCTTCAATAAGTCGTCTGTGAGAGCTTCACCCGACGTCTCCGAGCCATCGACGCTAAAAGTGGTGAAGTCGCTACTCTGGGGCCAAATCGCTGGTTTCTCGAGCTCCATAGTACGAAGTGTGAGTAAAGAAGCGCGTACGAGAGCAGTGGCGCGGTCAACTTGAGATGAGTCAGCCGAATCGCTTGCTCTTTGTCGAAGCGCATCTCGTAGAAACTCGCCAGTGAATTCTTCGCCGTAGTCAAGGGCACGCGTCATGATGTAGTGCAAAATGCAGATGAAGGGTTCCATTGGGAGGTCGGCGGGATATAAGCAACCGTTGGTCGAGAAGAAGACTCGAAGATGATGGTCGAGGCGTTTCCGTCTAGAAGTTGCGGATTCCGAACAGCGATTTAGGTAGATCCACAGAAGGCGAAGGAAGCAGTTCATGGCGACAGCCCTGGAAGCTTTGTCCTACTCATCAGCTAAGATCCCTCTCATGGACATCTGTTTCGTATCATTACGCATCGTATCACCATCGTAACAGTGATGGTGAGAGGAGAATGGGGAGTGGTGTGCTCATGACTCACCCGGAGCTTAGCCGTTATCGCATCCATGCAGGTCTGCCAACTCTGCATCACCGCTTCTCGTGGGCTGAGCCCAAGAGCTACAATGACTAGTGGGAAAGCAGAATTCCAATATCGTGGCTTGGCGGCCATCCCTTGCGCTCTTTGCAGTATGACGGAAATGGCCTTGCTCCACATTGGATGATTCACTTCAGCCGTAGCTGTTTCGACAACAGGATGAAGCAAGCTGAGGAACGTGTCAACGTATGTCGTCTTCAGATTTTGTCCATGTGCGTTGGCAAAGAAGCCGGCGAGAGACTGCAACAACTCGGCCGACATCTCCAACTCTTCCTCGGGATACGTCCGTATTTTTAGATGTCGCATGCCACGCAAGAGGTGCTCTAAGCGTGCGTCGGAGTCTTTGCTTGGCTGCTGTGTGATATGTCTGGAGATCTCCGTCACAAAACGGTGTGATACGGTGAGAAACCTAAGTGGTCAGTCATTTCACGACGGTGAGAGAGCGCCTACCTGTTCTGAGACAGCTGTCCCAAGAGCTCCACCTGAAGCTGAGAGACGGCTTTTCGATGCGGAGAGGCAGATTCATCGAGCCTTTCCGAGCGATAGGCATTGAAAGCGTTCAACTCCAGGTTATTCCCTAACTCTTCCCCTAACGCCTCACGAGGACAGACCCGGACGAGCTCAATCAAACACCGATTGAGAATGAATCTGGCGGCAGCAGACTTTCGACTTCCCAAGATGGCAGCGGCATCTTCAACTCTCATCTGCAAACCCAAAGACCGGTCCAGATGGGCTCGCACTTCAGATGCTCCGATGCCCTCACAGTGGGCTTTGCACCACGTGCCAAGTGAGTCTACTACCCGTCGAGCAGTGCGACGACCGCATTGAGCAAGAGCTGAAATGAGAGCATCGAAAGACGTGTCCGCTCCAGAATCGAGATAGGCGGATAGCGATGGGTTTGTGGTCTGACCATGTCAGCATATGTATTTGTTTGAGACACCCATAATAACGCACCAATGGTCTGGAACATATTCGTGAGATTTTAGCGTTGGCCGACTCCTTGAAGTCTCGCAAAACCGCTCTCATAGCCTGGTCGGCGGGCGTCTTGGGACCCGTCTCGAGCTCTTCCCCAATACTCCCATGTCGCCTACCAAAACCGAAAAGACTACCGCTTTCACTTCCATGCCTTCCCGCACGACTGGGCGCGCCTCTCAAAGGAATTGGTGGCAGAGCAGGCATGAGAAAGTCGTCATTTCTAAAAGTGTTTGATCCTTGCGAAGTGACAGACCTTCCTCCATGAGAAGTGACAGAAGAGTGCGTCGCAGTGGTGGCCGTAGATTGTTTCCGATCCCATATCTGACCGGGACTGGACGCCGATGGGGTCTTGCCTCTACCTGTACTCGGTCGACCAAAACCGTTGGCGGGAGATTGAGGAGTGTCGTATTTGGAAAAGGGGTTGCGTAAGGCAGGATAGCCTGGGGCACCGAACGCCTTGACATCTAGGGAAGGGACTGGAGGGACATTGGCGGAAGAATTAGACGAACCCACTTTGAAAGCATTTCGAAGACTTGCGAGGGAGCCCTTACGAGGAGCGAGTACACCAGCGGTGGAGCTGATGCTTGTGCCAGAGGTGATGAGGGAAGAGGTAGAACCATTACTAAACTTGCCCAATTTGGCACGGTCCGAGAGGTCTGGTACGGGAGCTGCGCCACCGCTATAGCTTCCGGAGAGCTTTGGCAAGGTGGGTCTGGCGGGTGTACCAGCAACGGAAGGAGATTTGCCGCCAAAGTAGGGTGTCTCTATGGAAGGTCGAGAATGATGGGAATGGAGATCTACATCCGAGTTGGCTGGCGATGAGGATTGACCAAACCCAGTACGAGTGAAGGGCGGAAGGGGATAATCACCGCCAAAATGGTCAAAATCGTCAAGATCGTCTAGCTCTGGAGAGGTGAGCTGTATCCGATTGCTACCGGGATTGTAGCTTACCGGGTATCACAATCTCCTCCATGTTGAATATACTACTACGACGAGAGCATCCGAGACCTGGCTTAATGTATTGAGAGGACGGAAGAATGGAAATGGGTAAGTTTAGTAGTAGTAGTAGTACTTAGTGGACGTGTTTCTGTCTCCCGTTGTCCTTCGCCGCTGGCGGTAAATGCCGCTCCCAGAACAGTGCCACATTCCGTAGACCCGTCCAAACGCCGCATGACGCACCGACCAAACCTCCCCCCCCCTCTTCCCCACCAACTTTGGTTGTTCTTTCCCCTTCCTATACATTCTTTCTCTTCACCTCCTCAACCCTTTCATAACCTTTGAAAACAATCTAGCAAGGGTGAGTCTCTTCACATTGATGGGTGTGGCTTACTGACACAGCTCTCCGTATCCCTTTCACTCCGATCATCGCACCTGTGTCTCCATTGCTTTGACTCATCAATCGTTAATGTCCTTTGCCCGTCGATTCGTCTCTACAGCAAGCACCATGTCGTGAGCACAAATCGCGACCGTTGTTGCTCACACAGCTCATTGACAGTAACGTCTACTTCGATATTACCATAAATAAACGTGAATTGGTCATCTTCATATCCATTTCCTGACACTGATCCCTTCAGAGCCTGCTGGCCGAATCACATTCAAGCTCTTCGACGATGTCGTGCCCGAGACCGCCGAAAACTTCCGTGCTCTCTGCACCGGTGAGAAAGGCTTCGGCTACGCTGGATCTTGGTTTCACCGTGTGATCCCCCAGTTCATGCTTCAAGGTGGTGATGTACGTATCTGATATGTTTCGTTGGCATTCCACTGGCTGACATACATAGTTTACGAGTAGGTCAAAGTCTTTCTTCCGTGGGATGATCGGCTGACCATTGTCTCAGAGGGCAACGGGACTGGCGGCAAGGTAACTCCTCACGTTTAACGCACCCGGTCTCGAGTCGTGGCATGTACACTTGCGTAGGATACACTAGAATGTGGCTGATACCCAGTCCATCTATGGCGAGAAGTTCGCGGACGAGAACTTCAAGCTCAGGCATGACCGACCTTTCCTTCTGTCGATGGCCAACGCCGGCCCCAACACCAACGGATCCCAGTTCTTCATCACCACTGTGAAGACCCCCTGGCTCGATGGCAAGCACGTTGTCTTCGGTGAAGTCATCAAGGGTGAGGACCTCGTGAAGAAGGTCGAAGCTCTCGGCTCGTCCTCCGGTAGTGAGTAGCATTTCATGACTCTCTCACGTCACCTACCCGGCCTTTGGTACACTCTCGCTGATTGATTCAGAAGTCAACGTCAAGGTTGAGATCGCCGCCAGCGGTACCGTCTAAGCCACGTGAAGGCGTCGCGCGAGAAGAAGAGTTGAGAAAGGCAAACGACGTCATGAAAGAAATAACAAGTAGCGAGCTATGATGATGCATGTGATGGGATGACTCGCAGGATAAGCTGTACTTGCTTGTGCAAGTCGTGATCCCATTTGACGACTTGCCATGTGGGGCCAAGTGCAATACTGGCAACTAACAAAAAAACCGGAACGCTTTCCCAGCCCAAATTGGTTCCGCGCCGTTCCGGTCTTTATGTTAGGTGCAAGTAGATGGAAGGGCTCATAGCAGTGTAACGACGTACCACCGTCGGCCGTCGGACCCACTCACATTGTGACTATGAGTTCGGTGATCGGTGAGCATACTCCTGGAACATTCTCGGCGGATTCCCACATGTGTCACCCCATTTCACCACGCAGACCAAACCAGTGAATGTGACAGTCGTAGAGGCAAAATTCACCCGGATGTGCGTTTGTATCTTGTCTACGTCGTTGGCAAGTGAGTTACGCCCGTGGCCGCAGGGCCGCAGAGCTCCTTACCTGCATCGCTTTGTCACTACGGTAAGTAAGGTGAAACCGCACATTGTGGATGGATAATTCTTCTACATCCCTCCGGTGGTCCCGTCCCCCACCCATCCAGGCTAGCCAGGCTGTCTGATGACCTCAATCTGAGTTGTCTCGGGATTAGGTGGGTCAAGGATTCGAACGTCGTGGCGGATCCGCGGAGCTTTTTCAAATCGCTCGCGCGGTCAGTTTTGAGTGGGTGTCAGTCCTTTATGGGCGTTCCAACAATACACCTGCTCTCCAATCCATCATTTTGGTACACAGGCATACCGAAGAAAATTGATCTCTGCACATGCCTGATGTTATGATGCAAGAACAGAAAGAAATTTTTCACGGGGCCGTGTCAAAAAATAGGTCGGTCAGGGACTCGAACCCTGGTTGCCAGAACATTACGTAATCGTCAAAATTTGGATTCATGGAAGCTACGTATTTCTACTTAGCAGGCTACCTGGGGTCAGCGAACTTACCCAGCCCGGTGTCTTTGGAGATCCGGGGCGGCGCTTTCGCGCGGTCTGGTGGAGGACGCCCCGAACGGGCCGCCTCCTGATCATGTGGACGATTTAGTCGTATGGCCGCGAAGCGGATTCTGCCGAGTGGTATATAGTCCAAAAGAGCTGTGGTATGACGTCAGTGATCGCTCGTGTAGTGTAGTGGCGATCACGCATGATTTTGAGGCACCCGTTTCTTCATGATGTCCCTGGTTCAAACCCAGGCACGAGCTGATGCCATCAATTTTGTACCTCGGTCTCCCCTTCCGTTTTTTTTTTTTTTTTTTTTCTAGCGTTTAGCCGGATCTGATCACGGGCGTACTCTCGTCTTCCGCCTTTTGTTGGCAGTTTCCTCAGGTGGAGTGCGTACGTTTCCCTGGCTTGGCCCTGAGGCTGGTTCAATCATAAGGTCTTCGTCACTGTCTTCATCGTTGTCGTCGTTGTTCTCTTCTTCGCTGTCATCTGTGTTTTCTTCATTACGGCCGTTGGATATATTCCACAGTCTTCTATTATCAACGTGTTTGTTCCACACGTGTCCGCTTGCGGCGATGAGGTTCGTTATCATTTTGGAGTATAGACGTGAGTATCGCGTTTCGTATGGAAAGTTGGCCGGCAATTCTGCCCACCACCATCTGCATTCACCCTGGTCCCACTCACTTGTATGTTTATATATGATTCTGGCTAATGCCAGATGTGCCTTCTTATCTGTGTGCCGATCGTCCAGGGCGTTGTCTTCAAAGAACCGCCTCACCGTTACTATCATCTCATTCTCCAGTTTGGCCATCGTGGATGTTGCGATTGGGCAGGACATAAACATGTGGGTATCGTCCGCTTCTTGTGCCTTCGTCCCACAGCTCCAGCATTCCCAGTCTCTCGTGTCGTTCATTCTTCTCTGAATTTTTGTCATCTCCTTATTGTTAGATACCGCCATATTCCTCTCCCACATTCGTGCCGGGGTTTCCAGTTGCCTTGATCGTGCTAGAAATAGTGTTCTAAGGCCCAAGTCTCGTGCATACGAGGTAAAGACTCCCGGGTCTGCGAATCTAAAGACATTGTTTCTTCGGTGGATCCACTTTGGGGTGTGCGTGGCGTCCCAAAGGGCAGTGAGCTGACGTGTAGGATGCCCCATGAGGAAGTCTCCCTCCCTTCCGAATTTCCCCGTACCATCTCGGTATAGGGAGAAGTCATCGGCGTGCCTCGGCCCAACGCCTATCACCAGGTCGTTTTGTCGAGCGTCTTTTGCTAGCTGGTCCGCCTTCGCGTTCATCACTTGGGGTGTTGTTTTCCCGTCAGTATGTGCTTTCACCCATCTAATGGATACGTTCGGGTGGGTACGGAATTGTTTGAGGAGAAAGCGTTTAGAATGACGCGAAGCCGCCTGAGGCGGTATTATGGTGAGGTCGGTGACGTCCTGAAGCCATGCTACGGTATTGGCGTGGTCGGTATGTATTATCGTTAGTGTTGTGTCTGGTATCGTCCATATCTTTCGATATTTTCTGTCTATTTGTAATGCTATGGCCAGGGCCATTGTCTCCGCATCGAGGATCGTCGCCAGTGGGTCTCGGAGTTTTGCAGCGTATTGAACAGGACCGACAATGGCTAACGCGCAGCGTCTACGTTCGACAGTTCCAGCTTCGTCTGTGCTGCCGTCGGTAGCCCAAAGTATATCCGCTTTTGGGTCAACTGGTCGGAGATATTGTGAGTTTTCTATCAATGCTCCCCATTTGTCAAAGGATTCTTCGAACTTCCTGAGGTGGTGCTTCTGTTTTGTTGCGTGTTCGTCGTGGAGATGTTTCAGATGGCGTGGGTGAGGCAGTACGGTAATCCCCATTTCGATAGCGGATCTTCGAGCAATTTGCCAAGTAGGCAAGTATTGTGTCTTCGGTGCGTGAGCGAATTCTTTTGTGGACATTGGATCAGGTGCTTCAAGACCCGCTGAGAGGGCTTGTTTACGTTTCCTGCTCTTTGCCGGGTCCCCCCATCGCCATTCCTGTTTTTCAAAAGGTTGAGGAAAATCTGGCGTCCTGACCTCTGGACGAACCAACCGACGGGATTAAAGTCACGTGCCAACAATTTACGTAATTATCACGCTGCCTTACGTAACCGACTGTACTTGACATACAACCGCTGGACGATCCTTCCCTGTCTTTCCGCTTGGAGGAAAGCCGTTAAACAATGTTTACGTGTTGCAGTCTACACAGCCATTCCACTCGGTGACTACTGAGCGTGAATTGCCTCCCATCTCCTATTCTCAGCAAGATAATCTTCCTGCCTTCCCTCCTCTGCGGACTGCCTGGTCGAACTCATCATGACGCTGGGACCGGGCTTCTGAACTACTCTCGAACACACCACGTTTAGTGTAGTCGTCCACCGCCATCAGGCCGTCTCTGTTCCTCACCCCTTTATCACTTCCTGATACAGTCAATTCCAGCCACGATGGACGTACTCAAAGCTGTCCAGACGTACATATCCAAGATGGTGTCCGAAGCCTCCGGGATGAAAGTCTTACTACTCGATGCTCACACCGTGCGTCTTGCCCCCACTCCTGACATTATCCTGTACGCTCATAACAGACACCAATCGTTTCTTTGGTCACTACCCAGTCCGAGCTTTTAGCACACGAGGTGTATTTGACGGATAGGATCGATAAGTATGTCTTGATAATTCTCATACATTCCACCCTATTCACTGTCGTCTTAACAAATCGAGTAGGAAGATGTAGTGATGCTAACTGATAGTACCGCAAGAGAACCTTTGAACCATCTCTCTTGCATTGCTTTTCTATCCCCTACAGATGATACGATCCAAGCTGTCAAGGCTGAGTTGGCCAAACCGAGATATGGAGGTTATTGGCTTTGTGAGCGTCGATTCCTGAGCTGATGATACTACTTGATCCTGTGAGATGTTCTCGGAAGGTTGCAATGCTTACTGTCAGACTTCTCCAACGCACTGTCAAAGAGCCAGATCGAGGAGATGGCCATGGTCGATGAGTTCGAGGTGGTGAAAGAAGTTCAAGTGAGTCTCTCCGGGTTATGTACGCCTTGTTCAATCTACACAAGTGTGGAATCTACTTTCTTCTTGACCATGTGTATGCAGAAAGCTTGAAGAGGATCAATAACGTAATTAACGACTTAGGAATACTTTGCGGACTACCTTGCTCAATATCCCTCTCATTTCACCCTCACGCCCGCCGCATTGGCAGACGGAGGTGATGGACCACCCAATGTTAGCATCTCTCTTCTTGACAATGCAATGACTGATTCTCTACAGCCACCTCTTTATCTCCCTTCTCCACTACATCTCCCCCCTCCTGTCTTATCCAATCATCTACGAGCCATCCTTGCCGTTTTTCTTAGTCTGAAGAAACGTCCTGTGATCAGGTGGGAAAGAATGTCTCAAGCAGGTCGTAAATTAGCTGTGGAATTACAGGTGAGTTTGTCCATCCTACAAAAAAAATAGAGCTGACGTGCAGGCGACGATGCAGCAATCACCATATAGAGAATTGTTCGATTTCCGACCCACTGCGGGTCCTGCCCCTTTATTGTTGGTATTAGGTGAGCGTAGTCTTATCTCAATGTCTTTAAAGCGCTGGGGAAAGACACTGAGAGACAGATAGAAGAAATGACCCTGTTACGCCTTTATTGAGTCAATGGACATATCAAGCTATGGTTCATGAACTCATAGGGATCACCAACGGTCGGGTACGGATAGAACAAGAAGAGCAATTGGAGCTTCGGGCAAGTCCCAAATCATGTGAAGATCTTCGTTGTGTTAGCTGATGGAATAGGATCTCGTCTTATCTACATCTTCTGACCCATTCTTCTCTCAAAACCTTTTCGCTAATTTTGGTGATCTCGGAGCTGCCATCGCCTCTTACGTTTCAGATTATCAAACTCGGAATTCATCCATTGCTCCTGGTTCATCTCGTATCGAGACTATTGCGGACATGAAAAGATTCGTTGAGGATTATCCTGAGTTTCGTCGATTAGGGGGAAATGTCACCAAACATGTGACTTTGGTAGGCGAACTTAGTCGGTTGGTCGAGAGGGATGATTTGTTGGTTGTTTCTGAGGTGGAACAGAGTTTAGCTAGTCAGGAGAGTCATCAGGCAGATTTGAAAGTGAGTGGACTTTTGTCTTCGCTCCTCCCTCCCAGACGTTTTCCATGACTCTGAGATCATAAGTATATTTTATTGTACTCGATCAAGAGCGCAATTCTGACAGACAGAGCGTCATAACACTCATATCATCAACAAAAGTCCCTCCTGCCAACAAAGTCCGTCTCGCCATTCTGTACGCATTGCGGTATCAAAAACTCGTAGGGAACCAAATCACCCAGGTCGTCGATGCTTTGATCCGTTGCGGGGTCTCAGCCGATAGAGCAAGATTGGTCTATGTCATGCTGAACTTCGCTGGCGCCGATGTGAGACAGGATGATTTATTCATGAATGAGAATTTCTTCTCGAGAGGGAAGTCTGCGTTCAAGGGATTGAAGGTGGGTTAAATGGAGTCTTCGTCCCAAGTCACCATGATCTACCCACATATATTCCAACACCCGTCTCCAAGGGAGTTCGGTGTGTTCTAGGACCCCGAGCATGGTAAAGTAGGAGTAGTGAACAAAGCGGACGAATGTGCTAATCATCAGGGAGTTGAGAATGTCTATACACAACACACCCCTCACTTGAGTCAAACTTTGGACTTGTTACTAAAAGGTCGACTAAAAGAGACATCATATCCGTTTTTGGAAGGTGACGAAGGTGCACGAACTCAACGGTCAGTCATGCCCTTAGACTTGAGTGTACGAGCTTATGTGCAGTCCGCAAGATATCATCGTGTTCATGCTGGGAGGGACGACCTATGAAGAAGGTAGGGCTGTGGCTTTGCTCAATCAACGTTTGGCTGGTGAAGCTGGTGGACCGGGAGGAACGAGGATTTTGTTAGGAGGCAGTACGGTTCATAATTCCACTTCGTTAGTATCTTCATCGTCTTCTGTCCTCCTCTTCAGATCTTAGATTTTACCTTTTCCGGCTTTTCCTCCCTCTCCGCTTAAACTCAGCTACTCCTGTGACTCAAGTCGATATCCCGTCCCTGCGTATTCATATACTTTGTGCTGTGCGTCAACTGACACTCAGCTTCCTGAACATGGTAGAAACAGCAGCTGAGAATTACCCTCCATCAATATACAACCCCCCTCTTTCCTCCGGTACACAAGCATCATCCTCTAATCTCTCCCTCATCAACCCTGGTTCCGCCTCTCCTACCCCTTCCGGGCCTCAAACGGCCGCTCCGGCGTTTAACCTTCGTGCGGGGGGCTACGAGTTCAACGTCGGGGGAGTAGGAGGATCAGGATTGTATCGCAGCACTCAGAATGACCTAGGGGCTAGTTTCCAAATTGGTCAAATACCTCAAGTGGCGGAGGGTATCAAAGATGGTGCTGGGAGATTATGGGGGACAGTGAGACAAAAAGTTGAGGAGAGGGTGAGCAGAAGTGCAACACCACAATCTGGTAGATGATAACACAAGTGATATTTGTATGACAATGATATATGATTTGATGAGGGACGTTATTCATCTACCATACATGATAATTAGCATGACCATCGGTATTTGTCCGCGGTCCGGGTGGTCCGGAATGATGATGATGACCTCTGACCACCTTTGAAAATGAGATTCCATTCAATCATCTAATCATCTTCCTTTTCTCTCTCCTTTGTGCATGTTTGGTCGATTGATACGTTCAAACTTCCTATCTTCTCGTACTCTCTTCGCTTCTCCCAACGTCTTTCATAGTGCTACTTTAGCAAGACAAGTCCGCAACATGTCTAACGTTTTCAACACTTCTCGGTAGGTCCATCTCTCCCCTTGACCCCCTATTTTTTCATCGTTTTCATTCCTCCATGTCACTTCACTCCACTCCTTGAGCGATCCTCATCCATTCCAACTACACAGAAACCAATATGATTCTCCTTCTCGCCTTCATTCCGACATCATCACTTGAAACGCGAACGTCCAAACAGGGAATCGCATACTGCCCGGGGAACACCGTGGGCGATCAAGCAAAATAGTATGCTACCCGGTGAAGATCCGATTGTGACAATATGGATGCAAGGACACATGCAACGAGGGAATCAGAAAAAAACACTGACTTCCAGCTTACTGGGTAAAACAGTCCTCATCACTGGCGCTTCAGCGGGAATTGGAGCTTCAGCCGCTAAACTCTTTTCCAAAGCAGGATGTAACGTAGTCCTCCTTGCTCGTCGAGCGGAGAAACTCAAAGATGTCAAAGCGGAATGTGAAACTTCCCACAAAGAAGGTGGAGCGAAAGAAGGTGGGAAAGTGGTTTGTATAGAGGCGGATATGCAAGATAGGAAAGCTTTGAATGAGGTAGTAGGGAAATTGGAAGGTTTGAAAGTTGATATGTGAGTTTATACCTTTTCACCTTTTCACCTGTCCTACTATCCATCCATATATACCGGTTTGCTCAACGGTTTGATCTTATCAAGACGTCGGTACTATATGATCACTCACTGGTCGATGGAGTTTTGGCAACTGGGAATGAGAAGATATGATATGGGAGGATAGAAGAAATGGAAGTAAGGATAGAAGAAATGGAAGGAAGGCTGATAAATAGTTTGGTCAATAACGCCGGTATGGTTCATGGTAGGGAACACATAGGAGGTCAGTGATCAACTTTCAATGGTCAGGTGAACTGATTTATCAGTTATCTCTGATGAAGATATCGACGTAATGTTCCAGACCAATGGTGAGTACTTCACATATTTTTAACTGAGTGTGATGGTTATAATTACGACATTTGCTGAGTCATAGTCATTGGTCTTATTCATATCACTCAGATCTTTGTACGAGAGTTTAAGAAACAGAACTCTGGTGTATGTGTCTCCTTGAATTTCTCACTCCTTCACCCATGTCCCTTATACCTGCTTTCTTCCCTTGCTCTAACTCCTTGAGTGAACTTTCAGAGTCCTCTCCTTAAATCTTTGTCGCGATCGCTCGAACGGTCCCCGTGACTAAAATCCACTAACACGACAGATGATCATCAACATCGGCTCCGTCGCTGGTCGTGAGCCTTACGCCGGTGGTAAGTTTTTCACCATGCTTCGGTCATTTAAGAGCTCACGGGAAGGTGGTATCTACTGCGCGACCAAACATGCCGTGGCCAGTTTCACCGGATCTCTTCTACGCGAACTTGTCAATACTCCTATCAGGGTTTGCGAAGTTCAGCCTGGTGAGTTCTGGGTGCAAGAGGGAATACTGAGTTGATTTGTAGGTATGGTAGAGACCGAATTCTCAGTTGTAAGGTATCGTGGGGATGCTGCTAGGGCGCAGAGTGAATATAAAGGTTTTGACCCGCGTGAGTTCTCTCATAACATCTCCTCTTCATTCTCTTGACACCTCATTTGTCTTTCCTTCTCCTTTTGCCTTTTCCTATCCATTCCGACGTAGCTGTGTTATGCGCGATTGGGACTATTTTAGCTTGACATGCTCTCGTATCTTTCAATTCCACTTATGATGTGTGATATTAGCGACAGAAGCTCATTCCAGTCACCGGCGACGACATTGCAGAAGAGATTGTCTGGTGCGCATCTCGACCCGCACATGTCAACATCGCCCAGCTCTGTGAGTTCTGTGGATTCACAGTGCACTTGACCTGACGTACAGTTGTGCTCCCTATCCAGCAAGCCAGTCCCACCGTCAACTGGCGTCGTCCTGAATGATCTCGGCATGCACTGAGAAAGAGGATAAGGAGTTCCATAGAGGAGAAATAAGTAAAGAATCATATAGGAGACGGATGCAGCCAATATTTTGCCCTGCAGTGGACCGAGCCTGGAGCCCCGCCGCCTGCCCTCAAGAGTCGCGAGCCTAGACTCCACCCTCCTCCGTCGCATGCCTATATGTATAGCATTCGATCCGCCAGATGTCCAGTTTCACTTTCTTTCCCTCCTCATCTTCATCTTGAATGTGAAGCTATTGTGTGACCGTTTCGTCAATGGACCCCGCCCTTCCCGCTCTTGTCAAGGGTGAGACCCACAGCTCCACGTCATATAAAGTCCGTATCATAGCCGATCACATCTCTCACCAAGTCAACTTACACCGATCTAGCGGCAAGACATCTCCTCTCTTCGTCGGTTTACAAGGACCACAAGGATGTGGCAAAACCACATTGTGCGATCAGATGATATCTCATCTGTCATCTCTAGGATGGAAAACTGCCGTCTTGTCATTGGACGATCTCTACAAGACCAACGCCGAGTTGAAAGCTTTATCTAGAAAACATCCTGATATTGCCCTTTTAGCTGGTCGAGGACCTCCAGGAACGCATGACATCGAACTGGCCGAAACAGTCCTACATGCAGTTGCAAGTATCAACGCCAAGAAAGAAACGGTTCATCTGCCTATTTTCGACAAGAGTCTCTGTGCTGGCGAAGGTGATCGGAGCGAGAAAACGGTCCCTATCGTCGGCCCATTAGATGTGTTTGTGTTGGAAGGATGGTCGATGGGTTTCACCCCTCTCTCTTCATATAAACTCGAAGAAATCTACTCCTCCCCACCTCCACCTCTTCCGGGAACAGCGTATCATAAGAATCATCCACTAGCCGATTTGATGACTCTTAATTCATATCTCCAAGAATTTTCGACAGAGGTGTATCCGCTTTTCTCCACCATGATTGCCATCCAGCCCACAGACTACAGAAATGTATTCAAGTGGAGGCTGGAGCAGGAGCGGAATATGAAAGTAAGAAACGGCGGGAAGGGAATGACTGATGAACAAGTGGAGAAATTCGTAGAGCGGTATATGCCTGGTTATGAGTTATGGAGGGATGGAGTAGAAGGAAGTGAGATGCCATGGGAGGGCAGAGTGTTGAAGTTGGTTTATGGTCCTGAGAGGGAGGTGATACGTGTTGAAAAGCTCTCCGCCAGCGCCACAGGAAATGTTAGTAAAGCATTGAGGTCGACGGGGAAGAGTATGGAGGAAGTTTCGTTTACTGTTCCTAGGAATAAGGTGAGTTTTTGGTCTTTCACTATTGAAGCTTTACCCGTTTGTTCCATGTTGCAATCGAGTGATGGAGGACATTGTATAGACTAAGTTTGCTTCTCAATGCCTAGTAAAGCTCCGCATAAGTGTACAACTAATCATTAAGGATAATCGAATCTCGAGGGAAACGCTGGGAAGGAAGAAGACCGGAGGAGGGGGAGGAATGAAATTCTCGATCGTCACATATCACCCAGTCGCAACTTGGAAATGGGATACCTCGACCGAAGAACACAAGTTGTATCATTACGCTCATCCTGGTGCCGAAGAAGAAGAGGAAGATGAAGATGAGGATGATGACGTTTGTGGAATATGCAGATTGGTTTTCGAGAGTTGTTGTCCGGAATGTAAAGTTCCAGGGGATGACTGTCCGTTGAGTGAGTTATCATTTTTGATATTTGCACTCTCTTCAACCTGTCTCTCTGCGTACCTCGTACACAAAACTGCACGAACAACATTTTTGTCAGTCTGACCCACGATGTTGCACTCGACGGCGATTGTTGATGGGTGACACGAAAATCAAATGGCTTGAACGGAACATTTACGATCAGCCGAGGAGAGCAAAGACATGACGAGCTTCACTGACTCGCAGTATGGGGCGAATGTACTCATATATTCCACCTTCACTGTCTCTTGAAATGGATCGAGACAGAATCCTCAAAAGGACAATGTCCGATGGATCGGAGACCGTGGGGTGAGTCCTTGTTCCCTGTCCTTGACCTCTGAACTTCTATTAACTCACCGAATCCTTCTTCTGCAACTACTTCTTCTTGGTGCGTACATGATAAAAGTGGTCCGAACTGAATCGAGAATAAAGAGTGGATTGTATACTAAGCCACAGTCACCGCGGATCGTAAACCGGACAGACTGTCCACGACTGTCGACCGTGCACCCGTAGCTGTCGTGGCCCCTGGTCCCATATCTCGAGCTGAAGTAGCTATAGACGAATCTGGGGATGAGGAGCTGGATGGTGAAGAAGGAGAAGATCAAGGAGAGGAAGATGAAGAGGAAGGTGAGGAATCCGGTGTTTTGACCGAAGGGTTAAGTATGGAGGTAGAACAAGCTGTACGTTGAGTTTCATGCTCTCGATTGTTGTATATCTGCATCATTGTGACTTTGGGTCACCTGTACCATCTCATGACTCACAGAATTGACAACCACGAATTCCGTCATTTCTGACCCTGACATCCAACTTGACGACAGAGAATCGATCTTGTGCGATCATTATGGAGTTGTCGGCCTCGTGAGTTAAATTTCTCTCGCTCGACACGCTATACGTTGTTGTCATGGACAGACAGGCAGTGAAACACACGAGCTCACATCTACGACACAACGCCTTTTTGTCGAGGCACACATCGATGACGAGGAGGGTGCTCTTATCCACCTTGAAGTGATAAGAAAAGCTCCACCGATGTCTTCCGAACACGCGATGCCTTCGAAACACGCATCACTCGTTCGACATCCAATAGGCGAACAGTCTGGTGCGACGAGGAACAGATCGATGGGTACGTGTCTCCAATTCCTTCCTCGTTGACAGGTTGTGGTCTTACCTGACGTTCAGCGTCATGAGCTGTACAAAACTTCTGACGTCCGACAAGAATGATCTTACCCTTGCCTTCTTCTCTTCGTCCGCAACTCCAACCCTCATGGGTTCAGCCCCCAGTCACAAGTCCAAGTCAAACCCTCATTCAGGGGTCAAAGTGGTATCCAGGAAACGAGTGCTCATCACAGTGTGGAAAACCCCGTCAAAGCAGAGATACAGATTTCTCTTTCAGAATGGTAAGTCGCTCCAATCTCCTTAATGGTAGTTCAAACCTCCCACCTGAGTCTTGAACGCAGGTACAGTGCACAGCTGATATTGCAGATCGGGAAAACGCCACCAAATGGGTTTCCTCTTGTCATGAGGACCAGCTGAACGCAGCAGTCGCTGCTGCTCTGGAAAACATTCTGCCGTGGATGAGTCTCTGTATGTCTTTCTCACTCGAAGTGTCCCCTGTACAGAATATCGGTCACACTAATCTTCCGCGATCAACGCAATGGGAGAAGTGTGGCTAACTTGCAGTCATAGACGTCTATCTCGAGCTCAAGATACATCCGTATAAGGAGGAATCAACTTTCGTCTTAAAAGGTTACGGCTCTAAGGTCAAGGATAAAACTATCAGTCGGGAGAATATCAAAGATCTGAAGGAAGCCATCCTAGCCGCCGAGCACCGACTGACGGAACATCTTCCCTCCGTACGTCTCGATCCCTCCCGGCAGCAACAGAACAAAACTCGAGCGAGAATTCGATTCGTCCCTCAAATCTGATTGAACCCCTTCCAAACGCTTATAGCGAAATTGAACTCTGAAAGTGGTTAGGTCGAGTAAGGGAAAGGATAGAGGATTTGGGGGTTATATAAAGGAGGGATTTGTGTGTGAAGAAACTGATTTGGGGCGATGACGATATCGGTCTAGTTCTGCCCCAATTGGGATCTTGCCAATGAGGGTTCTAGGGGTTTTAGGGGAATCTAGGGGTTTAGGGGTCTGAAGCTACTCCTAAAATCGTCATCGGATCTGCTCCACGACGACTACCAGGTAGTTGCTTAATCCATCGATCACCACCTTCCCAACCGCATTCATCCAGTCATCGTTCAAGTATGGGCTTATTCAATAAGAGTAAAAACAACGTTCCCGAGCCGTCATGGGACGGGAGTGAGAGGGCGGTTCTTACCCTGCTGAGGGACAAATCAATGGGTGTCATTCACGCTTATGAAAGAGGTGAGCCAGATTACCTTATTTCTCATCCCTCTCTTCCGACTTGACACGGGCCTTGACAGGCGATTGTGAATATGATGTTGGGAGATTGCTGACAACCTAGACAAAGAGCATAACCAAGCTGAAATCCTTCACGTCACTACTGGCTGGGATTCTTATCAACCCCAAGAAGAAGCTGTACGAGTACATAATGCACTTCACAACCTCATATTGGATAAATGTAAACGTACGTCAGATTCTTTGATCCTCTCCATTCCTTTCACCAAGAAGAAAAAAAGGCTTCACAACACTCTCACACAAGTGTTAGGAAATGCGCTGATTATCAGTTTTGAGAGTCACTGTCATCGTGATGGTAGATAAACATTCGGACCAATCAGCGCTCAAATTGAACGGTTACCACCATATCACACCCGATCGTAACATCGTCGAGGATAATATCAGACGTTTGCTCCAGGCCGTCCATGCCACCGAGGTCGGACTTTCCGTTCGTCTACCCCCCGGAACCATGGACACACCTCAAGCGGTCCAATCCGGATCCGGCGTCGAATTCCAAGGCTTGCCACCGTATGTTCACTCTCGCCCTTGAGTGAAACAGACCGTAAGATAAGTAAGGAATGATACATTGTACAAGTAGGTTTTCCTACAAGAATGCATGATTCACTAGTGCACTGATTTGTGCTACAATTCACGCAGACTTTTCCGTGATTGATAGCTTCGTCGAATGACAGTCAATCCGTTTCAGCCCTCAGATCTGACATACTGTATGATTTGATTACACAGGCTCAATCGGTCACAATGGGAACCGATGTCTCCGGGTATATTGAAAGAAGGACTCTATTGAAGATGGACGTGGTCACTCCCTGTTCGGGCTGAAACGTGGGCATGAAAATATGACCTTTTTTCCGACGGTAGGTACGTACGTCCACATAGCCATCTGTATCCCACTCCATAAGACACAGATCAGCATACCCCTAGTACATTTCGTCCGCTAACACGCTGACGAGTCATGATGAGAGATTAGGGAACATGCGACACGCCAGCGTCAAGACGCCAATCTTTCCCGCTTTCGAATTTGCTGGAATCTTACGACAGCCTCGTGTAGGGAGCTTGTCAAAAGGAGCCTTTCCGTCCCATAGACGTCGTCCTTTGCCTTCCACCACCACTACTCACATTCGAGACTCCGCCATGGGCTCGGGTGTCAGCTGCATGTCTGAACCGCCTTGGGATGGAAGCGGGAGGGTCGTCTTTACCATAGTCCATAACGGCAAGAGTCATGACATACATTGGGAGCAAGGTAAGTCAGATGGCAGTCTCCTTCCACCCATGGGCAAATGCCTACATGTACTGCTCATTAGTATATATGTACATGCAGGGTGCTGATAATCTAGCCAGAGAACAAAACCAACCGAATATCTGTCACATCACCATTGGATGGGAATTGGAAAAGCCTCAAGAAGCAGATGCTGTTCGAATATTCGATATGTTCCATTCTGATCAACTGCTTGGCAGTTGTCAAGGTATGACATTTCTTTGCCTTCCTGCTCCTCCTCACTGACATATGACACGGCGCGGGCTGATCAACAGTGTTGAAAGTCACTCTGCGTGTAATAGTCGATGGATATTCGGATCAATCATTACTTCAGCTACCCGGATATAGAAACCTCCATGCCGCCCGCCTCGCCGACATGATGCAGGTTAACCTCAGGCTCATAACCGGAGCTCTTCATGCCGCCCACGTCCGACTCTTCGACCGCCTTGGACCTGGCAACATTACTAGACCTCGATTATCTCAACCCGCTGCAGCATACGTCCAACTCCGACCCCTTGACCACTTTCCAAAATTGCCATTCCTGTCAAGATACGGGCTCTAGATTCTCGGGAGACAAGGCCTTGCAACCGACGAGTACGTGATCAATCAAGTTGTGTACGACAGAGGAAGATACATTCTTCAAAGAAATACCAGCTATCATTGAGAATGTACAGTATACGTTGACCGTGCTCAGGGTGCCTGTACGTCTCCAAATACCTGTATTGTTATCCTCATCTGGATGTAGGGCAGGCTACCAAGGTAATAACTAACTTGTGCTCTGACTCGTGTGCCTACTGATAGATACTCTGTCTTGGCTGTTAACTCTGCGCAATCACAGTTTAATACTAAGTCTTATGATCGGTTCAATATTGTCTCACGGCTCCAATATAGCAAGCCGTTCTTCCCTTCGCAGGCATATGATCTACCTCTCAAGTATGTCGGCGGAAGTTATCGGTGAGTCTCATATCTCGCAACTTGTCCTCTATCTGCTCTCTCTCGAGAGGTATATCATGCGCTGGATCCCCAGGACCTGATTACCCGGCCATGCTGTCTCTCCAATCATGATACCTGCACGTGTGAAAATGTGTAGGCCGATGGTGACATACGTGGAGTAGGAATCTTTCGAAGATCCGTCTCCCCTTTCCTGCTTCACTACGGATGACCGTTGTCCGCGTTTCGCACCGCACTTCTTCGGTTCTAAATCTAGTTGTGCGAGTGACGTGGCCTTGAGTAGTGAGTGTGATGTTGCCTGTTTCCTCATGTTGTCAAGGCTGAATGTGAAGCGCGCTTACCAGCAGGAAGCATGTCTTCAGTACTCTATATACACTATCTCCCTCGAACAGCCATCATCCTAGGGATCTCACCTCTCATTTCTTTCGACTCACACGACCTGTGGTACCGTCATCCGCCACCCCCTTGTTCATCATGGTCGCCAAGGCCCGAATCAACGTTGCCTGTTGGAAAGACACCACCTTGACTGGTCGATGGGCTATGAGCACCCAGGAGCACGAGAATGGTACGTAGAGTCAATCCTTAGTGGTCCGGACCGTCACTCAGTCCAACAACTCATTAGCTGATCTGCCAGGACCAAGAACATGTGACTTGTTCTACAATGACGAAATACCCATAAATTGGGTAGAATTTGCCGACTTTCTTGCTTCTGCTTATCCAAAGTCTGAAGGTGAGTTTTCCCCAAGAGGACAATTCATCATCCTTGATGTCACTTACTCCCCTATGAGTGATTCTTGATCGACGATAGACGATCTGTATCGCAGTGTAAATCTCATGAACAGAAATTATCATGTGGTTCGTTTACTATTGGACGGACAAGGCATTTACCAATGTAACACTCAAACTGGCGGGTACTGCACATACCAGCTCTTCGGAAGAGAAACAAGCGATCATCACTTCCAATGCCGAAAAGATGGCCAGTGTCAAACCTCCTCCCGCATACAAAGTACAAGAAATCAGTGTAGCAACAAAGCAGAGAGGATTGTCCTCGTTGGTCGGATGTTGGAAAAAGCGGACTGATCGGACACGGGCCAGAACGCAAGGAAAGAAATAAGATGGCCTAATACTGTAAAGTAGATGCCGTATTGTACATTCTCATAGGTGTGCAGTGTGGTAGAGGTGTGTTCATATCATTCTTTGAAGTGTTTGCCATTGACCATAGACTACTACCAGAGATGTACATAGCTGTACAATCTTTGGAGGACACGAATGCAACATGTCGAGTACCTCACAAAAATGCACGTCACCGTCCTCGTTGCCGACAAACTAGATCCGCTCGGGTCCGAACAATTATCGGGTCGAAACAATTATCGGGTCGAAACAATTATCGGGTCGATGCCGAAACTTTCCATCCATATTGAATTGATGTCCTGCTAAGCAAGGTGGAGAGTTGGATATAATGCGGGGTTACTATCGAATATAGCAACGTGTGCGGTTCCGGGGTGTGAGTCGAGAAATGATGCGGGAGGCAACATCAGGTTCTTTCACTCAACTCTCTGGCTTGAGGTAAATCCAATGACCCTCTTGATGATGAGTATATTGTACATCTTTTCAGTAGGAATCACTTCCGTTCCAGTGATGTCGGTAGAAACGATCCAACACAATGTGAGTCTGTTTCGTCAGATCGACCGGAAGCTTGGATGTGCAGCTGAGATGCAGCTCAAGTGCTACATCATGACAAAACCCATTGAACACATGGTACTGTGGGACTGTCTGGCGGAGAAGTGTGAGTGCTCTGTTTTAACTCTACATCTTCGGTCTCTAGGTCTGCGCAGATCAACCAAGTCCGTTTGGGAATGCACGACATGTGTATGTTCCTGAGGATGGCGGAGCTTCAGTGAAAGAAGTGACATACAGCTGATAGGTAGTTGGGTCGCCTCCAAAAGAAACCAAAAGTAACTTCTACCAGACCAATGGCATTGCATCCTACGTCATCCTGACTGTTGAACGCAACGTCAGCTGGACCAACGAACAATGGTCCGAGTTGACGGCCCAACTCCTTCATGAACTATTTCCCGAGGTGACGTGTGAGTACTGGTACTCTTGATCTTCGGATCCCCAATTCCCTTCCTGCAAGGATGCATCATACTATCTGTCTGGTAGTTGGAGCTGATTTACAGTTACGGAGCTTTGAAGACGTAATATTGTGTTGCCACGGATACACGTGTAAGAATTAACGAAGTATGACGCCAAATCAGCAATAAGACACGAAATGTATGATTGTGGCAGGATGCAAATGTATGTTCCGTCCTTGTTTTTTCCAATGTGACCATCAACTCAAGCTTCTTTTCTCTGTTCTATCCGTTCGAGGCTGTCGACCAACCAACGTAGACCTGGACGAGCCCTTTCGATCATCATGTACTGACACACGCAATCGTCGGGGGGAGAAGCTTCAATAACCCCATAACCCATCTCTTCTTCCGTCTCGCTCGGTAGATGAAGATTGGAATCTTTTGATATTGACTACAGTTTCAATCTTACTTCTCAGTCTAAAAGACCAAAGATAAGACAATGACTTCAACGCAACCCTCATCATCACACTATGTGAGTCAACACCTTCTTCTTGAGCGTCCATTCACCATACTCTATTTCTCTCACTGACTTGGAGGTAAAATGCTTTACCGCAAGCGAACCAGTGGATCATGGTGCTTTATGGCTTGGGATAAGTGATAAATGTGGGTACAAAAGACTTTCGTCTTCTCTTCCTTCTGGCATTATATTATTCTTCCTCCTGGTGGACACTTTAAAACGCCCTTGATATGGGCAGTTGAAATTTGGGGAGTAATGGCATAGAAGGAGGCGATCATATGGAAGGAGTTTATGCTGATTGTGAGTTGGAACTCCTGCCACGATGATATGTATAAGTCTCATGGAAACCACGACGAATGATATGGGCGTAGTGATCACGATCGGTCGGGGTCGAGAGTGGACGGAAGACCAATGGTCAACACTTACAGTTGAAATGTTGAAGGAGATATTACCAGGTGTGACATGTGAGTCATCCCTACCTCCATACAGAACCTCGTTTTCATCGTCAATTCCTCGCTTCCACCTTGTGAATCTGTCGGGCAGGACAATGTTCTGACAATCAGTCTATGTACCACCAGCACGAGTCGTTGAGCTCAATAGATGAGAATCTCCATACCATCAACCACCTCAAGATGAACTCCGTAGGTAAATCTAAGACGAGGATCCTTATGCATTGCTAAGATTTCGTGTCCTCAGACCAGAAGAAGACAAACTTCCTGCGGATCAACCATTTCACTACCTCGCGCCCGCCGACAAGGAATCCCTTTGATCATCATTAGGTCCAGGCAAGCAACCAGCTTCTTACGCTTGACCATCAAACTACCCACGAGGTTCATCCTTTGAGATTGTTCTCGCCTCATATTATTGAGCTTCAATCTCCATTTTCAACCTCTCAATTTGACGTCTTCCCTCCAAGTTGACATTCCCACTTCAACAACTCCCCTTTCAATCGAACATGGCTCAACCTCAATCAACCGTTCCAGCATTCAATCCCGCCATCGTAAGTCCTTCTAATTCCCTGTGGAGAACATCACTAAATATCTAGCATAAAGTATTCTTCTGTCCTGAAGCCAAAAACGTTCAGGTTCTGCATCAAATCCTACAAACAAGATGTACGTCCTTTTACCTGGGTATTGTACAATGGGAACTGACCGATAGATGGTCCATGTCCTCCGGTTATGACTCATGTCAGTCCAGGTCACCAACACATGATCCTCGTTTTACGTGGTGCCATCTGGACGGAGGAACAATGGGCTTCTATCACTGTTTCACTTCTTGAAGCAATGTATCCTGGTACACGTTGTGAGTATCTCCAACATCTTGCCTTATCATATGTCCATCTCCTACTGAACTTATGGAGGAGATTGAGTTTAAAAGTAAACTTATTGCCAGTCATAGATGGAACACCAGAGTTCACTTCTATTCTCACGCTCTCTCAACCATCAAAACCCCGAAATTGAAGATGAATCCAATGATGTTGTAAACACATACTGTATTGAATCTATATTTTGTAGTCATAATTCCGGAGCCATGCGGAAATGACGCAAACTCTCTCGCCTATGTACATACTCCTTCAACGTTCACCGGAAGATCAAACTCGTGGCTCGTTTCCGTGCGCACCCCAAAATGGGTAAACGAGGTAGTCTCCCGATTGATGACCCATGTGTTTATGCAGTAACTACGCACCAGAAGCAACATATGTCTTTCATGATTCATCATCTTCCAATCTACGGGACGCAGAAAGAACAATGGGAAAAGTCAAATCTGCATCCCTGTCTCTCAAGTACTTTTGTAGTCTTCTAAGTTTTGCTCATCATGATGCAATTCAAGAGGTTGCCTTCTACGAATCGCTAACACCCATGAATCCTTCTCTTCTTCAGCTGACTGTGAAGGGACTGGAAGTTCTGAGGTTACTTCGGTGCATGAACAAGTGATAGATTTCTACAAGCATCAATCAGCAGCATCCCAGTAGGAGCAGAAGAACTCATCTTACAGGTAACAACTGACTGTGTATACTTCACTTCAATTCCTCTATGTTCATGCATGTTCCTGATTTGATCAACGTTCAAACACGCATTCTGTCTGAAAACGACCGGTAAGTAACGTATGTATCTCCAACGCCGTCAAAGCGTGTTGGAAGCTTCTTTCCTCATTCCTTTGGATTCCAGCCACGTTTCGTTGATGCTTTCCCTCATGTGTGGGAATATATACATATGTATGTCCTTCCCTGCTTGATGACGAGTCGTCAACCGCATTGTTTCCGCATGCCCTCATCCGTAAATTTCCATATTTAGTCATACCAGTACATCAAATATCCTATCCTTATCTTCTATCATCTCTATCATGCCTGTTGACATAGCCGCAAGAAGGTTGAGTATAGATCCTATAGTTGTCGGTCTTCCGGAAAGACTCGATGAAGGAGGTTATATTCATTCCCGACGTGTGAGTTTGTGGAGAGATGAAGAATAGAGGTGATATGAGTAGGTACAGGTTTTCTTGGTTCGGAATTTGAAGAGAATCAATAAGTTGGAAAAGGATT
Source organism: Tremella mesenterica DSM 1558 (assembly GCF_000271645.1). Classification (NCBI taxonomy): domain Eukaryota; kingdom Fungi; phylum Basidiomycota; class Tremellomycetes; order Tremellales; family Tremellaceae; genus Tremella; species Tremella mesenterica. The sequence goes on from NW_006711229.1 coordinate 957,467, forward strand.
TGAACTATCATCGTGAGTTCAATCATGAGACTTTCTCGCTGGAATTCGTTTGTAGCTGCTAGTTGCTAGCTGGTAGCAACTTTTGATGGTGGGGTGGGTGGGAAACGAGGGAGTAAAGGTGTATTCCATCGCATGTCACAGTGATGAGACTTCGAGCAAAGAGCAAGGAGAAAAGCTTCAGGAGAAGTAAGACGATAGAACAAGTCACAGAGAAAGGGCAAGAGAGGATAGACAGATCCATGACAAAGATAGGAGTGGACGTGGGAAAGACAGACCGAGGAGAGAGTGCCAGAACTGATAAACTCACAGTTGGCTCCCCGCCCGCAGCACTCTACACAGCTGCCGTCGATACTCAATATCGACGAGATCACTTATTGACGATCGGTCGTGGAGGTAGTTGGTCGTTTAAACAATGGTGCGATCTAGAAGGTGTTTTGAGGGCGCTCCGACCTGAAGCTACATGTGAGTAAACGATCACTTTTCCTTTTGCTCAACCTAAAGTTTTGTACGTTGTAAGTCATGTTGGTCGAGGAGACAACTCGTTTTTGTCCTGATGTGAAAGATGGACGATGTCTTGATTCACGATAGAGAGATGAGAGATGAGAATGACAACCCGAGTCTGTTAGGTTACTCAGGACAATGGGAGGTTCGACCGAAGGACGAGGAATGAGAAGTAGGAAGAGTGAGACAGTTGTGTTACGGGGTGTGAAGGGTGAGAAAAAAAGGATGAAGAACCGAAGAGCTGAGAATGAAGTCGTCGCTATCGTCGATTATCGAGTCATGGTCAGACCTCCTAATGGGGTAGGAGAACTAATACCCTTGATCATCTCCATCGAAGATTGGTCCATCGCTCGAGATAGAGAAAGAGAGTTTTATCTTGATCTCTTAGATCGTATGGAGAGAGAATATAGACGTCCACCGGGTCAACCACGCAGGAGGTTTACTCTTTGTGGATAAGTTCTGTCGATCAGGGAGTAGTGCAGAGTGTTTCAAATCAATATTCGGAATGTTGTATAGTTCGAAACATCAGTTATAGTTTATCATTGTCAATTTGATGTACCTTGTACCTTGCGAAGATCAGTACTTAGCTACATTCGTTTCTATGTCATTGTATCATGATATGATCTATGCTTTTTCACCCGATGTTCCCGATGTCCCTGATATCCAGTCAGACTAGACGTTTTCGTATCCTTCCTCCTACTCCATTCACCGCCGTACTATCTCCATTCTCTCGACTTCCAACTTTGTTGTTCATCGTCGTTGTATTGTCATTATCTTGTAAATCCCCGTCATTGTGTAATCCATCATTCTTTTTATCATGTTCCTCAGCCACAGGCATAGACGTATGACATGAAGAAATCGTCTCCAACTCCCTTTCAGGTGTATCTTCAATACCATCATCACTCCTAGAATCTTCTGCTCCAAGACCTCTGGCCACACGTACGGCCACGAGACAAGCAGCGTAGAACCAGACTGTTTGTAGGATGAGAAGTATACATTCCATGGTGATGAACGCGCGATAGGTGGACGGTTTGAAGTAATGACCTTGTTCAGGAGACCATTTGTATGCGATGTAATTGGGAGCGTCAAAGAATGAGGTTTTGATGACTAATAACAGACCAATCTCTCGTGAGACGAGCCATGAAACGAGGAAGACGACAAAGGTGAGGTCGCATAAAAGGGTCAGGGAGAGATAGCGGAAGATTTTCGCAAGCTGAGGTAAGCATCGATGGCCAATCTCGCAAACTCCTCACATCCCAGAACCCGTGTTCGTCTATCCTGCGTATCGCAGGACGACCCCCGGAGAAACGGAGTCAGTTAGATACAAGACAGATCCACCTCATCACCGCCGCCTCGGAAGTGGGTATAACGGAGGGGAAATATGTGTGGGGAAAGACTAGAAGAGACAGTCGGCAAGTCACTCACAGGGAAGATGATATCACAAAAGTCCATCAGAACATGTATGAGGGTTCCTACCCTGGTAAAATGCGCCGCATAACTTCCCACTATCAGACAGATGGTAAGAATATGATGTGAGAACATTTGCCAATGATCCGTTCGTCTCTGCTCCGTGTTGAGGACGTAAATTTGGTGGAACCACCAACCCAGTTGACCGAGATAATACATCTTGGTCAGACCGGGCAGGTAGCGGACAGGGTAAGTACCCCAGAGCTGTTCGGGGGAGAGGCGATTGGGAATACGGCGAAGGATGGTCTGAAGTGAGCCGTTGTCCCCACGTCTCTGGCAAAACCATTCTGCACATCCTCCAGCCGGGTATTCATCGGGACTGTGAGTGAAAGTTATGTTTGCATTTGCTCGACGACAGCGTGGAAGGTGTCAAAGAGGATGAAACAAAGATATAGAAGAGTACAGGTATGATTAACTCACCATTCCAGTCGACCAAACAATGGCACAATAACAAAAAGACCAAGCCTGTTCTGAAAACCTCGAAACGATATGTTCTCTTCTCCTTCTTGTCAATCTTTCTTCCCTCTCGTTTGAATGCAACCCATTACCATGTCCGTTCCCATGATTTCTCTGCTCCACTTCACTGTTCATTTCCTTTTTGATTGAATGACGCCCCGGATCAAGCCACCACCGAGGGAAAGCACTAAAGACATAACGTATCAATACCGCCCTAAGCAGTGTGAATCCCACTGCACAGGTTATAACGATACAGGCGTCTTTATAACCTTTCGAGTATAATGTCGTATAGGGTATAGTTGGATCATCATTCGACAGATTTTGGGGCGGTAAGGGCGGGATGGGGTATGATAATGAGAAAAATGGTTGGAGTGGGGGAGGAAGTTTATGAACGAAGGTGATGGAATGTGAGGAGAAAAGTGAGGTGGGAAAGGAAGATAATGAGAGGATAGAAGAGGAAGTCGTGCTCATATTGAGGTTCATTGGGAGAGTAGAAAGATGAAAAGGATACAGTAGATGGGAAGATGATTTTTGGAAAATCTGATCTGTTAATGACACGAGGCTGAGGTTGATGGGGAAGATGAAAACGCACGGGTGGAAAATTCGTTGTCAATACCGGTCTCTAGTCACTCGTTCTTCTTTTTGCAAACGTTTAGATATGTACGGGAGGTTGCTTAGGTCTTACTAGACATGAGTGAGGGAAAACTTTAATCGTAAGTAGTAGTACACTGGGTAAAGTCTGGGAATGTAACGATTTTGGACTTTCCCTGGAGTGGGGGAAGGATCGATTCTTTAAATGTTCCCCAACTAATGTCTCAACCCAAGTTTCAACCTCCTTCACCATCTTGCACCATGGCAACAACTCGACTTTTCAAGGATCAAGGAGTATTATCAAAACAGGACATAATGGCCGTCCCACTTCCCTCACCGACACTATTCATAACCAACTTAGAAACAAAGACAAAGAAAATAGAACTTCGATCACAACTATATGCCTTGTTCACTCCTTTTGGTAAAGTGTCAGTCATTTCATTCTCCCCTCTCCCCTCTCCTCTGTAAATAATCTCATACCACACCCTTTCTCACACTGAGCCGAACTTCTTGTATATTCTCGGACAACACATCTTACTGATGGTGATCTTCTTTTGGTATCTGCAAACCGACTGACCCCGAAAGGATAGACGTCGTTGCGAAGAAACACGGTGGGGGTAGAGGACAAGCATTTGTGGTGTTTGAAGAACAAGCTGCTGCTACTGCTGCTCTACGTGGATTGCATGGGGAACCTTTTTACAGCAAAGAATTAGTAAGTCTTCTTCATTTCACCTCTGTATTTTCTCTCTTCTTTATAGGACTGCTTCGCCGTCTTATCTACGACTTTCTATTCATCTTTTCACACCCTCATCCCTGAAGTAGGTATAAGACGGTACCCGACCCCCAGGCGTTGAGGAGAGAGGAGAGGGGGGGAAGGGGGAAAAGAGTTACATACAAATAATCGTGCCATGCTCATTGACAGCGAATATCATACGCCAAAAAACCTTCTCATGCCACATTATCCCGAACAGATCCTTCCGCTTCTAAAGAAGCAGCCGCTTTGGCAGCAGCTAGATTAGTAGTTTCTAACGCTCAAGGCGAATATGAACAACTAGAGAAAGAACGTTTGGTAGCGGAAGAAGATGCTATCAAAGGAGGAAAAAGGGATTTAGAAGAAAAGAACGGGGATGGTGATGGACCGGCGAGTAAGAAGTTGAAAATGGGTGAAGACGAGGATGATATGGAAGTTGAGATGGAGATGGAAGATGGTGAGTATTCGTTGTCGTTCTCTCTTCCCTTCATTCTATCGCGTTGTCTTGTCTTTATTCATTGGATCTGTGTGGGACCACACATATGAAGCTTAGGTGGTAAGGGGGCTAGGGGGCTACTTGGGGGAGAGGGGGGATGTCAGGAGGTTGAGGATTGAGATGTGAGGGAACGGTTGAGAAGTGGTTGATGATTTATGACTAACATGTAGATGAAGAAAGTTCTGGAACACAGTTAATTTGCTCAAACCTTCCTCCTGAATGTACATCAGAGATTATATCTGCACTTTTCTCACAGTGAGTTTTTTCTCCTATCAATCCCTCCCCTCATACCTTTTCCCTTTTTTCCTATTCACCCAACATTTGTCTTCATTCATGTGTAGTGTCTCGTCTCTTTCCCCCACTCTGAATACCTCATCAGCCTTTTTTTTTGGCAATTCGGAACTCAATCATCCCCTTGGTCACTTCGTCTCCTCCCTGTCGACTCAACAGGTCGACCGTCAATTCCAAAACAATCCCAATATATATTGTATAATGCAACAGACATAACTTTCACTCCGTTGTGTAATGTACTTACTTTAGATATCCCGGATTCCAATCCTCCAAATCTGCATCTTCTTCCCAAATCCCTACATCACATCCGAAATCGAATCCTGGGGCCAAAACATTCGTCGCCATCTTTGATTCCTCCTCTCACGCCCAAACGGCGGTAGATGCTACGAAAGGATTTCTGATGCAGCCGGGATGGGAAATGTCAGTGAGCGTTTTATAGTCATGTTGGTATTTACATGCATACGTGATTTCATCTCGATTCTGAGTGACATGATTTGAGTATTTCGCACACGTTCCTACCTATCATATCGATCGTAGCCATTATTTACACGAGATGGGATGTTGATTGGGGTATTATGAACAGAGATGATCCTCGTTATGACTTGAATATTGATCTACTTGTATTGGTATCTACGCATAAGCTCGGAAGTCGTCATGATTAAACAACGACTTACTGTACGAGTACAAATAGACATGAATACTTTAGTTCACCGAGGTAAACCATCCCCGAAACCCCTCAACACACCGGCCACACGACGCAACTCATTCGAAAAGTCAGTAATGGTCTTCTTCGCTTCCTCTAACTGTCAGCGACTCTGATCTTGAGGGGAAATCAGCAGAAACGAACTCACCATGTTTGCGGACTTCTACTTCGATGGAGGTGACACCAGCTTCTAATTCACTCCTACTCGCTTCGTTCATCTTGTGGAAAACGTGGAGAACGGTAAAGATTGCTTCGAAGCTGTTGATCAGTCTCTTCCTTCATTTTCACCACCTCTAGATTTCATCTTCTTGAAAGATGTTCATCCACATGACTGATTGTATCGAAGCAGGCGGATCAGAGACAGCCGAGTGATCAGGGGGATAGAATATCACAAAATGAAGCAGTGGGATAAGAGAGATTAAATATAATACTGACTTTAAAGACAAAGCATCCCGAGCAAACTCTTGTAAAGCCGGCACCATCCCTCTCTGTAGCGTTTCCCACTTTTGCACCAATTCGACATTAGTATCGAAGTACATGATCTGACTGTCAGCTTTCCTTACATCCATCCGATTGTCCTCCTTCTATCAGAATTGATGATGACACTCACTGGACCCATAGGGTCGAATGGTTCTCCTTCCGGCTCGGTGTCCACAACAGTGTGATCTTCTCCGTGCACATCCTCCGTACCCATCTCCTGAGCTTGTTCTTCGGAAGAAGTACGCAGGGTTACCCTCCTCGATCTCTCTTGGCTGACATGCTTCATCTCTCTATCTTGAGCTTCTTCAGTGAAGTTTTGTTGCTGGTCCCGGCGATACATACTAGACTGAGGGATACGTTGTTGTCGCTCTATTGTCTGGTCGATTTGATCGTAGTTGTAATGCTGGACAAACTCGGATCGCTTCTGCTGAATCACTGGTGTGGGATGGAACGAGCGTTGATCCTCACGAGATTGAGCTTGAGTAGACGTGCGAGACCGAGGATACGGCATGTCTCTAGACGATTGCGCTAGCTTACTAGTGGGAGGCTCTTTCGTTATCTTTTGACGTTCATTGCTACGGTACAGCGGTTGGGGTATGACAATTTGTCGAGGTCGTTCTTTTCCGCCCTGTTGGATATTTGACGGTTGAGCCACTTGCCGATCGACAGAGATGATTGGAGTTGGCGCAGAGGGAAGAGGGTTTGAAGCCCAATGTTGAGCAGCTTGCAACTGAGCTTGAGTCCTCTCGGCCAGCTTGACCCTTTTAGGGAGAGTCAGGTGGTTTTCTACCTTTTTGAAAGGAGGACACTGAGCGTCGGTCGTCTTCTCCACCTCTCGGGGATGTTTGTGTGATGGTAAGATACCGGTTATCGGGCCAGTGGAATGAGTAGTATTGACATGACGTCCTTCCTCGGAAGGGCGGTCGTCCATCGTCTTCCATTTTGGCGTCTGGACGGGTTTCTGGACCGTGGGAGGTTTGAAAGGCTGTGCCGCTTTTGTGGTCCGGATCTGCGGCGAGTCGTTGTTCGATCCGTGCCCCATTGCTGGATCATTTTCAGTAGACGGGTGTTTTTCACTTCCTCGATCCTGCTTGGGCATAGGTGTTTCAAGCCCATACGGATCACCTGCGTTCTCCAATCTACCACTGGACCCACCTACTCGCCTCACGAGCCTTTTCGCACCACCCACAGTAGTCCTCACTACCCCACCCCCGTCTTCTTCATCTGTATCTGATGGATAATCGATGAATGCCAGTAACTCGGCCGAAGTCTGCACTTTGGGACCAGAAGTGGTCGAAGATGTACGAGTATCATCCGGACGAGACGGAGGGGATGTAGAGTGGCGTTGTCCTTGTTGTGGAGAAGGAGGAGTGTGCTGAGTTGGGAGGGGAGCTTGAGTAGCGTCAATGTCAAACACGGGAGGTGAAGAGTTATTATCTTGCTGATCAGCTGACTCTTGCGGGGGACGCTGGGTCATGTCGATACCGAAATCAGGAGGTGAAGAATGGTTGTATTGTCCCTGCTGGTCAGGAGGATGGGTGGCAAATGCGGAATCAGGTTCATTAGGAGGAGAGGGGGGAGCTTGGGGGTTAGTGTCAATATCCATGTTGTGAGTCTCGTCAGGAGATGCGAGTGAGGTATTGTCGGGCGTGTTTCGTATACGAAGCAGCTGGATATGGATGAGGAGTGAGAAGTGAGAAGAGGAGGGAAGAGAAGGAAAGACGATAGGAAAACCATTGGGGGGTTGTGGATATCAGCGCACGGGCCCTCGGGTTGAGTCACCTTGCCCCACTGGCCACCGTCATGCTGTCACCTTCACTACCTACGTGACGGTGCAGATTGACAATATGCATTCAGACCAATGCAATATGCAAACCTCAATCGATGAGGTACTTTCGTTTGAAAAATGATCTCAGATGGATGATCTATCGTCAGCTTGAGGCGCGAGTCGACTTGGAGAACTCACCTGCCAGGCTCCCATAGCAATGATACCTATCATGATGAGGATTGAGAATGTTTTCACCCGATCGTTTGTGCTCTCTGCGACGTGAGTAGACTGGTAGTTATGCCTCCCATATCATTCCGCAACACCGTTTCGATGACGAAGCAAGAAAGTCACGGTCCAAGTTGAGAGAAGGTTTTGATACGAAGCAACACTCACCATTCGTATCTCTCATTTTGGTTTCTCGTCGATGCAAATACCCCAATTCATCAACTACCTCCCTGACAACGGCCTCCAATTTCCTCATTTCCACTTCTAGAATTGACAGACTTTCCTGATTGGCAATCGCACTTGGTTGTCAGTTACATTCCATTCGATCTTATCCTGCTTACTTGTAATCCAGCGCATCAGCGCCAATATCAACATCTAAATCGACCGTTCGGGACAGCTTTCCTTCTCCACCTATGATATCAGCAGAGTATTCTTTTCCTATATCATCTCAGAGCCAAGCGTGAATGATGTCAAAACAAGAAGATACCTTACTCACTCTCCAGATGATTTGTCAGACAAACGCCAACATCAGCTGATTCATGTGTTGTCACTGCCAGTCGTGTTTCGCCCTTGATATCCTAACAGTCAGTCCTGGTCGACAGTGTATGAAGTTGATCGCTTGTCTGAAAACTCATGGGAAGTGAATGAAGATGAGACGACCAACCCTCTTGCTCAAGTACACATTTCCCTGTTCCGATCCGTCGAGTATTTCGATATCCACCCTTTGTCCAGGTGATGAAGGTACATTGGCAGTGACTATGACAAGAGAGTGAGCACCGGCAAAATTCCATACACTACACCATCAACGCTGGCAAGTCACTCGAAGGGCACATACCATCCTATCCGTCAGCTTACATTCCGCCAATGATGCTCAAGTCCTTGTTGAGAGACGTGGAATGAAGCAAAGAAGAGATAATGGATGTACGTATGGAGAAGGCTGGAAGTAGGAGAGTCTTGCTCACTCGGTCTTGGATGCTTTTCAGCCGCCAAGTCGAATCGCAGAGCTTGAGCTAGTTGAGGATGAAACCAAAGTGATAGTATCAAGAAGATTGTCAACGCCCAGGAGTTTCGTGAAGACATGACGAGGTCGTTACTGTCGTTATACCAATCGAACCTTTCCCCACTGCTCCCAGGATCCCAGGGTTGCTCTGTCCGACTTTCCGACGCCTAAGGGATTTCTTGACGCTGAATGAACACAAATAGAAAGACTGACCGTACGCTTGCTCTCGTGCTGTCTTGCTGGAGAGCAGCATTTGATCGAAGATAGGCACGTGCTGGACTGGTATGGCGCACGCCTAACTCGTCCGTTGAGTCGAAGCTTCAGCTCAACATTTTCGTACATCTTCCGCATATGATCCAACTTACAGTCTAAAATCACTGTATGCTCCTCGTCATAACGGGCAGAAAATTCAGCTTGAAGTGTCCCACCTTATCCTTGCTCAATTCAACCCGTAGAGTTCATTCCGTTTCGACTTCCATACGACATTCTGCCTCCTCCTCGGCAACATTCCAAAGGATGACCACCATCGATGTTCCTAAAGCGACATCATTCCCTCAGCCTGAATGGAAACCTCCACAGGTGACTATACAAGAGCCGGTGCTGAGGGTATATAACTCTCTTACGAGAACCAAAGTGCGTCTTCCTTTTTCTTTATCAGTCCAATCAACTCCTATCACCGTGCGCTGGCGCAACACATGGGACATGCTGCTTCACGAACTGACTTGATGGCGTTTTGGGGAGTCATCGTCGTGGCTGGAAAATGGTCAAGCCTCAGAGAGACAGGACTTGATTGATGATTAGGACATCTTCACTCCCACCAAAGGTCGCAGAGTAGATTGGTACAACTGCGGTCCTACGGTATACGACTCATCGCATATGGGTCATGCTCGTAATTACCTCACACAGGATATTATCCGTCGTATTCTCAGAGATTATTTCGGATACGATGTCAACTTTGTTATGAACATCACTGATATCGATGACAAAGTAAGTCTACTTTTTCCGCTTGCGCTTCATTTCTTCCCTTCCTGCGGATAAATGTGGAGGCTGATCATGGTAGATCATCATTCGCGCTAGAGAAACTCACCTTTTGAACCAAACCATCTCCCAGAACCCTTCCCTCACATCTCAACTCATAGCCGACACGCAAGCTTCTTTTGCGGCTTATCTCGATAGTAAACTAATGAAAATCTTACCGACATCTTCGGAGGTAGGACCAAATGCAACACCTTTTGAGACCTTCGAGAACATCGTCAAACGAGATACGAGTGACTTACAATGGGCTGCCGAGATGAGAAGTAAAGAAGAGAAATTCGGAATGTATATGACTAGCTTGACCAAGGCCCAAGCTGCGATACAGAAGGCCGAGGTACGATTAGCGCAGAGCTCAGGAGGGGGTGATGCTGTTAAAGATCTGGTAGAGGGGACTTCTGATGTTTTGGGACCATATCTGGGGACAAAAGTGGGTGTCTTGCTGTCCCCTCATAGACCTCATTTCCCATTATGTTCTTCATATTTGAGCGACCAAAGTGATGAGACTTAATGCATGCACGATTGAAAATAGCTAACGACCAGCTCGCCAGTACGATTCAAGATCCTATCATCATCTGTCGCCAATTAGCTTCATTCTGGGAAGACAAATTCTTCTCCGATATGTCCCGTCTCCATGTCCTTCCGCCAGATACCATCACACGCGTGTCTGAATACATGCCAGAGATCGTCGATTTCGTTCAGGGAATCGTGGACAATGGGTTCGCATATGAAGGCGGAGGGAGTGTATGGTTTGACGTTACTAAATTTGAGGGTGCGGATGGAGATGGGTTCAGACATGAGTATGCAAAATTGCAACCGGGTAGTAAGGGTAATCGGAAGTTGTTGGATGAAGGTGAAGGTGAGATCACTTCATTATTCTGTCTCTACCCTTAGCTCTTCCAACTACCAGCCCAACGAGGTCGACTGATCTTCACATGAACAGACGTGGTCCAGTGTATCTGCTGTTGAGGGATGTTTGACTCATCTCCAGGCGCGTTAACCGGTGTTCAGGGGAAAAGACAAGCAGCAGATTTCGCTCTATGGAAAGCAAAGAGTAAACCTGGGGAACCTGCTTGGCCTTCACCATGGGGGGAAGGACGGCCAGGATGGCATATAGAATGTTCGGTCATGGCTTCTGCGATTCTAGGAGAGGGTATGGACATTCATTCTGGAGGGGTGGATCTCATGTTTCCTCATCATGATAACGAAATGGCTCAATCCGAGGTGAGTAAGGAAATTTCTAGTCCTTGAGAGATAGCTGATCGGTGATAGGCGTATCATGGCTGCAGACAATGGGTCAACTACTTTCTGCATACGGGACATTTACATATTGAGGGATTGAAGATGAGCAAGTCATTGAAGAATTTTATCACTATTGATGTGAGTTTCATTCCTTGCGCCTTTCTTTACCTCATCATGACATCTGTTTTCCACTCCCAACGGCTCTGGCCGTACCTGCAGGGAAGAAAAAATGCACGACCATTGCTATTTTGCCGAAGAGAAAATCATGAATGTCGCACCGGAGTCATTTCACTTTGAGTGTCGTCATTGACCAACAGGAAGCTCTTCGAGATTACTCAGCCCGCCAACTCCGTTTAGCTTTCATGCTCCAAACATGGAACGCCCGACTTGATTTCCGGAAAGACCTGATCGCGGACGTACGAGTCAAAGAGGAGACCTTTAATAACTTCTTCATCAATGTGAAAGCACGTATAGCGGAAGCGGCCGCGAGGAGAGTTGTCTTTGACGGAAAACATCACTTCGACCAATTAGAGAAAGGACTTATGTCGGAGTGGGTCTTGCCTTTCCCTGCTAATCTTCCTCATGTCTATCTTTCTACCAAATCCTTACGCAAATTGAGAAAACGTTTGATTGGAGAGCTTTGAATGAACACTCAGCTGACTGACAGCTTCCACTCTGCCCAACATGACTTTCGTATTGCCCTCTGTGACTCTTTCAACACCCCCTCTGCCATCCTCGTCTTGTTAGATCTCGTGGCTAAAGTCAATGTGTACTTTGTCAGTAGAGGTAGAGAATACAATATTGAGCCTGTAAGGGTGATAGCCGAATGGGTGACGAAGATGTTGAGAATGTTTGGATTGGGTGAAGGGTTGGCTGGGGATGGACAGATTGGGTGGGGTAAAGAGGGTGAAGAGGGGTCAGCTGGGGATGTGAGTTATTATTTCCTACTTGTTTCTTTTGTTTCTTCTCTCTCTCCTCCTATACATCCACCTTCCTTGCAGTATATCCTTCTTCACAGATCTCTCAATACACAAATCGATTGACCAAGTACACTTCGCACCCCAATCACTCGTGTTCACCCCTGTATCGTCCCCCCCCCTCCGCTTCCTCTCTTTTTCTTACTATGTATCTAATCTCCATCATCAGGATCAAGAATTTCACATGCTGTGTGATATATGAATGACTCAGCATTGACATGATCAGTTCGAAACTAAACTTGATAAATATCTTCGAGCCATAACTTCCTTCCGTGATGATGTCCGTCGTCTTGCCATCTCCTCCGCTACTCCAAATGAAATCTTAAACCTTTGCGATAAATTCCGTGATACAGACTTGATAAACCTCGGTGTTCAATTAGATGACGGACAATCATCAACAGGAGGAGCTTTATACAAACTTGTAGATCCATCGATTCTCATCAAAGCAAGAGAAGAAAAACAAGCTATCTTAATTGAAAAAGCACGTAAAAAAGCGGAAACTTTAGCTTTGGCAGAAAATAAGAAAATGGTTTTGTTGGAAAAAGGTAAAGTCAAACCGGAAGAAATGTTCAAACCTCCAAATGTACCTCTAGATACATGGAGCGAATGGGATGAACAAGGTTTACCGATAAAAGATGGCAAAGGTGAGATGGTGAGTAAAGGTCAAAGTAAGAAGAATTTGAAGTTGTGGAATGAACAAGTGAAGTTGAATGAGAATTGGAAGAAATGGAAGGTTGAACAAGGGGATTGAGAGTAGTATTTACGTATCATTATGTCATTTCATTGCATGAAAGGGGGTACGAGTGATCATCTATCCAGCTCGAGCCAGCTCAACGATCGCTCAACTCCTTTTCCTAGACTTATGGTTCCTCGTAGAATACGAGTATGGTACTCGACCAAACGTCGTGTGTTTTGACGTGGTGGTACATATGCTGCTGATTTGTGAAAGATGGTCTGAAAACAATGATGTTATTCACATATCAGGTACGGCTCTGGGAACATTTGTCTTACATCTACGGAATCTCCTTCTGCCAGAGTCAAATACGAACTGGATCTCTCAATATTGGCCAGTAGAACCATAGTTTGGTTGTTGACCAGGTGCCGCGGCAGCTATATCATCAGTCAAATTCTTCTCTCCGACTCCACTCTAGCCAAGCGATGATAGCCCGTGTACCCTCAAATTTCCAAATAAAAAACACAAAACCTTTTTACAACTTTCAATTTACGAATTGGAATATACTCGCTGCGTGCGATACAGAGTGGTATACGAATAGGAGAAGAGTCGACCTCATGCATCTGGATGGAAGGAAGAGATGACTCACCTCCGACAGGAGCACCAGCACCTGGTCCACCCCCGACGAAATTCCCATTACCCAAGTAACGATATCCGGAAACACCGTACATTTCCTCAGCTTTGATACGTTTGTAAATGAGCCAGAAAGCGTGAATGTGACCTCTGGAGATTAGCACATACAATTTTCCTTCTGATGATCACACGTGTTCATATCGACAATCTTCCACACAAGTTCATTTTTGGGGATGGGCGGTTTAGGTTGCTGAGCGTTGAAGGAGATGCAGGATAGGTGATTCGTTGATATAGGGTATGATCACGAGGGTGTGAGTGGGATGTTGAATGAGGGAATGAGCGGGATGTTGAATGAGGGAATGAGCGGAAGAGGTGGGAGATGAGGAGAGGCCCAGATTGCGAGGCGACACAGGACCAGGACCAGCAAAATGCCTTGAATGGGATTTTGTGTTGTAGTCGAAAGAGTGAAAAGGTGGACTGACGGTAGATAACCCTTCAAGTTAGCTTATGATCACAACGCGTTGAATCCAGTACACAAATTGGTCCTAAACAAACCACGAGAGACGTACATTCGTCTAATGCAACGATGATGGAATCGAGTCAACTATACCTTTCTTACTCTCTCAAAACCAGACCCAAGATTACGAGGGTAGTCAGATCAAGTATACAGAAATATGGGGCCACGGGGAGTTGTGAAGATTGAGGGTGGAAATGATAGTTTCAAGTGAGTGTGAAGGTGACTCACAAGGATAGTCAACAAAACGTTGATCCAGAAATCTGCAGAACAACAACCAGCAATGAAAGCAGCAGCTGCAGGAGGGAAGATGATAGCTACTATGATGAGTAAAACGTCTGAACCTTTGACCATCGTGTTGGAATTGTTCTGATAGTACGTGATATGTATTCAAGTGGACAGCTGGATACTTGTTAGATTGGATGATTGGGTGAGTTGGATGATGGAGAGAGAAGAGGTTGGATGTGAACGAGTTTTGGAGGATAAAGGGAAAGGCAAGTTGGGTGGAATGCGGTGTCGGTGACGGATGATGACGTCATTGTATGAACCTCACCCACGAGCTCAGCAACAACATCTCAACGTTCAATCTTTACCTCTTCATTCTCAACAATTTGAAGAATCGTACAGTACAGTACGGTTTCCTTTTGACTCTCGAATGTAGGTCATGAAGCTTCTAGACCCTATCGACGTGTTCAATTACCCAACCACCTGGCACCCAACGCCAGAATTGGACTCGGACAATCCTCATGGCTCATGGACGGCTCAAAAACAACTTCGATCAAAGAAACGTTCTCCCCTCCTTTCACTCTGGTTCATACATCATCCCTCACTTCCCCACCTTCTCAACTTGCGAAAAATCAGAGGAACATCCGATAATACAACCTATCACTCTCTCTCTCTACTCATACACTGATATGTCCGAAGAACCATCCCACCCGACCGCACCTGAGATCAAGACCAAGATGATCTTTTCACAATGGATGAAAACCCTGTGACCCCGTGAGGATCAGAGACGAACCATGGAATAAAGGAGCATATCGGGGTTACAACATGTTCGTTTGAGTGGTCAATCCCCTTTGGTCTAAACGCCCCTTATTGACATGTGTTCTTCTATCGTTCTTACTCACTCATCTCACTCATTTCAATCACTGACATTTCACGATTCATTCCACTTCATCACTTTGGCCTGTACACCTTGTCACTTTGACAACTCTTGATCTTCCTGCCCTTACCTCGACCAAATCGTACTCTCCTTTATCAGCTCCACGAACGAAACCTCCACTCATAAAAACGCCACCCGACTCGTCAGCGATAATAACACTCGTACTGTCGAATCATTGAAAAAAGTCAAGACTCCAAGACTTCGCATTGAGTCACTTGAGTCGTATGAAACTGGGAAGAAAGTGGAAGATGACGAAGAAAAGTCCTGTGCTTCCTTCAACAATGACAAAGCCTTCACCATCTACCCTTCGTTCCCATCCGACAGCAGAACCGCCCTCGCCCTCTAGAGAAAGAGGAAAATGCAAATGTTGTAAACAAAAGCCTTACGGAAGTTATGGGACTGTACCTTATGGAGGAAGGGTTGGTCTGGTATTAGGAGCATTATGGGAGATATCAGATGTGAGTCAGACTTTCTCTTCTCACTTCCATCCCATCGTTACTCATCTCTTATGTTTTCCACAAATTCACATCGAATTATTCTTCACGCTTGTTTCATCATCGAATACTTGTCCCTACATCCTTATCGGCGTATCAATTCGGGTTCCCAAATCCTGCTTCCATAACTACCAAACGATGAGAGAGAGAAATCTGGAATGCTTTCTTGATCGGACAATAACTTTCTTATTGGTCATATCAGGTGTGGCGAAGAGGCATTGACAAATAGTCACGAGAACAAACCTCCCCTCCTGACTCTCCTTCCAAGACCACTCCAAAAGTCGAATATCCCACTTCTCCCGATCCTCGACGGAATCGAATGGAGGTTACTCAACCTCCCATGGAAATGACTAATCTGACTTCACCACAAAGAGCTAAAGTGGCCGTACATCCAACCAACGGGTACGCTTGTCGATGAAGCTCTCCACGTCCATATCATCCGTCATCAAAGGCTATACTTCCAGGAAGAGGAATTCGATATGCAATTGTCCTATAGAAGAAATCAATGAAGTTGCTCAGCTGAGAAGACCTTGATCTGTCATTCCAGGAATACATATGTAATGTCGGAAAGATTGTTAGATGTTAAGGAGTGATTCATGATATCAGTCATTTACAGTCAAAAGACGATGTCAAGTCATCACGTAGATATTGACATGAAGTAATATCATGAATTCATTTAGTCCAACAAGTCATTTATAACTCCTCTAATAACCCCTTCAACTCATCTAATCCATTTCCCTCACTTTCATTCTCATCAATAACCCCAGATCCAGATCTTACTACACCTAACCCACTAGCAGCCCATATAATCTCAACACCTTCCACATCTTCCCACTTAAACATCCCTCTCCCACCCCAAACCAACCCCTCATCCTCCTCACCTTCCCCTTCACCTTCAACCTCCACCGTCCCACCAAACAATCTGGACCAAAATGATGTACCCACTCCTGAGACTTTAGACATACCTTCGATCTTCCCACTTGCCGAAGCACGAGAAGATTTTAGTCTGTCCATTTCTCGAGTGAGAATGAAACGAAGACGTTCTCGTGCGATATCAAGTGTTTGAGAAGGGATATTTGGAGGAGAGGGGGATGGTGGAGGTGAGGGTCGAATGAGGAGATCGGTTTTGTTTGCTAGGAGGATGAGTTTGATAGGTTTTGAAGAATGGCGTGAAAGGTTTGAGAGTGTTGTGAGAATAGGTGGGAGTTGTCTAAATTGTCAGAGAACCCATATATGTCTATCGGCTGCCTGAATTGGTCCATCTGCAATTCTTCTGGAAGGGCAAAATGGCTACTCCCACATTTCTTGAGCCATGCAACAACAAACCACAATAATCACTGATTCCCCCCGCATCTGGATAAATATCATTCTCTCGCTTATCCCACAGAATGAATTGTCGTTATATCTCCATTATACCATCAAATGAATCACTCATCATGTAAAGAAGAGAGAAGAGGGTAAAGAGGTACAGTAAAGACTCACTCAGCTACCATACCTGCATTCCTCACTAATCCAACTATATCAACAACGAACACAACTCCATCAGCCTCTCTTAAATTTTTCGTCACACCATCACGTAATCTAGGATGTCCAGGTAAATCCACCAATCTAATCTTTTTACCAGTTTGAAGAGTGAAAGTGGTCGTACTGCTCTTTATGGAAGTATGTGTATTAGGATAAGTCCCATATGCGAGCTGACTATCAGTTCATGAGTGAGCCAGGAGAGGAGAAAGTACTTGGGAGAACAAGGAAGTTTTGCCACTATCTGATGGACCGACGAGAAGGATAGTGGAGGGATTCAATTGAGGTTTACGTGAGGTGGATCGGAAAACTAAAGAGTTAGATTCGTGTTTGGTGATTTCTCTATGCAATACATAGCATCATTGAGGGGGGTGGTTATTCTGAAATCGAGGTGTGGAACATTTCTGGGATGAACGTGTGGTAGGAGAGTATTGAGTAATAAGAAAATGAAAGTGTGTATGAAGAAGAATGAAAGTTAGATCAGATAGGGAGAGAAAAGGAGACGTACATGTGAAGAACAGGACTAAGATGAAGATTCCCACGATGGCAGCGACGAACTTGGGATCTTGCAATATAGTCTGCAAGGGTATCTCCCGTATCTTGTCCAATTCCTGTATGAGTCCCAGAATTATAGATCTCATCTTGTTCGTTCCTTTTCTTCACTTGAAGATGAATGGTAAGACATATGAGAAATAGTTATCCATTAGTTACTACTTAACTTAACGGGTCCTTACCCAGTTGGGATAGCGGCGATCGCCGCTCTCGTGCACCTGCATGGTGCAGCGCGTAGGGATAATCCCGACGGAACTCGAATTAATCCCGACGAAATTTTGCCACTTTCTCCCAAAATACGTCACTCAACCCGAGGATCCCTCCACTACTGACCCAAATACCTACGGAATGTCCCCAAATCCCCCCTGTATTGAATATGCATCCTACCGTGGCTTCTTGCATATATATGGGTTGCCACACGTATTCTGAAGCCATTCATGCAGGCAGAACCTCCGAATTCGGAGTCCTTGGTTCTCTACAGCCATTTGGAGTTCAAATTCGGAAACGCCCCCGAAAGGATGTGTCCTTCAACCCTAGGCACTGTTTGGCGGTCATTGGGCAATCATTTTTCTCCTCTTCTTATTTCAATCATCTTCTTTCCATTGATTTAAACATAATAGTAACTTACTGAATTAAGCTCACAAGCTTTATGTCTCAGAATAATCAAGCTGATCAACTCATTCTCAACGCTTTAAAGAGAAAGTCGCCTTTTCGTGGTCGACCTCCGAAAGTGTATGCTCCTAGTGCACAATCACCATCAACATGTCAGTGTCTCCTCTGAAGATTATCTCACCCCTTACTAACTATGTAGCCGGTCCTTCTCACCCTATTGAGCCTTCTTCTATCAACAGGACAGCTTCGGAGATCCAGTCAGTTTCGGTTTCGGTGCCCTGTGAGACATTCTCTTTTCCTCTTGGTTCATTGAAGCTTATGCTCAGTGAACAAACCACCGCCCTTTCCTGAACCACCCCAGCTGAGCTCAAGAGGGGCTTCTTCTCCATCTCCTTGTCATAAAGTAGCTCAGCCCGATCTCCTTCCAACCCCCTCTGCCTCCCTGCCTGCTTCCGAAACGCGACTGGAATCGCATTTGGATTCGGTGGCCTGTGAGGCAGTTTCTTTTCCTCTGGGTTCATTGAAGCTTATGCTCAGTAAATCATTCACAGCAGTTTCCCAAATCGTCTCCTGGTCACAAGATACCCCTGTCCACGGCTGATTCCAGTGAGTACTTTTGGATCCCCTTTATGTATCAACTGACAGGAGAGTTGCATCAGGAGATACTCCTGCATCGTCCAACGGTATTGGTATTGTGACACCAGATTCGGTACCCTGGACAGAGCTGGTCATGGCCTCCCCCTCCGCTTCATTGTCTTCGGCCGTGCAAGCTTCAGCACCCAACTTATCCGCTGCCGTTCCGAAATGGTCTCCCTCTCAACCTCCGAATCCCATTTCGGTAGAAGATGAGATCATCACTGCTAGGCAAGAGGCGGCCGGGCGCTTCCGAATTGTCAATATCTCTTCCGAATCATACTCCGTACCACGTCCTGAGGCTCCACTCTTGGCACTCAAAGCTCCTCGCACCGACGCTAGTCTTGGGGTCAACATACGTGCTTTGGAAACCTTCTGTCGTTTACCGAATCCTGACCTGGTGGATGATGATCGCTATGAACAATTCGAGGTGGCTTTTCATCATATCCCGAAAGCGTTTGACTCTTTGGTCAGTGTTCTGTTTTGGAGAGTTACAACCGTTGATATATCAGCGTCAGGACTACCTCATTGAGACCCAGCATATATCCAAATGTGTTCAAGTGGAATGGTTGGATCCCCCTGGTTTATTACCCGCCGACATCAGGGGAAGACATGGCCTCTTCTTTGTCTCCGACAGTGCTGTCGCCGCATACCCGAATCGGACAGTGTTTCGGTCGATCTTCCGATGCAGTGGCAACTGTACCCAGATCCAGCCAACTTTGAACAGTGTCCACCACCATGTTGAGCCGAAAGCAAAGGATGAAACACAAACAACAGCCGAAGCTCACCCTCCAACTGCTGCCAGTGCACGATATTCCTCAAGAGCACGTTTAAAGTGTGATCTTTTTCTTGAGGTGGGTCATATAAGGATGATTCATCTTCACTAAGCTCATTTTCTTAGATACGAATGACCCCCAGCAATATCCGAAAAGGGGTCTGTTGTCTGATCCGCCCGAAAGCTGCATATCACGGTCAACCGAACCCGTTGACATTACTTCGGATTTCGCCACATCTCCGAAACCTACTCCATGATGCTGCAACTCTGGTGGGAACGACTGAGTCACGTCTTCGGCTTCGGTGGTACAATTCCTTCTGCAAGATTCACCCCTATGTCCTATGGGTCAAGGCAAATTATCCCGAGCGTCTTCCTACCACCACTGACTTCCAAACTGCCATCCGAACGGCTCTGCGGCAGGAAAGGCTGGATCGGCTACCACTGGCGGCGATAAGTATCTTACATGAGGCCAATCCAAGCTCTTTCCTGCAGTATGTAGCCAGCGTTTCCTTGTCCTCATGAGCTGACTGTCAGTTGTGAATATCCTGAAGGCCTGGCACTCGGTGGCACTCAGCCATTCCCAGCGGACTCTTCGTTCATTGCAATCATCAGTCCGAAACATGCATTGCAATCAGCAATTCGGCATGCCACAGATCGGGGCCTCTTTCTTGATTCGTCTTGGAGAAATAAGAATGCAATACGCTGTCCCGTCACCTTGCTAGCCACAGTAAATGAATATGGTCATATGGTCCCTGGTGAGTCCTGTGGTTTGAAGGGTTTCGGGTTTCGGAGCTGACAATGCTCCAGTAGCTGTCATGGTCTCGAATCACGCCAACACCGATTCCTATACCGAATTCTTGAGCGTTATCCGAAAGGCTATCAAGAAAGAAGCGAAAGCATTACTCAAGGGCAAATCATCAGTGGTCTCCGAATATGAGAATGAAGAGCAAATCCTCATCAACGCCGAATACATTCACGAGGAGGATTTCCTTCCACTACATTTCATGATTGATTGTGATGACGCCGAACGAAAGGCCATTGAGGAGGTCTTCCCGGGAACTCCAATTCGGTTATGCCAATTCCATTTCATGCACGCCGCCCGATCTCGAGCACTTCGGCTATTTGGGAGTGATCTGGTGGGTACCGAAAAGGCCTTTGCCTTCCTTGTGGCACTTCGGAGGTGCCAACGATGTTCCGAAGAGGAGTCTTGGTCAGAAGCTTTTGCTCGACTAGAAGCCGATGTTGCGGCAATCAGCAATAACGATCCCGAAATTTGGGACAAAATCAGAACCTGGCTCCTGTCTGAATGGTTCAGCGACAGATGGAGGGGATACCTTGTCGACTATGGTCTGCCACCTCATCACACCCGAGATGGTACTCTCTCAACAAACAACTTTGTCGAAGCGGCATTTCGGACCTTTGACAGAGTATTCCTTGAATCTCGAGCCAACAAACGTATAGACAAACTCCTCACAATCATCATCGACGTTTACTTTCCCATGTATCTCCATTCACCACCAACATCTGCCCGCTGTGACCCCACAGTTCTGTCACACATACTTCAAGGACTGGAGCTTTGGGAGCAAGGGGCGGTTAGGGAATGTTTCGGAGACGAGATGCCTATGTCATTGAGAGGTCAACTAGATCATACATATTGTGTGACATCCTCCGAATCGAGCAAAACAACACCGGACTTACATTACTGTGGGATCAAAGACAAAACTCGTGAACGATGCTCCTGCAGATACTTTACCAAAACAGGCAAAAGGTGCTCGGGTCTCTGGGCATTGTACTGCTTTCACACTTGTGGCTCCTCCGAAACGTATTCTAATGGTGTCACGGCAAACGAACTGCGACTGCAGACTCGAGCTATACAACTACAAAGACGGTTGGGAGAGATATCTTATCCATTGGATCAAGAAGACCTTGTTGCCTATTGGGGACATGACCCTTCGGAGCCTGTGTGGCATGATTGGTCCTCCGAGCAGCCTCCGAAACAGGGCAAGCTCATCAGCATTGATAGTGCCAACCTTGATTTTGTCGAGCCCGATTCGCCCATTACCCGCCGAAACCGATTCCTCAACCATGCTGACGACCATCCCTCAACCACTGCCACGTTACCGGTTTCAAGACCAGAGGCTGATAAGGGTGGCCGTCCAGCAGCTCACCGCCCTCTGCATCCTTATCGCCAAAAGACAGCCCCCACAAAAGCTGGCATTCCTCGGGACGCACTACCACCACGAGATCGACCTGTTGGAGCAAAGAATTATCTTCAATCCTGTTTTGCTCTGTCGTTGTTCCATATTGTCTTCCGAATTCCAGCCTTCGTGTCCGCATTCAACGAAGCTAATGACGCTCTCAGGCCTCACGCACCTTCTTTGATTGTCTTACTAGGTGACTTTCTTAAAGCCATTTCGGTAACTAGACGGCTGGTGGATCTGAAGGACATTGTACCGATCCTCCGAAGTGAGTTCCCTTCCTCCATCATTGCTGCCAATCAGCATGTTCATTTGCTGATATGCAGGTGAGAACTTGATAGATGAAGAATCTCAGCATGATCCGTGTGAACTGTTTCTCAGAATGACAAGCAAATTCAATCAGATCATTGAACAGAACCCGATTCGGAACACATTCCAATTCGGAGTAACCTGGGAATATGTCTTTCAGCCCTGTTCCCACGCAGTCCCTGTCAGGCAAGAGACATCCTCACTGGAGAAGCAAATGACCGTTCTCCAAATCTATCCACATGGCTCATCACTTAACCTCATCCAGCTCATCAACCTTTCATTGTGGCGTTCATGCAGTCCCCAACATTGCTTTTCGGTACCATGTAATGGACGAATGGCCGTCACTCGAGCACGAGCCAAGATGTCCTTGGAATCCAACAACCTGCCCCGCATGTTACTCCTCAACATTGTCTGGGATCTCCGAAACCCCTCTGCACACCAAGTGATCCACCCTTTTGACATTCCCGAAACTATCAACCCAGCGCAGGTTTCGGCCGTACCTCCTCCTATACTCCCCAGCAATCTTCCAATGTACAGATTGAAGGGAATGCTCTGCCGAAAGGGGGACACCGTGCAGGTGACCAGTGGACACTATGTGGCTTTGATAAAGCATGATGATGTGCTGTGGGAGATTGACGACGAAAAAACCTCTCGTATGTTTCTGAACCGGGACGCTTTCGGTGGTACACGATTCCCGGTCTTGCTGTTCTATACACTGGAAGATGAAGTCAAGCCATCAGCAAGTCAACCCATTGCCAAAAAGAGACGACTGAATAAGCCAAGTGGGAAAGCAATGTCAAAATCGGCTTCGAATCCTGAAATACCAAAAGCTGAAGGCCCAACACTGGAAGCACCAAACCCCCAACCTCCCGTTTCGGACGCCATACCAGCTAATTCTTCAAATTCGGAGCTGCCAACTTCGGCCCCGCCAACGCTTGAACCTCCGAATTCGGGAGATCCGAAAGTTCCTCCTCCAAACCCAACGGAACAAGAACCTGCCCCAGTTGATGTCCAGTCCACAAGCTTGGCGCCCACCAGTACCCCTACAGACCCCACCGCTTCTCAGCCCAATGTTCTTCCCACAGTTTCTCAGGGTACCATCCCTCCGATGTCTCACCCAACCAGGAGGGCGCAGACGTCGAAAGGGGTGTAACTACGGCGTACTTCGGCGTAGTTACTCTAACTAGGGTTTTGTTCTACTGATGGCGATGTATCTTGATTTATAGCTATCTCTATCTGTCTTTCACTACTGACAACAATCAAGGATCGCTGAAGAACTTCAGCGATCTTCTCAGCTAATATTATCTACTCCTCCTAGACGTTCATCCAACCCTCTCGCGCTTTGACGTACTTCAACGCACTTCGTCCAACTTCCCCGAGCCCTCGGCCATCCTCTTCCTCCTTCGACTAACTCCGCCTAACATCGCCGCACTTCTGCTCCCATTGTCCCTACTTAGCCTAACTCCGTCTAACTTCGCCGTACTTCTGCTCCCATTGTCCCTACTTAGACTAACTCCGCCTAACATCGCCGCACTTCTGCTCCCATTGTCCCTACTTAGCCTAACTCCGTCTAACTTCGCCGTACTTCTGCTCCCATTGTTCCTACTTAGCCTAACTCCGTCTAACTTCGCCGTACTTGGTGTCAGAAGTCCTGAGTTACGTGTAGAGTAAAAAAAGGTTAAGGCGTGATGGGGTTTTGATGGCCAAAGGAGGGTCATTGTTGGTGGAGTAATCGAGGTGTCGCGACGTAGTTCGTGACACACCAGTACCCCTACAGACCCCACCGCTTCTCAGCCCAATGTTCTTCCCACAGTTTCTCAGGGTACCATCCCTCCGAAGCCTACACATATTTCTCCACCTGGTGATGAACCTCCCGAAAGCGGGCCTTCCTCGAGCAACATGCTGTGCCAAACCAACACACCCCAGGGTGAATCGGCTCCCCCCGATCAAGCTATCAGTCTCAATCCCACTGTAGCTTCTCAAGACATTACAGCAGAACCAGATTCCCCATCATCATCCATGGACATTGATCCTCCAAGTGTCGTTCCCACTGTTGAACGCTCTCCCTCACCCGAGGTTCCGCAGTACTGTCAACTAGAAAAGGCTCAGTCAGTCATTGCCGAAAGACTAGCACAAGTTCAGTGGCGTTCGGGGGAATCCTTTCAACCTCTCATCTCCGTCAGCACATTTCAAGATGTTGATAGCCTTTCGGACGATCTCCTTGAGGACCTGTGCGACCAGATGGAAGCTATGTTTCATGACATGGCCGAAGATGAGCATAAGGGCTTGAAGCTGCAGGGTGTAGACTCCACATTCGGGTCAAAAACGTTGCGTAAGTTCTACGGAAGGAATGAGTGGTACACCAATTTCGGAATCGATGATATCTTGCTTTCGGTGTCAGCTTTCATCCGAAATTGTGTGAATCTGGGGATTGGAATGTCTGACCCCATACCAAACTCGTTTGTTTACCGAACCCTAGCTGCTGGTGACAACTGGAACCCATACATACCTGGAGGTACGCCATGGCCTTCTCTGGGCAAGGACGGGCAATGGAGGAAAGAGAACACAGTTGGGGTTCTGATGTCGAGCTCCCATTTTGAGACACTGGTAATCTTTGGGCCACAGAAGCTGGTGTTGATGTATGATGGGGCAGGGGGGACTTATGATTCGGGAGAACAGAAGAAGGTAAGTTGGTCATTCAAAATTACTTCAATGAGGTGCAGCGTCACTGATCAATAGCAATGGTCACGCCTGCTAGAACGCCGTTTGTCCTGGGAAGTCAGAAAAGGCATAGCAACAGAGGCTGAAGCTATGGGTTGGTTGATTGCTCCAAATTCTCAGGTGAGTACAGTACTACTCCCAAGCTCAATAATGACGTTCAGGCTACCAGGGATAACCTGGACTGGGTTACACAAGTGGACTCACACAGCTGTGGTCCTCTAGCATGTGCCGCTGCATGTCTTCTTCTCCAGGGAATCAGACCGACTGCTTCTGTGCTTGGGGTGAAATCATCAACTCTGGCTAGAGGTGAGAGTAGAAAACTACGAACAAGTGTGCTTCAACTGGTGCTTGCAATGGCTGCACGGGATCCAGCAAATGAGTCTATATTCAGTCCGAAAGTGAAAAAATTGATGGACAAGTCTGTACCTTCCATGACTTACTACATAGATCGCCTGTAGAGAGGTATCACAGCTGGTTGTGCATGAATATAATGACTAATATACCTCTGGATGTAAAAATACACTTGGTTTGATGCAGATTGGGGCTTGATTATCTTTCCCAAGTGAGTCCGAAGGCACTCCCGAAACACCGAAAACCCCTCCGAAAGCACATCTGACCATCTCATGTATTCCAATATTGTACTGCTTAGGGTCACTAGTCATTGTGTCTACCCAGTGCTTATTTGGATAGTCATAAGCTCTCTTGCAGTGATATATGCAGCCATGACTGTCCGAAATTGGTCAAGGCTGTCCGAAGTCGGTCCGAATTTTGGGGACAATTAATCCTACTACAAGGATCTCTCGCTCACTGACACAAGAAACAGTGAAGTATCTCTTGCAGGGATGTATGCAACATGAGCCAGGCTGGAAGAGTTCAGACATGGAATGCATTACACAGGCTAGTTCACACACAGATGAGACATTTGGACCCCAAACATAGAAAGACCGAAACATGAAATGAAAACACCGAAACGGAAACTCGGCAAAATGAACAAGTGACAGTACATACAAGGGAACTGTAACACGGATTTGATTGGCTACATTTAATCTTGAGAAGAATGGAGATCTGCATTTGTGGGGATTGTGGGAATGGCATCATGAGGTGTTGGTCCTGAAGAAAGTACATTTTCGGAGTTGGAAGGGTCATTTTCGGGATTCGGTGCGGTATTTTCGGAGTTTCGAGCGGTGATCTTGGTGGAAGGGAGATCAAGACTGTGAGCTCTTCTTCGGTCAGAGTACTCGTTCGGCTTCGCAGGGGAGGTCCTAAGGTCAAAGCGGAATTGTTGCCGAGCCTTTTCTTGTTTGGCCTCTTGGAGTTCTGACTCAAGTTGCCTGATGGTGTAGTTGGCCGATTCCCACTCCTCTTGATCCACTTGAAGGTCCGCCCGTAACTTCTCATTTGCTCCCTCCAACTGCGCTTTGAGTTCCTTCAACCCTACATTCTCCATCTCAGTCTCATTTTGCAGGGCAGCGGTAATTTGCACAAACTGCAATGCCTCGTCGATTTGCTGTTGCATTACTCCCTTAGCTGCTTCAGCCTCCGAAAGACGAGCTAGGAGAGTTTCCAATTCGGTGTTTTCCTTCTCAGCCATCTGTCTGGCCAGATCTGAACACCGCTGTTCAGCAAACTGACGAGCCTGAGCCTCCTTTTCCTTATCCCCCATTGCACTAGCGAACCTCTGGCTCATAGTCTTGAGCCCTTCCTGAGTCTCCTCCAACTGCTTTCGGATTGAAGCAATTTCGGCGTCCTTTTCGGCGGTGACTCGGGCAACAGCATGATCTCTCTCCTCATTCTTATCAATCTGCTCTTTGTACAGCCGGTCCAGTGTCTTTACCTCTCCTTGAGCCACATCTCTTTCAGAAACCACCGAGTCATACCGCGCTTTGAATTCACTCCATGTCCCATTGATAGCTCTCACACCCGAAAGTGATTGTGTGACACTTTCGGAGAAGGCTTGATGACGTCCTCGGTTGATTTCTCGGTAATAGTCTATCATTTCGGAAACTTGAGCAACCATTCGGGAAGAGAATTGCTCCTCAAACTGAGCCTGAGTCTCTTGAAACTCACTCATACGATGCAGACACTGTTCAACTTCGGGCATGGTAGACGGTGGAGCCGGGATGTAAGGGACAACCTTTTCGGGTGCAGGCTGGTCCAAGGAAGGGACAGTGGGCCTTTCGGTCCGAAATTCGGGCTGGAGTGGTGGGTTCATTTGAGGGAGTTTACTGACCACATTGACCGAAGTGACAGGAATGGAGGGTATCTGACCTGGCAAAGCTGTGGGACCAGAGCCAACGAATTCTGAATGAGAACGAATGAGAGAAGTGGGAGGTGGAGTCTGAGGGGGAGCCGATTGGGAAGCAAAGAGTGGAGGAACTATGGGCTTCGGAGCCATCGTGGGTTTCGGAACATTGGTTGATGGGTTTGGACCAGGAAGACTCTGCACACCTGATCGACCCAGGCGCTTCTGCTGTAGCCACTGCTTTACCTCTGCAAACGTATGCAGTGAGGTAGGTAGTGGGGAGATTTGGGGAGGGCCAGAGACGAGAGAAGAAGACCCAGGTTGAAGGTTTGGAGGAGGGCCTGCTTTCGGAGCAGGGGAGGGGCTGGGGAAGGGGGCCGGTGTGACACTTTTAGCTTGGTGAGGCGAAGGGATTGTTGGTGATTCTTGCAATGTAACACCCAAAACCGATTGTGTTTGTGCTATAAATGGGTCTAGAGCAGAGGGAACGGCCTGTTGTCGAACAGATATGGCAGGAGAAGGAACAGGACCAACAGGGGACATTGTGGGCACCTTTTCGGAGGTAAGATCCATTTCGGGCTGGGGAGGACCTTGTTCAATGGAGAACGGACGAGCCCGTTTCGGTTCGGCCTGGGACTCTTCTACATCCTCCAGGGCACGCTTGTTCACAGGAGGATGAACAGGACTACTTCGGACAAGTATCGGAGAAACCCCAGCTGGCAAACCTGCAGAGAAAACGGGGGGGGCGGTTTCGGAGGGTTCCTTTTCGGGAACAACATCGGCAAATTTTGGAGGGCGGGGAGGGAATCGTGGCCTCTCATTTCGGGCTGTAGATTGTTCCGGTTGAGGTGTTTCTTCCCCATCATCTTGACCCAAGCTGGAATCTTGAACAAGAGTAGGACCAGCTGGAGAAGAAAGCTCCGTTTCTCCCTAAAAGTCAGCTGCTGAGACTTGCTTTCGGTTCGGAACTTAGAAAACTCACCTCCGAACGAGGTTGCTCTCTAGCAGACGTACGCGCTTCGGTGAGGGGTTTCGGAGAAGGTTTGACAACCCATTTCGGATGGGATTTTGCAGCATCCCCAGCTGCGACAGTGCCTCCCCTAGCAGTCCTACGCTTGTCCTTCGGTCCTACCGGTTGCTGCAGTGGCGCATTTGAGAACCCAATCGCCGTGGAAGCTGCAGGGGGAGCTTTTTCTTTTCCCTTTCCTTTTCCTTTTTCGGGAGGGGGGGGAGAAACCGATTTCTTGGGAGCCGAAGCTCTTGTGGAGCGTGTTGTGGTGGCTGGCCGGCGAGGTTTCGGAGGGGAGGGATGTGGTGAATGTTCAGAGTCCGATGAGTCCGAATCAGAATCCGAGCTGTCCTCAGGCTTGTCCTGACCTTGTGATGACTTTTTCGGTCGTTTTTCACTTTCGGAGGACTCTTCGACAAGGAAATTGGTCGGCTTGCCCTTGAGGGAGCAGGTGAGAGGGGGCTTTGTGGAGTTATAACAGTGCACACAGACACGAAACTTTCCTTCGTCCCAACGGTTGAGAAACACTGGTCGACCATCAGGTACATTGACACATTTCACTTCGGGATGTCTGAGATCAGCATTGAGTTTCGTTAATTTCTCCCGAATTCGGGAGCCATATTTGATAAACCAATACTCACGTGTAATTGAAAGCCGAAACACAAAACTGGACATGACAGTTTGGCTTTGTGGCCGACTCATCCGCCGAATAACATCGTGACCCTCTAGTAATCGCCCGAATACCCTCTTCCTTCATTTGTTTCGGGGTAGCTTCCCGAAGTCCTAGCTTTTCAGCAAGCTGAGGAAGATACTTCGGCTCTGCATGCCACCAGGGCTGGAGGTAGAACCCTATCTCAGCTTGAAAAGAACGAAGTGATTTCTCATTCTTCCAAATGGGGTGTTGTGGCTGAAGATACTTTTGGAAGTGAACATGGTCGGGGTGTAATTTGTAACCCTTCGGAGGGTTTACACTGGATTTATCTGTTTTTGGGTCGAAGGGGTTCGGCATTTTGAGAAAGAGGTCAAAGAGGTCAGAGAGATTGGGAGGAAGGGGGAGTGGGAAGACTCTAATTTTGATGATAAGATAATTCGGACGAGCCAAGGCGGAAGGTGAGATGAAGCACACAGATGCAGAATGAGCAGTGAGATCAGTTGAGAGTGAGCAGTGGAGAGCAGATGAAAAACGCTGGCTAATGTATGCTGGAAAAAGATATGAAGATGCTGAAGTGAAGTGAAGTGAAGAGAAGAAGTGAAGTGAAGAGAAGAAGTGAATTGAAGGAATGAAAAAGGGGGAAAATCGCGTCAGCCCGTGTTAGTACTTAGTAGAAGTTCAATCAACACATCACCATCAGACACGTCAACATGATGGATCCTTAAGAGAGTTTTGTGCATTCAGAGGATGTATTACCATGAACATGAACATACATACATACTTACATACATGAAAGAAGCTATTCACTTGGGTAGATTGGTAGTCAGTAGTGAGTATGTGACTATCACCGAAAGCTCCCGAATTCGGCCGAAAGGGGACCGAAAAGGAAGTAGGATTTCGGGCTGGGGACATTGCCCATGCCCCTGTGGTCAATACTCCGAAAGCTGTGCCGAAAATGGTATGAATAGACTCAGAAAGCGTCAGGCATTCCAATGATATCAGAAAAGCCACGGAAAGATGATTTTTTAATAGTGAAGGTATTTGGGTCAGTAGTGACGGGATATGGGAGTTGAACGTCGTATTTTGGGAGAAAGTGGCAAAATTTCGTCGGGATTAATTCGAGTTCCGTCGGGATTATCCACTTTTGCCATGGTGCATAGCGCTCTACCTACGAGTAGATACCTTAAGGTTATACCAACGACTTTTGACGACCGACGAGTACTTTGTAAAGTATCACACGACGTAAAATACTCTGTGTACACTTCAAGAAGAAAGATCAAATAATGGCAGACGTGAAAGATCCCAAGATCGCGGAAGGTGAGCTCATAGTATTGAATTCATGTGGGTCGAGCTGACAAACAGCTTATGAGAAAGTCAGAGGTGACGACGAGATCACTTGGCTTATACTTGATTATGAAGTGTGTACAAACGTTCATTCCTCCTCGTATCTTCTTACCTCTTCTTCATGCTTGTAACAATGTCCTAAATACATACTCCTAAACGACACAACAATCTCCCCTCTTTTTAGACGAGCCGGACTACGAGTTTCATCGTGGAAGACGACCAACCCTCCCACCTTTCCCTCTTAAGTTTGTGGTTGCGGTTGACAACTTCCCTGCTTCGTCCCATCAACAAGAGTTTTGCACATCTGAAGTGGATAGTTGGGGGAGATAAGAGAAAACTAATGAATAGAACGATAAATCCAACACTTTAACACTCACCGAAACTGGTACAGGAGATTTAACAGAACTTTCTTCAAAATTACAACCTTCCAGAGCTAGTTTCGCTTATTCTAAAGTCAAATATAACAATGATGAACATAGTTTCAGAGAAAAGTTTATTTTGGTAGTCTGGATAGGACCTGAAGTCAAAGTTATGCGAAGGGCCAAGGTGAGTAATGACCTCTCTTCTTAACTTTTCTCAAACTCTTTTCTAGATGACTCACCTTACCATCACTATCGAGTATACCTTCACGTTTCAGTTTGAGATACGTATGTTTGAGAAGGAAATAAGGGAAATGAAAAAGATTGGAATAGGGATGGTGATTGATACATCCAGGTTTCGGTACATTTGGCAGATATCAAACATGTTCTTCGGGCGTATTCTATAGAAGTTTCAGCTTCCACTCCTGCGGATCTCAAACAGGTGAGAATCTTTTCCCTGTCCCGGTAAATTAGTCCTACTTGTAACGGGGACCGATGATGCGTATACAGGAGGCCAGGAGGTCTGTGAGAAGACTGACGACCAGGACGAAATCATTCAACGGCTGAGAAGGGCAGGAGGGGCGAATTATGATCGATCCAAGTTCGACTAGACATTTGTCGTATCATGTATGGTAATTCACATGGTAGAAGTTGGTCATGTCGTACATTTATGCATGCAATTCATGAGCTCACGAGACTTTATGTTGGAGCATTCTCGATTGGGAAATAGGTGGAAGCCCTCCACTTTTGACTTTCATCCACCAGTACACCACCTCGAATCTCCTTTGTCTTGTACTTTAAACATTTCGATATTCATCATGACCCTTTAACATTCCTCTTCTTCAGCACCTCATCATACCCTTTCTATCATGTCTATCAGTGCAGCTTCTAGGTCAAATCTATCTTCGTCTCGTCCCATATCATCCCTCCGACCTTCACCACCGGACCCAAACTCACAAGAACGTTCAACGGCCTTCCGTCTAGTCTGTCTTTCCCCTCTTTCCACCTTCTGCTATCACTGACGAATAGGTAAAACCAACATGTGTTCAACTCATGTCTCTAGCTTCTATCCCTCCTACACTCACCTCTCCCCATTCCAGATTATTAGACCAGCTCAATTCACTCCTTCCTTCTCTCCCCCCTACCGCCTTTACACAGAGTATGATTAATTACCTCATCTTCCCTATCACTCAAATCCTTCGTTCTTCCAACCCCACTCAACTACCTGAAAACGTACTCGAATCGATATTCCGCTTACTCTCTTTTCTCGTCCGTCGTTGGAGGGATTTAGAAGGAGGTATAGAAATAAAAGCTTGGGAACAATTATGGAGGTTTACCAATGCTGCCGTCGGACCATTATCCTCCAATGGAAAAAATAAAAATAAGGAAATGAATCAAGAAATTAGATTACAAGCTATAAACCTTCTTTCTTCATTACTCGAACCAAAAGATAATCATCCGAATGATTCAATGAAAAAATTATGTGGGGATTCAAAAGCGGTTTTAATGCCTACTTTATTTCAAACGATAACATTCCTATTAGATTCTTCAACTCCAACTCCACCATATCTCCAACTTCAATTATCAGCTCTACGATTATCTCGTCAGATCATAAGAACGTATCTTAAAGGACAACATGCTGTACTTGCTGCTATTTTACCAGGAACCATTTCCACCATGGTTCGATTAGTCCAACAAGAAGGGAAATTATTAAAAGGTGATGTGGCTGAATTAGTCATGGGACTCGTAGGAGATATCATAGTGTTCACTCTGAACGACGAAGATTTACGAACTTTAGGTGTACTTCGACCTAAAGTACATGACCTTTCTCAACTTGCGGAAGAATGGGAAATCTCTCAAGATCATTCACCTCCAGATAATGAAGTTCCATCTTCTCCTACTCCTAGTCAATCATCCACCACAAGTCAAAATCCCTTTCCACCATTGTCATCTTCCTATTTATCATTTACATCTGCACAATTACAAGCTGCCATTCCACCCTTACTCTCTTTACTATCAGCCCATACTTCTCATCAAGCTCGAATATCATCGGCAAAACTTGCTTCTGAATTAGTCGAACGATGTCACGACTCCTTACCGGATCTTATACTCTCAAACATATCATGCTTACTTCGTCTCTCACAAGATACCTTCGAACTGGTCTCTCAGAGTGCTCGGGATAGTTTTACAAGACTACTGGCGAACTCACAGTTCGACGTCAACTCTCACCTCATCGATCTTTTGAGCAATACCATCAACTCCCTTCCTCGACTGATAACGTCAAAACAAGACGAAAAAGTCCACGACGCAGCAAAACTCATCACTGCAATAGCTGAGATCACTCAACAAATGTCTGTCACTGGGAACCAAATCAATGCCATTGCGGATCTCCTCGGACCCGGAGGGAACGTTGAAAGATGGAGTTGGGGCTTTTTAACCTGCCTCGAACTCAGTCGACCTCTGGGATGGTCTTCCAACGTCAACTCTGCCGCTAAATCCGCGGAAAAGGGTTGGCAAAAGGGTATGCTCACCTGTACCACTCTCCTCTTAGAAGATGGGCATCAAGACGACGTCACTGCGTTCTCAATTCTGCAATTCAAACACGTCGAATCGCAAGCCACGCAGAAAGCTTTGGTCAAGATGTTGATCAGTCTCGGTGCTGCGGGAGGTGAAACGGCACTTCATTCAGTGGACTTTTTACTCCGTTTTGCCAAAGCTAATTCTGTCATTGAAGTGTCTCGGGCTGTATCAGCTATATTCGTGTCGAATCATTTATTGGATGGGATTGCCTCTGTTCAGTTATCCGGCGCAGAAGGAAAAGTGGGTCGTGCGACAAGAAAAATGGCCAGAGAAATGGTAAAGATCTTAATGTCGCTTGACGAGGAAGATGGAGAAGATTTCGAAACATATATCTCCCAAGATAATTCTTCTCAATCTGATCCCACATCCGACGCACTTTTACCTGTGGAAAGGATACAAGGTGTGAACGCAATCACCACACTATTGGATCGACCTTCCCTAGAAAACACACATACCAATGCAAAAACTCGTCATCTTCATTATCGTTCCCAACGTACATTATTGACATGTATCTCTCTTCAATCACTTTCCACAATCTCACATTTCCTCTCATCATCATTTCGTCCTTTACTCCTGACAACCTTATACACTCTCCTTTCTCATCTTTCATCATCAAACGATCAAATAATACAATTCGCTTCCATATCACTTTCACACGTAGCGTATAATACAGGTTATGCAACACCTCGAAATCTCGTCTTGGATAATGTGGATTATGTCATCAACATTGTTTCACGTCGACTCACCCGGACTTCTCTTTCCGCTCAAGCACCATTAGTGCTGATAGCTATGATTCGATTGGTAGGTGGGGAAATAGTGGGTTTGGTACAGGATGTAGTGGACGAGGTTTTCGATGCTCTGGATGATTATCACGGTTACGAAACTTTATGTTCAGGATTGTTAGCTGTTTTGGTAGCTTTAATAGAAAGTATGTCGCAGGATGTTTTGTCACAAGGTTTGTCAGAAAAGAGGAAGGAGAAAAAGAAGGAGATGAATAGGATAGATCAAGCTCCTGATCCTGAGAAAGATTTCAAGAATTTATTCAAATGGTATGAAGAAAGACGAGGGAATAATCAAAAAGAGATTGATTCGATATTGAAACGAGCACCACAACATGCTTGGGGTAAAGAAGATGTTCTTTCTGATCATTCGAATGAAACCTCCCGAGACTCGTCAACAAACCCTGATTCACGTAACAAGCGTACACGCAACAAGCATAATGAAACTTCTAGTCTTGACGGGAAGGATAGGATGGGTAGTGAAAATAATAATCCTCCAAACGAAGATTCCCAACAAGATGAAAGACGAACTGAAAACGAAGAACAAGAAGAAGAAGAAATGGGAGAAGATGGTGAACCTAAACTCACCAGATCACAATCAGTTTCAATTGAGATAATTTCAAAATCAATTCCCTTCTTATCACATCAATCACCTTTTTTACGTACAAAAGTACTTTCTCTTTTAACTCAAGCCGCACCCATATTAGCAAATTCAAACCTTGAATCTAAACTATTACCTTTGATAGATATAGCTTGGCCATTGATATTAGCTAGGATGGACGAAGATAAAGAACCTTATGTAATAACGGCCGCTACGGAAACAATCGCCAGTTTGTGTGAACATGTTGGGGATTTCATGAGTAAAAGGATATTAGATAATGTTTGGCCAAGGTTTGCTAGGTTATTAAAAAGACAAAATGGGAGAGAAAAGTCCAACACTGTGCATCGATCAGGATTTTCAATGGTGAATTCTCGAACACTAGGAAAATCAGGTGGATTAGGTAGTTCAAGAGGATCAGGTGGAGTTAAGGGGTTAGGTGGATTAGGAATAGGTGGTATAAATGGTTTAGGTGAAAAAGGTCAAACGAAATATTCCGTGAATCATCGATTATACATTTCTATTTTACTCACCACCACTTGGATAATTAAAGAAGTACCTGTTGATGAAGGTGTAATGTGGGAAATGATGTTACTCCTTCGACCGTTTTTAAGTTCGAAAATCGATCAAGAATTACAAGATCTAGCCAAGGATTTGTATTTCGAATTAGGGAAGAGAGATGGGGATGCGGTATGGATTTGTCTGGAATCTAGTTTAGGTAAAGTAAGAGGGGTTTGGGAGTATTTAAAAGATGAAACTTTGAGTATTGAGAGAAATGCGGAATGGGTGTTGGGTAGAATATGATATGAGGTAATGCATTTGAAATTGTTGTATTTGATCATGTTTATGCATGGGAGTCTACGGAACGGGAAACCCTCTCTGCACCATTCATAGTACGTGTAACGGAGTTTGAATGGACACCAAGCCGTGACAGGCGAGGGATTGAACTCTCGATCAACCCTGCGGAGTATTTTTAACGGTAAATACGGACCGAGCCAGTTTACCCACTTAGCATGACTGTATAATAACTCAATTGATTCTACATATGATCTCCAACATCTGACTTTAAGAACAAAAAAGTCTAGATTGAATAGATGATGTACTGAGTGACATGTAAAGTTGTACACAGTACTCTCTACGTTATATCATTCCACTGAAACGGTAGGAAATGGGAGAGTGAATAGATTTAACGTGATTAACATGATAATGTCCAAATCATACTTTTGGTAAAATACAAAGTCCATCTCACAAGGGCATATGCCATTGACGTAATAATACCCCTCCTTCTTGTAAGACCATAGCGGAAGCTTCGTCCATTGAATACGATTGGTTATAAACTACTTCTCGAACTCCACATTGAACGATTTTGACTGAACATCTTAAACATGGACAACTGGGTGTTAGCGTCACTTCCACATCACAACATTGGTCATATGAATTCGAATATTTCTAATATGTCCTTTACCGACTGTCGCTTTCAATCTAGTCAGAAAGATTTAAGCTGTATCGACGAATGAGGCAGGGGGTGAGAAGAGGAGTTGTGAAGTGTGAACCACGAGACAGAACACATGAAGAGGAGGCGGGGGGGAGAAAGGAAGGAGATAAGAAATCAACCACCCACGTATTGCAATATAAAACAGCATCGGATCCTATTCGATCACGACCAGCTTCTAAAAGTGCATTCTCCTCGGCGTGTAAACAAAGACATTCGTCGACTGGAATTATCAGCTTATCTCTTAACGTTGTATTCTACAATCACAGGAGAAATCCATCTGACCGCCGTCCACAAAGTTCTGCTGGGAACGTGATACATGTCGCAATGTACGATAATGGATCATTTTCGACTGTATCTCTGACAAGAAGTTCACACAGAGAATGTGAAAATACAAGGAGAGGAATTGAAACGGCAACTCACGCGCTTCACCACCTCTGGCAGACCCATTACATCTCCTACATCCACCTTGATTACAATTTTTTGTCCCTCTTGGAGTCCCATTATAACCGGTGGAGAGTATTCTTTTACTTCGTACTAATAAAGCTCCCACTCGACGTTTCATGCAATTACTTCTGTGCGAGGCGAGAGATGCTAGGGTCTGTTATCAGTGTCATTTTCTCGCCATGATATTCTTTCACATAAATTGTGAACAATCACATAGGCCAGAAAGAAATCTCAGGGGAGTAAATGCTGATGAGGCATGTGACTTGCCTGTCTTCATAGAAACGGAAGTGATCGAATTGATGTACGAAACATCAGCAAAGCAGAGAAAGGAGATACGAAGATCAGTCAAGAGGTTGAGTGGAGGAAGAGGAGAAGAAGTATTTGAGACCAACCATGAAATAAGTATCCCAACCAGGTCGTAATCTCTCTTGATCCAATAAATCCAATTGATCCAAATATGTCCAGAAAGCATCGACAGTAGGGAAATTGTTATACACATGTACTTGGGCTAAACGTGTGACACGTTGAAAATCTGTTTGTAGATGGGATAAAACCTTGGCAGGTAGATGAGAAGGGAGTGAAGGACCATTAAGAAGATCATGAGTGTCGATAAATGAGTCTAGAGTGAGTGTGGAAGATGAAGAGAGACTGGTTTTGTGAGTGATAATCTCCAAGCGACTTGATTAAAATTCCTTCAAAACATTCTTTTCTTGAAGATTTGGAGCTTCTCTCACAATCCTATGACATGTTCCTGGATCTCACATGGTCCAACTCATGAGTCATAGGAATGTCTTAAAGTAAATATCGTTCCGAAAAAAAAGAATATGATGTCAGAGACAGGACGAGATAAAATGGTATGAGATGATTTCAATCAGAGTCATGAAATGGGAACGGTTAGAATGTTGGAAGTCTAGATGGCTGAACTTACTTTTCCCTTCCCCTCTCCCTCTCTCTTTCGAACCTAATCCTCAAGGGTCCATCCACGAAAACTAACAAAAACCAAGGTCGTTTCACAAAAGGTTCAATCTCTTCATATGTCCTTAGATCCAGAGTGACGTGGTGTTCCAGCCAATTTCGAGTGGTATAATCGAGCATCGTATTGATGTTTTCAAAAACTGGAGGGATAGGGGCAGTCTGATAATTAGTGTCGATGGTTATCAAAACACTCTGAATACCAGGTCTAAGTCTGTGAGACCAACACCAGTTGTTGAAATACGAGAAGCTCCATGGGGCATTTAAATCTTCAGAATTGACTACTGTGAAAGTCTTGCCAGTGTAAGAGCTCTTTCGGTAGTTAGACTGGGAGACGATGAATCATGACGTAGAGGTGTCAAGGGATAAGAAAGTCGGTTGTGATGAAGGAAAAAACTTACGTTCATCAAGGAAGTAGAAGAAATGGTCAGGTTGGGAAGGTTTTGAACACCAGTATCGAGCTCTGTCTGAATATCAACGTTATTCCGCAGGTATTGATGAATTCCTTGAGCACACCATACGGGGAGAGTAATCGTACAGAGATGCCATGCAGCAACCAATGGGCTATCATCAAGCGAGGGAAGGGATTTACTTGAGAGATTGGCCTGGGGGTCGTCAAGAGGTCTCGAGGAAAAGGTAGGGAGCGAGCACAGGGAGCAGATGAAGGGTAGACGAAAAGTAGAGGACGAGCAGAGGGTAATCAAAGGTAGAGTAGAGAGATTTGAATAGACAGGAGAGTCATGAGAAGTTGGACAAAAGTGAAATAAAAAGACATACCAACACACTTCCCTTGAACTCACTAGGTACTTTCAACCCAATATGTTTGAAACCATGTCGCTGGACCAAATAATCGACAACTGTATGTTTCCCCGCTGAAGGTGTCCCGATGATAGCTATCAACATTGGACCTGACAGATCACTTTCCCGACCGCTTCGCTTCTGGAATGCCGTTTTTGTTGTTGTGGATAGTTGCGATGTGTGGAATGAAATCGAAATTTCAGATGTCGGATTTTACTCGAGTAGTACTTACGCGTCGGATCACGTCGACCACGTGGCATGTCACTTCTACTTACTATAGAGTACTCGTACAGCTGGGAGAATTGCAGACCAAAACGTCCTTGTAGAGATCGAGGATCGGATGGACAGACAACGATGAGTAATGAGCCATGAGGGGAAAGGACAAATAAAAGTAATGCAGATATAACATCTTCCATGCACAGTCGGATATTAATAATAATGCTCTAGATACAAAACCCAAATATCAAGATCAAACCCTACTCTACGATCCCACTTTATCATCTATGAAAAACCCATCAAATAATCAGGTGGAGGACCCGAAATCTGTACTCTACCTTTTTGGTTCAACACGCTACCCTTACAAGTACTCTCCACTCCTGCCGCTGCATTCGCTTCAATCTCCGCTTCGCATAATCCCAGTTCGTCCCTCGGTAACCACAAGACCGGTTGAGGTTCTTTGGTCGCAGGATGGAAAAACGCATAAACGTCATTAGGATCTTGTTCTGTTGTCCTCACTACTCCTGGTCCACCTGGGACAGCAAAGTATGCTTCGTCCTCATCTTCAGGCTCAAAGGCAGTATGTGCTCGAGCCGAGGGATCTTGTAGGGTATTCGGCAAAGAGCCAAGTTCAACATCACCATTTGAGAAGAGAGGTTGTGGTGGGCCTGGGGTGGTAGAAGCTGCTGGAGTTGGAAGGGATTGGTTGGACTTTTCGGTGGCTTGAGCTTGAAGTATGGCGGATTTGCCAGGTGCTCGTTTGGTTTCGGGAGAGGCGGTGTAAAGGTTGGGTTTGGTCAGACGTTCTTGTGAGGAATTATCAGAGCTGAAACGTTGATCCGGAGAAGGGTCGCTAAACATCTCTTTGACGGCTTTGACGGCTTCAGAGGTGGGGTCTGCGGATTGTCCGATTTGGGCCAGCGTCATAGGTAAGGGATTTATGAGGGGACTGAAAGATTGACTGATGACTAGGTGCATCCCGGCCTAATGATTAACGAAGGGTCTTGGGCATCTTCTACCACGGCTCTTCCGCGATTTGGGCGGGATGGCTGACACGGAAAAGAAGATAAGCTTTTGGAGGAGTGGATGGGGCGAGCATGAACGAGATGCCATGGACGAGCGGGAGTGAGCTACGCGGTTCAAGGTCTTCACAAGCACTGGAGAACCTAAGGAATGTGACAAGGAAAAAAGGCTCAACCACTCACAGTAAGCACAATCAATACAACCATGATGATCCCCTGCGGCAACGCCTTGGCCAAGAAGAACAAAGCACACAAGCAAACCTGTTGCACATAGATTCCCACAAACGTATGTGTCACAGCTTTTGGGAAAAACAATCCACCCGTGTCGGAATCAGGTGACTGGTCTTTAACCCATAGGAAGAGATATTTGTATACCAGGGCGGAGAGGAGAAAGAAGAGTGCTCCGAAACCGTTGATGATTGGTGAAATGACACAATATGCAATCACTAATTTTCAGCTTGAACTACCAGGGGGCACCAGTGGAGTGACTGACCGATGACGGAGTAGACAGTCACGCCTGGAAAGGTAGTACCCCATGTGGTAGTGTGAAGCGTGTAACGGGTTTTGTAGACTGAGCGACTGGCTGTCAGTACTCTTGCAACAGCCTCTTGATCGGGACCTGCCGTTGATCGCTCCGATCGAGCATGAGCATGAACACTCTATCCAGGATACGGAATGAAGTGACGTAGAGAAACTCACGGAGATCCACCAAGAAGCACAATCTTCACATAGTATATCGCTAATGTGACCGCTTGTAGCAAAGTACCTATCGTTCCCGTGAACTGGGTCAGGACCAAAGTGATGAAGAATGTCGAAGCTGTAGGCATCTGCATAGCCAAGGTATTTGCCACTGAAGACGGATTATCGGCAATCTTTTTGACCGCACTGACCAGACCTGACGCGAGAGTTACCACAAAGAATGTATGCTGAGTATGTCAGCCGACGCCCTGATCTTTTGGGAAAAGTACTGACGACGACAAGAAAGATGAAATATCGATGCATGAGATCGAGCTCGACCGCCTTCTTACTCGGAATACCTTCCAGTGTCGCGAGTTCTTTTGGATTAGCAAAGAGCACAAGAACCTTCAAGGCACGGACTCACGACGCAAGATGGTAGGAAGGATTGCCATGAGTAGAAAAAGTAACACGGGAGGTAGTACACCGGATATGAGACCACGGAACAGTTTCTTGCCAAAACTATCACCGCCGATCCAGTGCAGCCATTTGTAACTCTGCAACGTCGAGACGCTGGAGAGAGCACCGATGAAGGTCACTAAGCAGTATCAGCAACATGCGAAATTACTGATATCTCATCGGACTCACCAGGGAAACCCCAGAGGAGGATTAATCCTGCGGTTGCAGCGTAAGACAATGCCTGTCGTACATTTTGCTCGTACGGATTCAGAGCCATGTTGCGCCATATCACGTTCGAAGGTGACATTTCGATATAGTGTCGGTGCATGCTATATCTGATACCTGTCAGCTTCTCCTCTAGTTTTCTCTGGATGAAGAACCATATTTGTGGACGTTTTGACGTGTTGACTCACGGTTTATGATGTGTCTGACATTGCATAGCCATGTGAGCCGCTATTTGCCG
Organism: Tremella mesenterica DSM 1558; assembly: GCF_000271645.1. Taxonomy (NCBI): domain Eukaryota; kingdom Fungi; phylum Basidiomycota; class Tremellomycetes; order Tremellales; family Tremellaceae; genus Tremella; species Tremella mesenterica. The sequence continues at coordinate 998,351 of NW_006711229.1, forward strand.
GTTGAAATGAATGAAGGCCGAGTTGAGAGGAGCAAACTTGTCCTCCTCGGCTCCAGGACTCAAGATATCCGCTTTGAGATGTTCCCTCCCTTCTGCCAGCCCAGCGGTACAGTCGGCGATCTCTTTTCTGGCCCATTCGACGGTATCCAATTTTTGACCTATACCGAGGAAACCGAGACCAAAAGGGGCCCATTTAGGTTTCAATCGAATGGTAGGACGCTTGGATCGGGGAACGAGTTGGTCAACCAGAGCTAACTTGGAAGGGTCCATATCTCCACCATTCTCGAAATCATCTTCTTTCGGCTTTAGCAAGTCCGGATTGACGGGACCGGTGAGTGTGTCAGGAATCGGTTTGCCTTTCGCCTCGAGCTTCGCAATGGCTCGTTGGGTGTCTGAGCGGTGTTTTCGAGCAATCTTGATCAGATCCACTTGTGCGGATTCAAGCTTTTTGCAAGCGGCTAACCTTCGAGACCATAAATCGGGCATGTCTTGAAGGTTTCTATTTGTCAGAGACAAAAGTGAAGACAGCAACATAAGCCTCACCTCGCCAGCCAGATACGTTTTACTCCTCCTGGTAGGAGCGAAAAGAGCTCTTCCAGTTTCACCTCATCCATGTACTCCGGCGGTATACTTTGTATGAGTACAGTAGTAGCTTGAGGCAATTTGGAATGAGCAGGGTTGACTAGCCATTTCTGACGTATTAATAACCAATGTTTCATCTCCGTGAACAATAACCAGATGATCCAGACTGTTAGGTCAGCTCTGTTCATGCTTTGTCTCCATTGCTGTCTCAATATTTGACGTGTACGGACAGCTTCCACGACATTGAGGCAGAAGAGCAGATAAGAAATGACGAAACCCTCACAATCAAAGATGCACACCAAAATGAGATGCGCCCAATACCGTTTATGTTGACTGTCTGCAACATTTCCAAACGTGAATTTGTCCAACCCTTTCTGGCTATCGACATGTGTTTTCACAGCATTGGCGGGAAGGAGGATAGCCCATGATATGAGCCAGATGGGGATCATCGCTTTGGCCTATGTGTCAACGAGGTCGGGTAGGGAACGTGGGTACTGACCATGAGGAACAGGTATCGGACGAAGAAATATGGGTCGACACCGGTTTTGTCCAATATAGTAGAGGAATCCGCTAGAAATTAGCAAAGCTCGACATGGTTTTTTCACAGCGACGCGGAGGGGGTACTGGAGTAAATGTCAGGGAAAGTTATCGGTATGTTTGACCAGGATGATCACGTTTCTCTCTGAGAAGAGAGGTCGGAGGAGGTGGAACAACATAAATGGGAAGGTGTTTCGCATAGTCCGAGTGAAGACGTACAAGTGATGATAGTCCATAATGGCCAAAATAAGTTTTTACCCAAGACCGGGGCTTGCTTTTCTCTCAGGGGAACATATGTTCTCGGTTCATATCTATTCATCAGCTCCTCTAGTACCTTCCGGGAGCCAATTCCATTGTCTGTCTGTCTGTTTGTTTATTTATTTATGTGTCTTCCCCATCCACCCATTATAGTGCGCTGGTGTGCTGCTCACCTTTATGAGAGCTAGCCCAGGGAGGTGAGCCGCAGGGGGAGGATTTGACTAGAGGGGACAGACAGCACGACCACCCGGAAGAGTGCTGCGAGGAGAGGGGGGTTACTGCAAAGAAGGGTTATCAAACACATGGCGAAGGTGACACTCACATAGCTTTGATATACCCTCTGACCAAAATGAAAGCGGCCAATTCTCCACCAGCTATAGCCCCGTTGACAGCTAAAGAAGTAAGGAAACTAGAAGTAGATGCTGATGTAGCATCTTGTGCAGTGTTACTATTGATCAACAACCTTCCATTCTGTACACCTAGACCTCCCCAGATATTGAAAACTTGTGACATTCCACCTTCGCTGATACTCGTTACTCGAGTCAATATAGATTTGACCTCGAAACCAGTCGTGGCTCATGTCTAATCTCCTGACAATCTCGGCACTTCTTTATAGATTCACTTGTAGAGACACTAAGACCGGGAATGAGTAGGTGGCGAAGGTTGAGAGGATATCATCAAGTGGAGAGATGAGATGGGGGAGGTCCGAGCGCCTCAGTGGAGAAGAAGAAGCAACTCACGACATGTCTCATGTGTACCAGTGGTGTAAGATACAAGATACGTCGACTCGCCTCGTTCTTCTAGAAGTGAAACCCAAAGCCCAGAAGAGAAGTATAAACACAAGAAAGAGATGGAAAGTTGCTGGGGATGAATTACATGCAGGTGCACGCACCGCAGAGGGGCAAAGTGAAAAAGGGATTAAAGGGAGGTGACAGGTGGGGATTGCATCCGTCGGAGTAATCGAATTGATTGACGTCATGCCTCCTGCTTCGGGTCATTCCACCACTTCCAATCGAACCCAACTTCCCGCACAACACAAAATCTCTTCCCGCACAACAAAATCACGTGATTATTGAATAGGCATGCGGTTCTTCGGTGTTAGGCGTGCATGCCACGTGGTTTGCACGGACCTCAGTTTCAACTCTTCTCATACTTTCAACCAACATCATCCAACATCAATAAACATCGTCACTCTCTCCAGCCCACACCAGACAAGTTACAGTCTCAAACTCTTTTCTATCGCTCTCAGAGCACTTGAATACCCCTTTTCACTACTTTGAACCTCGCCAGTACCGGCCAGAACAATACGATTCAACCGGTGGACAAGGGGGTGGACAGGGGGGTGGACAGGGGGGTGGACAGGGGGGTGGAAGGTAGATCAATGTATCTCGGTGAGTTTTTCATATCTCAGTGTGAAATCTTTACTGAGAGATAGAGGAGGAAGTGCCTTACATGTTTATTATAAACCGAGTTGATTATATGTAGAGATCATGGACTTTTTGACATGGTTTACTCACTTTGACCAGAGGGCAGAGAGGTTGAAGGGAGGCCCGTGCAGGTCACGTGGTATGCACGCCTAACCCTAGATATGCATGCCTATCAAACAGTCACGTGACTTTGTTGTGCGGGAAGAGATTTTGTGTTGTGCGGGAAGTTGGGTTCCTTCCAATCACCAGACCCGGGATGTTGAGCTGCGTGCTGTGTAGATCTTCACAATCTTGTAAGTTACCGTTGTAGCATGCATGTAGCATGCTGGCATGTAATGTTTAGTACGGTATCAGACAAGAGATAGTAGTCAGTCAATGTGAACAAACACTGCATTTCAATTGATGATAATGTCATGCCAAGGTCTAAACAGGGGAAGGGAGCAACATTCTCCGAGGGTCTTCGATATATTCTTTGATCCGTACTGATATGTCAGCTTGCAGCCAGAAAAACGAAGCTGAAAACTTACCCAAGAAAGTGACTGCTTCTCTTCCATCAAGCAAACGGTGGTCATATGTCAAAGCCACGACCATTATTGGTCGAATGACGATTTGGCCATTGACGACCACAGGTTTCTCCTTGATGGAATGCATGCCGAGTACGGCGGCCTGGGGAAGGTTGATGCTATTTGATGAGCCTGACATCTAACATGACCAAAGGAGCTTACATAGGAGTGCCATACAGAGATCCAAAGACACCACCATTGGAGATGGTGAACGTCCCACCGGACATGTCTTCAATACCAAGTTTATTGTCGCGAGCCTGTGAGTTAGTACAAGTCGAAAACTGCTTTCCGACCATCAAACACCATCAAACAGTATGTGCGTCCCCAGACAATTGCAATGAAGCAGAGCGGTAGGAGTTGCCACAACTATTGACTCACCTTCTTCCCTAACTCCGCAATAGCCTTTTCAATCTCAACCAGTCCCATACCCTCCGCATTTCGTACCACAGGAGTCACCAAACCTTTAGGCGTAGCGACCGCCACACTAAGATCGACGTAGTCACGATAGACAATGACATCACCTTCAATACTGGCGTTGGCCGCTTGTATCTCTTTTAAAGCCAAACATGATGCACGAGCGAAAGCAGACATGAAACCGAGTTTGACGCCCTCATTCTTCAAAACTCCCTCCTTGTACAGAGTGCGGAAATCCATGAGTGAAGACATGTCGATTTCATTGAAAGTGGTCAGGGAGGCAGCGGCGTTTTGAGATGCTTTAAGACGTTGCGCGATGGTTTGTCTCATTCGGGACATTTTCACCTGGATATTAACGACATGTTTATGGCCCATTGGTCTGAAGTGTGGTCTTTGAAAACTTACCCTGGTCTCATGACGACTGCCAACGGATTTGATAGGCACGGGTTTCTCCTCTTTATCCTTTGGTACCTTTTCGTCTTTCTTGGAAGCAGGTTTTGGTTCTTCTTTCCTCGGTGCAGGCTTCTCCTCGGATGATTTCTCTAATTTGGGTGCTTTCTCCTCTTGTTTTTTATGTGTGTCCTCCGGCGCATCTTTCTCTTTCTTTGACTCAGGAGCAGCTTCTTCCTTATTTCCCTCTTCGGTAGATTTGGATTCGGAACGAGCGGCTCCAGATGGTTGTGATTCGGAAGCATCACCTTCTCCAGGTTCGATCTTGAACAGATCCTGGCCGACCGTGACGGTAGAATCTTCCTCAGCGAGCAGTTCGGTGATTTTACCTGACATGGGGGCGTTGACCGAGACGTCGATCTTACCCTTTAGCTGTTTGCCTGATGTAACATTGATATATCACTCACCTTGTCAGTCTCTATGGTAGCTACTTCTTCATCGGCTTTGACGAAATCCCCAACGGCTTTACTCCATTGTTTCAAAGTACCTTCTGTAATACTCTCCGCCTGGGTGTTAGTCCAGAAGATTTTCACTCATTTATGTACATACCATTTGTGGTACTTTGACAGTTTCCGCTATCTCTGTCAGCGCGCCGTCGAAGAAAGTCTTGCAAAAAGGTCATGTGAGGATACGTCACTCACCCCGTAGTAAAGAAGAGGAATGGAATTTTGATCGAAGGAGTAAAGGGGTGTCAAGTCGAGATTCCAATGGCAAGACATTTCGTGGTCTATAAAATCATCAGCCACTTGTTGATACAATGGTGAAGTGGATGACTCACAATCGTAGAGAAGACCGGATGACGAGGTTGAAATTCCTGTGCACGGCTGAAGGACGTCTCAAAGCTGCCCTCGAGCTCGAAGCAGCCGCTCTCAACGGTGTTCTCAACATCATTACCTCTTTACCTCACTGTTCAGTGTCCTACAAAAGAAGGATAGATCTGATGCGAGTAGACAGTGATGGGATCAGAGTAAAGTAGCGATGCAAGGATCGTCAGTGGACGAAGCAAGTGCAAGTAGTGGGGTGGCGGCCGGTTTAGAGTGAGAAAGCGGACATTCAAAACGGCCCGCCTATACGGAATTCCGACCGCTCAAAGCCGATGACATCAATGTGGCACCGTGGCACTGTGACTGTGTGGCAAAAACGTTACACGTCAGCAATGCATCATTCCAACATTCATCTGTGGTTATCGTGCCGTCACGACGAGCTAGAGCTGCAATGAGCCCCCTTTGTCGCCTGGCGTCGGGGATGGAGCTCGGGACGGAGGCAGAGATAACCCAAATCGGCCGTCCCGTTCGTCAAGACTGAACGTCTGACGATCATCCACCGGAAGTTTGTTCAATGACCCTATTTGACTGCTGGGGACTGCTAATTGGCCTACAGACGGTCCTTTCTGCTGAATTTTCTGTTCTGTATGTGATGGAAGGGGGTTTTTCTGGCCGGTTGATGCTGAGCTCCGCGTGTCACTAGAGTGGTGAGCAGCGATACTCTCAGATAAATATAATCAACGAGTTATTGTGATTACTCCCGACCGAGTCGACAATTACCAAGGTCGAATTCTGCTTTTCTGTCTGCTTCATATGACCATCGCCTGACTGGATGGAGACGTTCAAAACGGTCGAGACGGTTGGAGTCTCGGAGCTCATAATACTTGAAAATCTTCTATTGTCGTCTTATCGTTCAAGCAAACCCTAGGCGCCATTGTAGTGTCCTCCGAGATCTTAAGCCTCTCCGGCAGTGCTAGCCTTCCCACTTGATGACGAGATCTACAAAAGAGGATCTTTGAGGCAGTGTATCGAGCAGTTTCCATTTCTCACACTCCCACGGCACAGACAGGTTCGTGGAGGTTGATGAGGTCATGCGATGCGCTATGAGAAGACGGGTGGGTGGGAAGATTTGGAGATTTGACATCGTCATCGGCGGAGTGAGTTGAGTCATCGATTTCACATCTTCACACCTGCCTTGACATATTTGGGGTGGGATGTGGTAGTCGATCAGAAGAATGGGAAAAAATGGTTCGAAGAAAGTCGTAAAGGCAGAAGATGAGAGAGAACAGTTATTAGGAGGAAGAGGTCGGTTGTTGAAGTCATCGGTGGGATGTCGCATGGTCGAACGAGATGGTGATATTTTGGCCGGAGGTGGAACATTTGAGACAAGGGTGACTGTAGGTTCATAGAACACTTGTTAGACAAGAGCTAGAGAGATTGATCAACTGGTCAGCTTGAGGAAGATGATGAAACTCGAAACGCCGATGCGAGACTGTCGCATACCATTGCCCTCTGAAGTGAGGAGACGTCACATGTCTTGTCAGAGAAGATACGGTGTGAAAAATCAGGAAAACAACCTGATTCGATCACGTCTAGTGGTGTCAGCCGGTAGAGTCATTACCGTGACGATAGGCTCGATCCGCAACGGCCGAACCGCCGTTGACATTATCCACCCTTCGGTCACTTTTCCCCTTCGTCTTATTGTTCGCCGACTTGATTCGATCGTCTCTGGTTCGCTGCGTATGAGTGGGTATGATAGATATACAGACATGTATATTTGATGCATGCTCCTTCCCCCTCTGTATGATCATCTAATTATAAGTTCACAAGTGGGTCAGAAAGTTGGGGCGAGACTAGCATCTCAATACATGTGAATTATGAGCAGTATAGTTTCTATGAGCCGTGCAGTACTCGACGGTGAGTAACAATGAGAAGTTTTCAGCTTGCCGACTTCTTATTATCAGCTTCTAGGGGATGAGAACTGTTGTACTCCCCTGTAACCATTTGGCTGATGCTAGAATCTGCTACATCATCCGGGATGCGTGGACTATGATCAGAGGTCTCTACAGGTGAGGGGAGAGCCGCCGGATTCATCCGTGGGGCTGTGGGCTGAGGGCGCTCTTCCGATATGTCTGTCAAGACGTTGGCAAGGTTCAGCGATGATGTACGTGTGATCTTATGTGGACTTGGGGGTATGGTCACTTGCCCCCATGGAAATCTTGGGGGGAAAACGCCCAGTATTTCAAACTCTGTGCCGAAAGTATGCTGACGCCATCAGTTTACTCGTCTCAGCTTTCCGGGTTGAGACGGTCATAAGTCAAAGTCATAACTCACCAGTGGGGAGAGCGAGTTTGGAGTGGGAGTGCTGGGAGCTCCGTCCATCAGAAGCCCAGGGCACGGCATTCGAACTCTCAGAGTCAATGCTGTGGACATAATGGTACTGACGGTCAGCCTTTATTCAGGAGGGAAACCAGACCTCACTTGGCTTGACTATCAGGTTCTGCGGTGCCGGGCTCTTGAGGGTGTGAAGAAATTTCCTCATCAGAAGCGGGCACCAACGTGGAGCTTGGAGCGACCCTAGAGTCAGTCAAACGAGTGGTGGTTGAAGTGGGTGTTAGCCGATAGAATCGGGCCAGGACGGCCGAACCGCCGTTAGATAATTACCCCTTCCGTCAAATATTTCTCCGTTCAACTTATCCTCTGAACTTTATTCGATCGTCTCTGGTTTTATGCGTGTGAGTGGAATGTGATAAGTATAGAGACATGTAGAATTGATGCATGCTCTTTTTCCCTCTGTATTACCATCTAATTATCAGCAAACAGATTAACAGTCGGAAGTCCACTTACCTCTGTGTATAATAAAGGCAAGTTCCACTTCTACTCTCCTCTCATAATGTCCTCAGTGTCGACTAAGATTTCGTTTGAAAATCTACCCAAGTTATCCTACGATCCATCGACGTATGCTTCGTGGAGGAAGGCGATCGAGGTGTATCTACAGATAGGCGATGTATGGAATGTCGTCTCAGGTAATGATACCGAACCTGGTCGCGAAGGGGTTAGGCCGGCAGCTGAGAGGGCGGGATCAGTACCTCCTACCACGCCCGTCGAAGGGCAAGCGGTTGGTAGAAGGATTACTGGAGAAGAGTTGAAAGAGTGGGAAAAGTGGCAAGCGAGGGAGAATAAAGCGCAAGGGATGATCAAGGGAACAGTGACGGAAGCTGTAATGCTTGATTTATCTGAGAAGATGTCAGCTAAAGAGATGTGGGATTACTGCTTGAAAATGCACGTAACAGCCACGAACGAGAATCAGAGGAACGTCCGTCAAGCATTGTTTAGCTATGACTTGAGGGAAGATGCGACGGCCGAAGAAATGGCTAAGCATGTAGAGGATTTCTCGAAGACAATGGCTGAAGCGAAGTTGGTGGGATTGATCTTTGACTCACAGGCTCGAGCAGGTTTATTCCTCAATACCATCCTAGCACCAGCATACAGGATCATCCACGTAGAACTAATGTCGGTACCTGAAAAGGAAAGGACATGGGACAAGGTATTGTCGATCTTTAACGCAGAAACGGCGAGACGTAAGGCGCGCCCTGTTGGTAGGACCAATAGAAAGGGATTCGCGATGTTCGCCGAAAGGGATAAAGGAATGAGGGTGAACCGAGATAATATCTCTGATGGTCAGCCCAGGAAAGAAACTAGAAAGTGTTATAACTGTGACACTGTAGGACATCTAGCGAAGTACTGTCGTAAACCTAAAAGAGAGGATACGAACAGGAAAGAAAACGCAGATGTAAAGGATGGAGGTAAAAAGAAATGGAGGAATAATAAGAATAATAAGAAAGGACATACGGTCTCGAAGGATGAGAACCAGTCCAAGGATAACTCCAAAACCTCCTTGATGTATTCGTCATTGGATGGTGAACACGAGGCATGGGCCGGGATGGTGTAACGGTACTGGAAACACGACGACTAGGTCGCAGGTTGGGTCGAACTCGATGGAGGTCTCGTGGAAATCTAGGGGCTCTGGTGCTAATGGATCGTGTCTCCTCTGCAATCGATGTAGCCAAAGAATGATATTGAAGAATCAGCAAAGTTGGTACTTTGCTGATTGTACTATATACTGTCTACAGGTATCCGTCTCCTCTTCTCAGTCCTACTGCAAGCGTCCATGTACATACTCGGACAGGTGAAAAACCGCTTTGAGCAAACCCAGTGGGGAAAATCTCGAAAGGGGAAAACCCGTCCCTACCTACTGCAGCACTGCCTCCAACTCCCGCTTTCCTCTGTCCTAATCCGTCGAACTCGATAGAGTTCCCTCGATTCGTTGTTACCCCGTAACAAGTTTCCCCCCCTGTCTCAAGGATCCTCGCCGAGGATCCTGAACCCTGTAACCAGGTGATGCACATGGATTGTTCTTAGACACCTTTGGTGCGCCCTGACATCATACCCACGCTAGTGTGATGGTTGCCATGAAAACGCGTCACCCGCACGGACCTCCAATGTGATCGAGAAATTACTGACCAAGTTACCTCCCCGTCTTTTTTCTCTTCTTTCCTCCTCATTCTCTCTTTACCTCTTGTTTGTCATTCTTTTTACTTATCTATCATTATCCATCCATATCTTACTCATATCTTAGAGCATCCTTCCAACTCTGACCTGTCTGTGAGCATGTCTAAGCGTACTGTAAGCAATTCTCTTCGAATTCGATGCACTTCCTCCTGTTTATCACTGGCTGACGAGATTAGTTGTCCTCGTCTATCTCTTCTCGTCAAACTCGGGCCTCTACTGTGGCCATTCTCCCCGACGTCGATCCCGAACTTCTCATGCGTCAAACGAAAAGAATGAGAATTACTTCCCAAGCGCCAGTTCCCTCTCAACCTCCATTGGTTGACGCTTCTCGAAGGGCTCTCGACACCATTAAGGATCGATATCAATCCGGCCCTTCTCGCGACCAACAATCGTCTCTTCTCGATGACGAGGTCATCGAGCAATATATCGACTTCGAAGCGGGGGCAGGGCCATCTACCACTGGTGAGAACCCATCTCCTGCGAAATCTGTCGAGTCCGAACACGGTACCATCGTTGAAAATCAAAATTCTCCTGGTAATAAGTCCCCTGTGCCACCTTCTGATTCCGAAGGGCTTGTCGAGGTTCCCCATGAACTCGAAACCATTTTTCACGCCCCTCGCAAGGTTCCGGTCAATGATGAACTTGCTAAGGCTCTGGATGCTCGAAAAGACTCGGAAATTGGTGAGATTTCTACAGAATTCTGTGCGTTTCTGACTCGTCAGCTACCCTCTGGGCCCGCCTTTCTTTCTCCTCTGTTCGTCACGCTCTGAAGGATGAAGCCCTCGATCGCTTTCGCGAGACTGGGGCCATCAAGCCCACTGTCAAGTGGTTTGGTAACGCCGTGAGCTTTTTCTCCTTCGTATTCCACCGAATTCTAACTGTTAGCTTGATCGCTTGGCCCAAGGTTGGCGACTTCGTAACAAGAATGGCGCTGTTGTCCGTCTCGAGGGTGAGCTTTGCTCCGATTGCCAGCGTCGTCTCGATGGTGGAGAAGATTTTCGTGTCGGTTGTATCGGTCCTCGTGAGCCTTCCTACTCTTCCTGTTCGATATTGATGCAACTTAGTTGGTGGTGTTTGTGGAGAGTGCTCCGCGAAGGGAACTTCAAAGTGTTCGGTGAAAACCAACAATCCCGAGTCCAAATTTCGCGAGGTATCTATCTTCTTCCTTCGAACTTGGTCGATGTTGATGTAAAGGGTATTACTGTCGGAGCCCAGACTGTTACTTCCAAGGTTACCTTCGTCCTGGAGCACGAACTCTGTGCTGTCTCGGCCCGATATCGATCCCTTTCCTCCCAGGATCAATCCTCTTCTCTCACCCAACTCTCCGCTTACATCCACCTCTTTTCCTCTCTCCTTCTTCCTCTTCCCCCAGTACATCTGGGCCTCTACAAATCTCTTCATCTCATTCCTTCCAACTACGCCCCTCCCTCTCCTTCTGAAACCTTGGATCATCTCACCTCTGCTGCTGATCCAACCGGATTGACTTCTTCTCAACCAGTCGCCGGTCCCTCCTCTTCTCCCCATACTCCTCTCCCCCGCAATGTCATTCGTATTCCCGCCTCGGTCCGTCGTCCCCGAGCCAATTCTACCACCTCCAACTTCTAGTGTATTTTATATCTCTCTATACGTAGCAATATCTCCTGTGTATGTATTTATTTCCCAATAAATTCCGTTGATTTTGATCGAATTCTCACTTTCTTCTGGGGTCTTTTTTTCTCTTTTCCAGAAATTCACCAAAAACGGCCAACTCTTCTACATTTTCTCGTGGTTCCCAGTCATAGGCCGCATTCCCTGTGTATCCTAACCATTTTACCTTGAATTCCTCCTTTCCTCGTCGAATTCTACTGTCCACAATTGCTTCCACATGGAATTCCTCCTGGCCGTTTATTACTACAGGTGGTGGGGGTTGTATCTGTCGACCTGGTATCATGTCTCTAGGATATGGTTCCAACAACGTGACATTGAAGACATTGTGCACTCTCATTGATGGAGGTAGATCTAATTCGAAAGCATTTTTCCCCACTCTCCTTATGATCTTGAAGGGGCCAACGTATTTTGCTTCTAATTTTCGACTGGGTCTTTCCGTCGTAAGATACTTCGTACTCAGTAGTACCTGTTCTCCCTCTCTGAATTCTTCTGGTACACTCTTGTGTCTCCTGTTGTAGTATTCGGCACTAATCTCATTAGCCATCCTGACCTGTTCTTGAACAGCCGCATGTAACTCTCCCATATCCCTCCATTTCCTCTCCAACTTGTTTGACTTTGATCGAATATCGTGCGAATGGATGTCGTAATGTGGCACATAGCCGTAACAGGCTTCAAAGGGACACAGACCGTGGCTACTATGTGGCGAACAGTTATAAGCGAACTCAGCAATTGGTAGAAGTTGATCCCAATTGTCCATGTTGTAGTTTACATACATTCCGAGCAGGATTTCCATCTGTTGATTTACTCGCTCAGTTTGTCCATCTGTTTGAGGGTGATACGCAGTCGAGTATAAGTTCTTTATTCCCAAGAACTGACATATTTCCTTCCAAATTTCCGCCGTAAACTGAGTTCCCCTATCTGACACAATTGTTCGAGGTACTCCATGTTTTGAAAAGATCTCCTTGATGTAGATGTCGGCCACTTTGTTCGCTGTTAGTCCAGTTGTACATGGAATAAATCTAGCCATCTTGGTTAGTCGATCGACTATCACCAGTATCGCGTCGAACTCGGTCGATTTTGGTAGGGGTCCCACCATATCCATAGAGATATCTGTCCAGGGCAGTGTGGGTACTGGTAAAGAGACCAGATGTCCATACGGCTGATGTCGATGAGTCTTATGTCGGTTACAGATCTCACATCCTTTTACGTATTTTGCAATATACTCGTCCAAATGTGGCCAGTAATAGTCCTCTTTGACCATGGTGATAGTTTTGTCTCTTCCTGGATGACCCACTAGTATCGAATCGTGTCTTGCTTTCATTACTTCTAATCTTGCCTGTCCCTCTGGTATGACTACTCTGTCTCTGTACAAGAGTAATCCGCTCTGTGTCCATGATACTATTGGTGTCTCGTTGCTAGCCTGTGTCTTCTGTGTGTCCTGTGTGTCCTGTGTGTTCTGGGTGCTCTGTGTGCTCTGTGTGCTATGTGTCTGTGTCATCTGTAGTCCTAGTTGTCGTATGTTTGCTATGTCTTCTGAGTCTTTCAGTCCGTTCTTGATGAGTCCGAATAATGAGTCTTCCCGGATTGCTCCTCTTACTATGTGTCTTGGTCCTTTGTGTTCTGAGTCCATTGAATTCGATCCAATTTGTTCGTGTGTCGGTAGCAATTGTAGCCAGTTGCCTTTGTTAAGATTCGGGTCCTTGCTACTCCCTTTTCCCGGATGATAATCTCCTCGTCTCGTCAGAGCATCTGCTCCCCCATTTTTGCTCCCTGGTCGATAAGTGATCTCTATGTTGAAGTCTCCCAATATTTCCAACCATCTCATCTGCCTTCGATTTAGTTGTCGTTTGCTTTGGAAGTATTCTAGGTTCTTGTGATCGGTAATGACCTTTATAACATCACTACTGTTAGCCAAGTAGGGTCTCCAGGCGACCAAGCAATCCACGATGGCTAATAATTCTTTCTCTCCCACCGTGTAGTTTAGCTCACAGGGCGTCATTGCTCGAGACCAGTACGCTACTGGGTGAAGTTCGGTGGTTCCTTTTATTGATGGGTGAGGAAATCTCTGAGACGCTATCGCACCTATCGCGCAATCGGATCCATCGGTTTCAATCCAAGTCGGTCGGGTTCTATCAAAATGTCGAAGTACTGGTGCTGTGGTGAATGTTTTCTTTAGATCGTCAAAAGCCTTTTGGCATTCTTGTGTCCAGTTCCAAGCTTGATCCTTCCTAGTCAATCGTGTGAGAGGTCCCACAATATGCGAAAACCCCTTGATAAACCTCCGATAGAAATTCGCAAAACCCAAGAACACTTGAGTATCCCGGACTGTCATGGGTTCTCCCCATTCTAGAATAGCTTTCACCTTTTCTTGATCCATTTCGATCCGTTCGTGTCCTATTACGTACCCCAGGAACTTCACTTCATTTGAACTCCATTCGCATTTTCTCGGACTGACGACCAAATCGTTTTCCAGTAGTCGATCTAATACCTTTTGGACAATTATCTGATGGTTTTCGATCGTGTCGGAGTATACCGTGATATCGTCGATATAAACTACTACCCCTTCGTCAAGTAGATCGTGAAACATGTCTTGTAGAAAGTTCTGAAAGGTGGCTGGTGCATTACACAACCCATCCCTTAGGACTGTGCTCTCGAAACTGCCGTATCTTGTTCGCAAGGCAGCCTTATGTTCATCTCCTTCTTTTATTCTGACTAACTGGTAAGCCCCTTTCAAATCGAGCTTAGTGAAGATCCTTCCTAATTGAAGTCGATCGAGTAGTGTCGAGATGAGTGGCATTGGGTATGAATCCTTAATGGTTACCTTGTTAAGCGCACGATAATCCGTTACCACTCGATAGGGAATCACTCCCTTTTTTGGAACCAGGAATACAGGAGACCCATAAGGTGATTTACTTCTTCGTAGATGGCCGCTGGCCAGACCATCGTTGATCCACTGCTTTAGGAATGCATCCCCATGTTCATCCAGTTGGTAGATTGGTCCTGGTTTTAGTTCTGCTCCGGGGGTCAATTCGATCTCGTGGTCACATTCTCTTCTTGGTGGTAGTTTTCTGGCTCGTTCCACTTTGAATAGCTCCAGGTATTGGTGCCATTGTGTCGGTATGACCTGTCGTAACTCTTCTTCGCTCATCTCATCTTCTCCTTTTTCCAATGCTGTTCCTCTTATCAATCCTTCCTCCAACCTCGGATATTTCCAACCGTTATCCTGTCCGATTCCGTCGAACTCGATCAATCCCTTTCCACAATCGATCCTTGCCCTAAACTGTTTCAAGAAATCCAATCCCACCAGTACCTCGGGGCCTTCGTATGCCATCACATCCAATCGAGTCGCAATCTTGAGTCCTGCTCCTAAATCCAACTCAGCTTCTACATACTCGGTCACTAACGTCGCGGTTGTTCCATCGAGGAATCTGATCTTCCGTGGTTCCTGATACTGTCTCTTTGGGAATAAATGGTATAATGGACAGGCCGGCTGTACGTATCTTCCGGTAGCTCCGGTATCAATTAACATTCCAAATCGTAGGGTATCTTCTTCTGTCTGTATCTGTATGTATATTATAGCCGAGTCATTACTGAGATCTATTGGTAGTTGAATTTTGTGCGATTCTGTTAGATCCTGGCCGCAAGTGGTCGCATCACTTAGGCCAGGTATTCGTTTCCCTCTTCTTCAAAGGTTACCGCCATTCCTCGAACTAATGGCCCTTTGGATCCGGTTGGGATCGAGTTCGATCCACTAGGAATTGGTGAGCTATGCGGGTTTGGGGATCCCCTAATGTTGTTTCTCGTATTTCCTCCATTTGGACAGTTGTTGGCGTAATGTTCTGGACTTCTACATTTGAGACAACGTCGGTTCTCCCTCCTCCAAGTCATTTCGTTCTCGCTGAGACGTCCTCCGTCCTCTGTCCAAGTGACCGGAGGGTCATTTGGTAGACCATAATTCATCATCCCTGGTTTTCCACCGGGCAAGGGTCCTCTACCAGTCGGTTGTGAGTGGCGTTCTACCGGGTTGGGCAAACTAGTATCCAATCGCATCGAATTCGATCGAGGGGGAAGCCAGGTCGTCTCATGTTTGCGTCTAGCAGCCCATCGATTCGCTGCAATCATCGTTTCAGCCATCCGTTGGTTCTCCTCAGTCCCTATCACATGCTGTTTGAAATAGATCCAGTCCGATTTGGTTCGAGGGTCGGTGTTATTTACCACTACCACCTTCAGTAGCTCTTCCTTCAGGCCCTGTATGGCTGAGGCGATTTTCATTGCATCTGGTACCTTTCCAAGGTGTGTGGACCAAAGTTCAAAGTTGGCAAAATACTCGGCGGCCGTATCCGTCTGTCTTAACTCCTGCAATTTCCTCATAGCCGTACCTGCCATGTTACTGTCTCCAAATTGAGTTCGTAAATGCTGGATGAATTTGTCGTAGCTCTCTAGCCATTCGGTCGAATTCCATATACTTGGATTGGTTATGGCCGGGGTTATAAGCATTTGAGGGGTGCCTCGAAGATACCCGTACATGAACAGGATCTTTCTGCGATCGGTGGCGTACTCTGCCCCCTTGAATTCGAAGTTCATGTGACATGCTGCAAGGAAGTTGTCCAATTCTCCTCGTTCTCCACTGAAGGTAGGTGGATCCGCACACCTGGTTCTTCCTGTTCGTTCGTTGTTGGTAAGTTTTGGCTCCAAACACGGCTTGTTTTCTTCGACTTCGATCAAACTTGCCCCTTTCGATGTGAGTATCTGTTGGTTCTGTCGGTCAGCTTTCATCGTAGCCAGTTCTTCCCTTAATGCATTTTGTTCCTTTTGTTGCATCGTCATAATGGCTAACAATTGTGACAACTGCTGCGATAATTCATTTAGCGGATCTGGGGTAGTGGTAGTAGAAGTGAGATCATGTGAAATGGTACTTCTCGAAGAACTTGTTGGTATTTCTTCCTCTGGGACCAGCCCTTGTTCCAACTCCTCTTTTTCTGGTATCATTTTCCGCGCTTTCCCTCTGGTGAGCATACAGTACTCTCCGATTCGACCCAAGGTGCGTAAGGTTGATTCTTCAACTTGTAACGGTACTGGAAACACGACGACTAGGTCGCAGGTTGGGTCGAACTCGATGGAGGTCTCGTGGAAATCTAGGGGCTCTGGTGCTAATGGATCGTGTCTCCTCTGCAATCGATGTAGCCAAAGAATGATATTGAAGAATCAGCAAAGTTGGTACTTTGCTGATTGTACTATATACTGTCTACAGGTATCCGTCTCCTCTTCTCAGTCCTACTGCAAGCGTCCATGTACATACTCGGACAGGTGAAAAACCGCTTTGAGCAAACCCAGTGGGGAAAATCTCGAAAGGGGAAAACCCGTCCCTACCTACTGCAGCACTGCCTCCAACTCCCGCTTTCCTCTGTCCTAATCCGTCGAACTCGATAGAGTTCCCTCGATTC
The DNA here is from genome assembly GCF_000271645.1 of Tremella mesenterica DSM 1558. Lineage (NCBI taxonomy): Eukaryota > Fungi > Basidiomycota > Tremellomycetes > Tremellales > Tremellaceae > Tremella > Tremella mesenterica. The sequence goes on from NW_006711229.1 coordinate 1,015,009, forward strand.
GTTGTTACCCCGTAACAGATGGCCATGTCGACAGAATCGTGGTTCGATGATGACGAAGGGTACACGAGTAACATCGTATGGCCCGAAGAAATTGAAAACCCGTGGGTTGAGGATAATGAGTGGGTGGGATTAGCTACAGAGTCTAATGACGTGAGCCACACTCGTGTAATCCCCACCTGGGTAGTGGATAGTGGTGCTACTCACCATATAACTCCTCACAGGTCGATAATGACGAATATTAAAAGGCTAGTGGAACCGAGAGTGTTCGGACTAGCATCTGGCAAGTCAATGACGGCTTGGGAAACAGGTGACATTAACCTCGAACTAGATTCAGGACAGAAAATGGTACTGAAAGATGTACATCACGTCCCCACAGCAAAGATAAGTCTTCTCTCCCTCTCGAAGTTACTCTCATGGGGGTGGAAAGCGAATCTAAGTAGTGGTGGTGGATGGATAGGTAAAGGTAAAGAGAAACTAGGTTTGAGGAAACATGACTCACTGTGGTCGGTACGATTCGGCAGAGCAATGTCTGCTGCGATGATCGTGATATCGACACCGAAGGCGACTTCACCACTTGAATCTGAGCATCAGCGACTCGGACATATAGGTGTAGATAAACTAAAGAATCTAGGTAGACAGGGACTATTGAAGAAGGACTGGGACACTTACAAGAACGATCCCTTTACAACTGATAAATGTCCCGCCTGCATGCAGGCCAAGATAACACGTCTACCGAAGAATAAAGAAGCACCAATGTTAAAAGGAGATGGTGAAGGAGTAGGAATGGATGTCGATATTACTGGTCCGTTCGGTCCGGCGATAAAAGGTGAACGATATTTCTTCGTTGGTGTGGAAAGGGCGAGTCGAATTGTATTCGCCATACCAATAACGACTAAGAACGAAGCGTCTGATATCGTTCGACAGTGTATCTCAAAATTGGAGAAACAGCTTGGTGAAAGGGTGAGGGTGATTAGATCTGATGGGGGAGGTGAATTCGATAGCCTCGATATGAGGGAATTCTACCTGTCAGCAGGGATCAACCACTACATCACACCAAGATACACACCAGAATTAAATGGAGTGGCGGAGAGAATGATACGTACCTTGAAGGGGATGGTATCAACGATGTTGTTTGACTCAGGACTACCGAACGAATATTGGTCCTATGCTGTCAGATACGCCGCCATTATAATTATGAAAACATCGATTGGTGTCAGTGGTAAATCAGGTTGGACATCACTCACAGGAAGAGACACGAATCTAGATAGCGTGTGGAGATTCGGTGAACGATGTTTCGTTCAGATACCAAGGGAGATAAGGCTGAAGTCGAACTTCACGATACCTAGGGGTTCATCAGCCATTATACTAGGTCAAGATGAGGGTGTGAGCGGTTGGATCGTTAGAATGGACGGATCGGGACGAATCGAACACTCACGAGACGTTCGTCGCTCGACAGGACGAATGGTGGCTACTAGAGAGTCGCCCGATGTCATCCAAACCCCTCTCGACACCATCGAAGTAGACCTAAACCCCGTTGTCAACGAAGAAATTTTCCTTGACAACCGCTCAGAAAGTGGCGAACAGGAAAATATCGATAATGAACAAGGAAATGATGTCGACAGAGACAACTCACCTAATACAGGTCCACAACCTACTGAAAGACGACGTGGACAGGGCATTTGGGGAGGAAATTGGGTCTATGAGAACGATATCGTCGAAAATGAGAGAAATGATGAGGAAGGAAGAAATGATGGGGACGAGGGGATCGTGACGACACGTCACGGACGAATTATTCGACCCCCCCACCGTTTCGCAGGCCTAACAGACTCGTTCCTAGATTTCGGTCGCGAGCCTAATAAGTTAGTCTCACTCGCCTCTATCGCAGGTATCGAAAGTGATACTTCTCTCATTGATCCTATCTCTCCTGAAGAAGCAGTAAACGGCCCAGATGGTGAGAAGTGGCTAGAATCCATGGAGAAAGAGATATCCAACATAGAATCTAAGGATACATGGGTGGAGACGGTACTTCCACCGGGACGAAAAGCCATTGGATGTAAATGGGTATTCAAAGTGAAGACAGATTCTGAGGGAAACTTACTAAAGTACAAGTCACGACTAGTAGCTCAAGGTTTCTCACAGATACCAGGTGTCGACTACGAAGAAACATTCGCACCTGTAGGACGATCGGGATCGTTACGAATACTCTTGACTATAGCAGCAACCGAAGATCTCGAAATTCGTCAGGCCGATGTCGAAGGGGCGTATTTGAACGGTAAACTCGATGTCGAAATTTACATGAAGTATCCCAAGGGAATAAAACCGAAACCTGGATGTAATACCTTGAAGTTAATAAAGTCTCTTTACGGTTTAAAGCAATCTGGTAGGACATGGTGGATAGAACTCGGTGAAGGATTATCTCACCTAGGTTTTTCAAGAATCGAATCAGATTGGGGTCTTTACTACAGACCAGAAGGGAAAGTCGAAGGAAAGGGAGCAGCAATACTGCTGGCCTATGTCGATGATCTGGTATTAGCCACGAAATCGAAGGAAGAAGCTAAGGAAATTTTCGATGGGCTAGGTAAAAGATGGATAATAACCGACCTGGGGGAGATAAGTACTATCTTAGGTATGAAGGTAACAAGGAACAGAGAAGAACAGACGATATGGTTAAACCAACCAGCGTACATCGATAAGATAGTTCAGAAGTTTCCAGAAAACGACTTACATCGAGACCGAAAAACGCCGTTACCTCTTACTGCGAAAAATCCTTCGATGTCGGAGGTGGAAAGTGAAATTAGACCATTTCAAGAGTTAATAGGATGTCTACAGTGGTTAGCCACATGTACTCGACCTGACATATCATATGCAGCCTCATACCTTGCTAGGTACCTTACCAAACCGACGAAGAAAGTATGGGAGGAAGGGATAATGGTAATTACCTACCTTCGGTCCACTCGTTTACACGGTATTCGTCTTGGTGGCGAGGCTAGCGATCTAGCAGGATGGGTTGATGCCGATTGCGCAGGTTGTAAAGACACACGACGATCAACTACTGGTTGGATATTTATGATGAACGACTCACCGATAACATGGAGTTCAAAAAGACAAGCTACGGTATCGTCGTCGACAGTGGAAGCAGAGTACATCGCGATGGCTGAAGCAGCGAAGGAAGCTCAGTGGTTGAGGGGATTACTGAGGGAGATAGGCTACGATCAGCTAAATCCTACTGTATTAAATTGCGATAACCAAGGATCGATATCACTAGCGAGGAAACCTGGTACTCACCAGAGGACAAAACATATTGATATTCGACATCATGCCCTTCGAGATCTAGTCAGTAACAAAGTTATTGAACTAGAATACGTTAGCACTGTCTCACAGAGAGCAGATGTACTCACGAAGGCTTTAGGCGGACCAGTACATTCGGTGAATATGTCAGCGATACGGGTAGAACCACCGAAGAAGAAAAACATTGGTTCAGTATACGTGACATTAGATGATGATGAAATCATCGATTACGATTATTCAGATTTCGAGGACCTAGGAGATCTATCAGGTGGTACAGAGAACGAAGTGGTACCAGAGACAGAGTCGGTACCAGAGAGAGAAGTGTGGGTGGAAGGAACTTCAGAGAAACCCACCGAAGGTACCACCGAAGGAAAAGTTCTCGTGAGCCAAAATGTAAAATTTTCAGGTGTACCTAAGAATGTGAGTAATTCTAAGATAGGTCAGAAGCCACCGGTAGAACCTAGAGTCATTAGAGAGTTAAGAGAGAGAAATAAGGAAAAGAAGAAAAAGATAAGAGAGAGAAAAGATGGGAGGATACATGACACTAATTGTCATCGATCTGGTATCCCAACAAATTCTCCACATGCTGACAGGCCCTTTCGAGATCGTAAAGAATGTCGAAGAAAGGTGCAGATGCACCTTGACCAGCGTTCGAGAGAGAGACAAGCAACCTTCGGAGGAAACGGATCTGTCGACAGGCCGCCTCCAAGGTACGGACCGAGATATCCGACAGTTCAGCTGGTCAGAGATAATTTTCATGATAAAGTGACTAATGAGCGTACCATGAGCCTCACCAGGCCTCAGGAGAGGAACCAAGGGATCGATACCATCGGGAAGTGGCGAAGACATAATGAAATTGTTAATGAAAATAAAAGTTTCTCGGTGGGTAGCGGTTCTACGAAATATCGTCAGCCAGGACCACGAAGGAAATTCATCGATTCTCGGGAGTCTACTAGCAAACCTGAAGTTTTAAGAAGTAGACAGGATAGAGGGAAGCTCAGACAGTCAGAAACGAGTGATAAAAGTGGAGAAAGACGAAAGGTGGACATACCGATAATTGGAGATAAAAGTGATGAAGTAAAAGGAATGATAGAGAAGAGTCAGTCGTCAGTAGTGAGTGGTAACCACGTGTCAGAGCGGAGCCCCGCAGGGGGCCCCACCGAAATTCATTTCACGATTTCACCTACCACTACTACCACACACATAACACTCAATATCTCATCGTTATTACCTTCTACATCATCACAAACCTCGCCGTCGCCATCGATAAATCGTCCGGGACTACTGCAGAGTCGTGCATTGTCCCGTGGGGGAGTGTTAGCCGATAGAATCGGGCCAGGACGGCCGAACCGCCGTTAGATAATTACCCCTTCCGTCGAATATTTCTCCGTTCAACTTATCCTCTGAACTTTATTCGATCGTCTCTGGTTTTATGCGTGTGAGTGGAATGTGATAAGTATAGAGACATGTAGAATTGATGCATGCTCTTTTTCCCTCTGTATTACCATCTAATTATCAGCAAACAGTTTGTCATTGTTATATGATTTGATCAGACATCGTCATTGCTCATGCATCTTCAATGATTATATACAACTGGGAACACGGGCTTCAAATTTGGTCACCATCCTACTCACTTGGGCTGCTTGGATCTGGGGCGGACATTCCTGCCCTGTGTCCCAAGTGTGCCATCATCCTCCTGGTCGGATGTACTCAAGCTCCGCTTCCTCTGCCTTGGGCTTTTGGGAAGGGCCGTGGATGGCGGCCGTAGAGTGGTCATTGTAGTTGTGGTCGTTGAGGTTGGTGCACGCAGCTCCTTTGTTGCATTTACAACATGCTCGTCCACTAAATCAAGTCTCCGATCTGTGGGCCTTGGGCTAGGAGGGAGGAACGATGGCGGTGCTGGCATTATTGGGAGTGAATCGGAGATCATCACTGGCGGAGGGGAGGGTAGTAGTGACGCCGAATTCTCTGGTTTCTTTGCTTCAAACATTGTGTGATCGGTGTTGTCTGTTGAACCGTCCGCTGGCGCGGGAGGGCCAGTCCAACCCGTGCTTGGTGAGTATATGGTCTCAAAATCGTCATCTGTACACAATGCCTCTAGTGGGAGGTCCGAGGGTGGAAGCCGCGGTGATCTTCTTGAGACGGGAAATTCAAGTGGAATTTCAAGTTTGGCAAGGCTGTGGTTGTCTTCAGTCCTGAAGTTAAGTGATTCTTGTGTGTAAGAGCCATCACGAACTGAATGAGCATCCGTGATTGGGTTTTGCATGAGCCAGGCAGCCAACTCTACCACTGTTCCATCTGCAAGCTCAATGGTCTTGTTTTTCAAGTCCATTGAGTTCATTGATTCCCTCAACCTCGATGTGATCCGCGGGCGAAATTCTTCTAACCTACCCATCACGTCATCCTCAGACTCCCAAGGACGTTCCAAAATCTGATGTACAGATTCTGAGTCTCCAGTCTTTGTATTGTCATCAAAGGGTATTGCAAGATCGAGAGATAAAACAGGGGGGGGAAATTCATCCATCAGGAAGGAATGTGGAGGACGGCTTGGTCAATGACTAAGAATTAGATATTTTCAAGAAACAACTCAGAGTTCACAGAGAATCGAAGAGGTTATGTAGGTCAACAAATTTCTTGAGACTGGGTATTTATAGTCTCCTGTGCCAACTAGGAGTCTGACTGGACATCAAATCATAACTCCACATTGTCATCGCCGAGATGTGGTTGAAGGGAAAGGCGAGAAACTTTACTCTCAATTTCCTCCCTTCCCACTTCCTCCCTTCTTCCCCTTTCCCCCTCGGGTTTCCCCCATCACTCTTCCTCTACCTTCCCTCTTCCCCCTCCATCATCCCCGCACAGCCCCATTAGCCTGAAGAAAGGTAAAAATCACACACATTGGAGGTATTCTCTGAGTTGAAGAGATGAAATACCCTTTTCAATATTTTCCCACGCTTCTCACATCCCCTCTATTGACTTTACCTTTCGAGCGCCTTCTGAATACGTGCGAGTGTGAGAAGAGCTATAGAGGATAGTACATGACGTAAACCTACGTCATCGGATCACACTGCCTCGCCAAGTTTGCCAGCGATTCAGTAGCCAGCGGATTATGGTAAAAGGCAGGCGGAAGGACGTGGATCTGATGGTGACAAGTGGAAAGTCACCAGGAATGATGATCAGTGCCTGTTCCTCTGACTAGCATCAAGGCACTAGGTTTCCGGAAAATCAGGATCATTTTCAAGGTCTCGGAGAAAGAATTCGAAGGCAGGTGAGATGTGATCCGGGTCCGGTCAGCGTATATATGCGGCTCCGCTCATACTCTCTCATGCATAATCTTCTCTTAGTGGTATGGAGGAGCACCGGAACGACTGAGGGAAACAGCAATCGCTACTCCCCTGGTCTCAATGGTATTCAATCAAGCTTGACTTTGACTGCCTGTTGCTGCACTATCTGAATTGAGAGCAGAACGACTCGATGTACTTGCTCCCAGAATCCCTTGGGACCTCTCCCTTGGAAGATTCAGGTGCGTCCAAAGGATATCGGCCTTCAAGGAGTCCACGCCTCGGTTGTCCCAAGTCTGAAATCCCGCCTCTGGAGATGAACTGATGGCTTGTTCAAGCATGCCCTTCGGCGACCCAGTTGGAGGTAATGAAGGGTGACGCTGGGCATGAACATGGCTGATGAATTGCGCCAGAGTCATCTCTACTCCACCCACCCACACAGTGCCAGTTGTCGGCTCATATCGGTTTCCCGGATCGCTCTCACTGAGAGTGACTCCTGGTGGAAGACTCCCTTGGGCTTCTTCAAAGCTCATGACCAACTTGTTGTTATCATCCTGGTTAGGACAAGGCAAGGCATTCGAGGCGATTGTCTGCGGATTCCACAAGAAATCCGAGGCTCGGCGTACACCCAGTTCTAAAGTGCTCTGTTTTCTTCCATGTGAATTGGTGCTATTGCGGTCATGACGGGCCTCGTTAGACGGAAGCCCTGACATATGGTCTGGTAAGTGAGGACAATTTGATAATACCAAACCCATGGATAGATTACCCCATATATGTATGTATGTACTGTATGTCCCTCTTATGACGTAGCGTCAACCAGGAAGGCCTCACTCTTCCCACGATCCCACGGCCCAAGTTTGCATATGACGCGTTTGAAGTATTCCTACACAGTACCTAGTACCGCCCACTAGAAGTCCAAGGTACCTGGCCTACGACGCCAAAGGGGGTACGTGACGTCAATGAAGAAGCCGAGTGGTCCGCGCGTTAAGGACGGACCACCTCATCACCGCATCCTCCCTTCAGCGACGCTACGTCACTACCCTCCTCAAACATGATCTCTCCCATGTCCGAGCTTGATAGCATATGGGAGTGCAGTAGCCACAATATCCGCCCATGATGACTTGCCATTCTCAGATAAAATGTCCAGAGTCGCTCTGCGTCACAGTAGAGTACACTACCATGGGATATGGGCAGTCGACTGATGATGACACCCGGGGGGTTCGGGACCAAATCACCTGCAGGCACGCGGCACGCCAGGTCCATGAATGATCGATTCTGTTTCCATGGTAACGACGAAACACTTTTCGGCAGTGATTTCATGCATCCTCTATCCCCTCCGTCCCCCGACACTGTACGTAGCTTGTTCGAGTCCCTGATCAGAAGACACCCCTCTCTACGCAATACCGTAATCCTGGGCGAAACATCTCACCACGTTGGAGCACTGAAGAGCTTGGGTCTCTTTGTCACGCCTGTCACCAAGAAGCGCGGTCGATCTGAGCAGACGAGCTAAGTTCAAACTGGCTCTCACGATGGTGGAGTATTTATCTTCCCAGGAAATTATATCTTCCTCGTCCTGACTTTCACCGTAATCCCCTTGTTGGAAGTCTTCCTCCTCGGCTCCATCCTGGTGATCCGAGTGACTAGACGTATCACCACCCCAAGCACTTTCAGTATCAGATTCCATCTCGATTCGCTCATCTTCGTCAGCTTCATCCCTCAATACTGCCGACTGGTGAGTATTTAGTTCGATGGCCCGACGGCATATCCGAGCTGCCTCAAGACCTGTTGGCCAGGTGGTACGCAAGGAAACAGAATCCTTTACGGCGTGGCAAATCTCTGAAGAAATCTGTTGGTTTGCCCGGAATAATGCCCCGTCCAATTCAGCCCCTAAAAGTGTCAGCATGTTTGGGTATACCCTTTGATGGAGGAGCTGCTCCAATTTTTGGCCTTGCGCCCCTGACTCTGTAACTTAGCAACGAACCCACGATCCAGGAGACAGAGATCCAAGCTCTGAAGGACCTACCAAGTTGGCTTAGGGTGTTCATAACTTCGGACATGTCAAATCACAAGATCACACGTTCCTCCCGTTTCTTACATCTTACACTTTATATCATTTCTCGACCAATAAATCGAGTATCCGTCTATCAATTTCAACTTCAGTCACCAAGCTCCATTAATGCTTTTTGACAAGCGGTCAGAGCTCTGGAGCGAGCCCAGCACCCTTCCCCTGGCCCCTGGCCCCTGGATTGAAGTTTTGTGTCCCAGTTGACAATCATGGATGGAGAGTGGATGGACCATGGGAAGGACGATAGCTGCTCCCCATTCTGGTCCACCAATGTGAGCCAAGAAGCCAAGATCCGTAGACGATTCAGCTTCTGTGCGTGTTCGACGTGGGTGGAGTATTAGGTGAAAGGTTCGTCTTTTTCCCAAGTGAACTTTCCTTCTTCTTCTCCTTCTTGTCTTTCTCTCTACCTCCTTTTTCCCATGACCTTCTCTACTAAGCGAGTCAATATACGTAGAAGGAAATTCCAAGATCCGGTGCGGATTTCTTGGCGGATGACAAGATGCAGGTTTCGCACACTAGGTAGAAATGCAAATTATCGTGTGAACGTTTCTCAGGAGAGTTTCGCTCATTTTCTAGGCGCTTCTACCCTATTTCCCACGCTCAAATCAATCCTGATACTTCACACAACTACCAGAAAGAAGACCACGAGGATATGGAGGTCTTTGAGCTGATGGATGTAGTTGAAGGAGAGGGCAAAGGGAGAGAATAACACTTCCTTCTACTTATGGTAGGTGACTCTTTGGGGAAGGACGTGGTGCAGGTGAAAAAACTATAAGAAGTGGGTAAGCGTCGCAACAGTTGTTCGATTACGCATCATGTCATCTCCAATTTCTAGCCCCACTGTTTGCTGATAATTAGATGGTAATACAGAGGGAAAAAGAGCATGCATCAATTCTACATGTCTCTATACTTATCACATTCCACTCACACGCATAAAACCAGAGACGATCGAATAAAGTTCAGAGGATAAGTTGAACGGAGAAATATTCGACGGAAGGGGTAATTATCTAACGGCGGTTCGGCCGTCCTGGCCCGATTCTATCGGCTAACACAAACACCCAAAGGATCACGTATACTCTATTCCCACTCACCCGTCCTCATCAACTGTGCGAACACCCCACCCTTCCTGGACAATTCTTCAAAAGTCCCTTGTTCTACCACTCTGCCTTCTCCAAGACAGATAATCTTATCACATCTCTTCATCGCCTCGAGACTATGAGTGATAAAGATAGTTGTTCGAGTCTGCCTTTATCAATATTCCCCTCTCTGCTTTCAAACGTCTTCCCGGATTCTTTTTGATCTTCCCTCTCATCTCTCCGATCTTCATCGTTCAGGGTATGTTAGGATCATCGAGGCTGCCTCACTTGTCGAGTATCTCACTCGTGACTGGATCGTTCACCAAATTTAGGTATCCGAGTTCGAATCAGTGCCGAGAGTGGGACAAGAATGAACGATCATGGCGGAGTGAGAGGTGAGAGAGGGTTGTAGTGAACAAGGATGAAGCACGACTCACATCTTTGATCCTAACGATAGTATCCAATATAGCTCTTTGATTCTCCACATCCAAAGCCGAAGTACATTCATCCAATATCAAAACATTAGACCTTCTCACTAAAGCTCTAGCAATTTGTAACCTCTGAGCCTGTCCACCAGAAATCAAACTTGCGTTTTCTCCTAAATGAGTATCATAACCATCCGGTAAAGATTGAATGAAATCATGTATATTAGCCGCTTGTGCAGCTCTATGTATCTCACCCAATGGTACATCCGAACCATAAGCGATATTCTCCGATATTGTAGCGTCGAACAAATTTGCTGATTGAGAAACAACTGCAATATGATTTCTCAACCATTTAACATCTGCTTGAGAAAGATCGAATCTATCCATTTTTATTCCACCTGATGTTGGTTCGTATAATCTTTGAAGAAGAGAAGCGATTGTCGATTTACCACAACCGGAAGGACCGACAATAGCTATACATTCTCCTGGAGATAAAGAGAATGTGAGATCTTGTAGAACGAGAACGTCGGGACGAGTAGGATAAGAGAAAGAAACATGTGAGAATGTAACGTTTCCACTTATTGGATAACGTAAGGTTCCAGATGATTCAGAAACAGTTGTTGAAAGTTTGAGAAATCGATGAAAGTCTGATGCTGCAACTTTGGCTTTTGACATGGTTGGAATGAAATCTAACATTTGAGAACCGAATGTGAGTGAGAATAGAACTAAGTTGTAGACTTGAAGCATTATGACGTAGTTGAAATGACCATTCAACATGAGTTTAGCACCGGCCCAATTGAGGAGTGCTAAGGTGTTAGCTAAACACCGATCTGAGAGAGATGGATAGTTGCAAAGTGGATGAGATACTTACCTTGACAGAATAGAATCATTCCACCTGTAGCACCTGTTCCGATGGCTACGAGCCAAGCATCATGACGACCTCCGCGACGGGCTGTAGCGGAGTCGATCTCGAATTTCTCTCTGAACACGCCTTCAAGAGTCATAGACCTGATCCCTCGGATATTGGCAATACTCTAAAGATATCAGCTGGCGATCTAAGACTGATGTTGATAGAGCTGAAACAGAAAGTGGTAGATAAACTAAAGGGCAAAACCCAGTAAGGACAGGGCCAATATCTCGACTTCTGCTCCGGAGAATTGGATGGATGTTTGTATTCAATATTCGAAGCTCTCAACTCACCTCGTAAAACACCTTGGCAACAGCTTCTCTCCTCGCTTTACTCCTCACTTCTGCGTTCCTGATCAAACTCTCATTCCCCACAATAACAGCGACGAACACCGGTGCCAAAGCGACACCTATCAAAGTTAACCTCCATTGCACTACCAAAGCCCAAATCACCCCAACGGATATCATGACCACCGCCACTAGAAATCTGCCCATGACAGAGCTCACTAATCCCTTGATGTCATCTGTATCTTTCATTATACTCTGTACCAAAACCGCTGGGGAATTCTCTGATCTATCAAACCACGCTTTATCCTGTTGAAGCACTCCATCATAAGCTGTTTTCCTCAGTTCTGTGGCCCAATGACCGGACACAGCGTACAGACAGTACTCCTCGAAGAAAATCGCGATTGCCTGAGCGGCAGCGAGACCTAAGACGATCAAAGCGTATTTGGTCAATGCGAACGAAGAATCGCCAACACCTGCGAATTGCATCAACTTCGAAAGATATGAAGCCCATAATGGAGTGGTGACACCGTGTGCGATGGCCGATAGTAGCCCAAGTAACAGTAGAGGTTTCCGAGGGATAGTGAAGTAATATCGATATAGTACTATGAAGATGCTAGGAATGGATTTGGGTTTGATGTTTGATATTTCTTCAGAGGGATGGGTGATCACTTCGAAGGAAGAACTTTTCAATTCGTCTTCCAGATTCTGAGAAAGGGTTCGGGATTTAAAGTCGTACGGGACAAGGGATACTCGAGCTTTTTCAATCTGAATCGGAGGCTGTAAAAAGCCATCCGAATTGCTGAGCCGATGAATAGTGGATGGGTCACTAGGGAAGAGTTGTCGAGATACACGAGTACTGATGACACTCGAACGACTGCCCGCCCGCGATAGACTATGTCGACTTCCTCTAATGTCTAGTTCTTGAGGTGACCAGCTGAGTCGTTTTTGTGCAGAACTCAACGGTCGGACTGATAAATGTCGGGAATCTCGTTTGGTAGGATCGATACTTGAACTTCTCAGTCCTTTGGAGTAATCATCGAGGATCCCAAGATACATGGCACTTCCAGGTCGAAGCCCAGGACCAAAGCTTGGGGTACGAGGACGAGAAAATCTTTGATCTCTAACGGGAATTTCGTCATCATCCTCGAGGACTTCTTCAATCATTGAGCCGTCCACATATTCTTCGAATTTCTCCGGGACAGGATCTGAAGCCTGCTCAGCAGCCATAGACGCAAAGATTCCTAGAGGCTGGCCATGGAGAGGAGTCTTCCGTGAAAGATCAACTCGGAACCCTTGTTCTGCAACGATACCATCTTGCATGACGTAGACAAAGTCATCTGGTCGTATCTGTGAGAGATCATGGGTGATGACGACTGTGGTTCTATTCTTTCGCCATCGTTGAAGGCTGTCAAAGACCAAAACTCGGGAAGTTGCATCTAGAGCAGAAGTCGCTTCATCTGATTGAACGTCAGTTCAGTGTTTACAACTTCTGGCAAACTCACCTAGAATGAGAATGGTCGGATCCCGTATCTTGGCTCTTGCAATTGCCAATCGTTGTTTCTGACCTCCACTCAATTGTGATCCTCCAGTACCCAAGTTAGTCTCATAACCCTCCGGCAACGATGCAATGAAATCATGTATCATAGCCATCTTGCAAGCCTCCACGACTTCTTGCCGACTGACGTCCTGAGGTCTCCTCACAACGCTAGTCTTCGGATCTGGACCTGATCCAGCTACTCCCATGGCTACATTATCGTGTATGCTAAGGTCGAACAGAATACAGCCTTGTTGAACAGCAGCGATGTTCTCTTTGGTGAACCCTTCATCAAGGTATCGAAAATCCTGATCGTCCAGTGTGATTTCACCTCCGGAAGGTTGATAAAGTCGCAATAACAGTTGAGCGATCGTCGACTTACCTGATCCCGATCCTCCGACGATGAACGTGGTCTCACCTGGCGGGACGAACAATGTAACGTCCCTCAAAACTGGATTATCGGGTCTTGAAGGGTATGCGAAGGAAACATGACGAAAGTTGAATTCACCTCTACATCGTGGAGGTCGGATTCTGCGTAAGCTCGTCTGTCGTATCTTTTTGTGCATAGACCCTCGTTGAATGGGGAAAGTCGGTGATGTAGGTGAGGAAAGGGTGGATGTTGGTCGACTTGGAGAATCCTGAATCACGGTCAAAAGGGAGGCCATAGAATTTTTACCCCTGGTAATGTACGTGAGTTGAGGCACGACGTTTTGTAGATAACCAGCTCCGATGAGACAAGCCCAAAAGACGGTCATAACGTCCCCATTTGACACTTTATGTTCTTGCACAAGCTTTGCTCCATACCAAAAGCCTACCACAAAGGTGCTAAGTGACAAAAATCCGGTGGCTGAGAACATGAAACCCCATACGACAGCCAGACGGACCATACTGGTATTGGCTCGGTCAGCTATTTTGTTAAATCTGGCTGACTCGTGTCCTTGCGCATTGTGAGCTTTGACAGTAGCGATAGCATTGGTGGCTCTTTCGATATTGGTAGATGCTTCGGCTGTCGCGCGCCGTTCTCCAGCTAATACGGGGCCGACAACGGTTTGAACGATGATCTGGACGAGGACCAGGAGAGGGATGGTTGACAGCGTGACAAGGGTCAGGACTGGGGATTTTATCATGGCGAGTATGAAACAGAGAACGAAGACGGCCAAATTGGTCCATACAAGACCCATGGCCTGGGAGGTGGCAATGCGGACATCGTCCGTCTCTCTAAGTCGTGTCAGCGGAGGATCTAATGACAGAGTGAAGCGAACTCACTTGGTAAATTTGGACATCATCCCACCTGCACCGATGGTCTCTCCATTTGCAGCTGTTTCGGCAGTCTCATTTGTACCCATGCCAAGATCGAACCATTCCATACCCTTTCTCTGAACGCCGTCATACACGGCTCGTCGTAACCGCCCAACATGAGTTTCCCCATGTCGGACCCAGATAACCGTACGGAGATAATTCGTGATGACACCCACGATCCCGGCAACAGTCAACTTGATAGAGGTGTTGCTAACTCCGTGCAGCAATGCTGCGCGTTGAGCCGAAGTCCCACTTAAATCCAGGGGGTATGCTTCGAAAACGGCGAAAGCTTCTCCCACGACGAGTGACATGTATGGAGGCACCAGACCGGCAGCACACGCTATGATCAAGCCTGGAAAGAAGTTGATGATCCAGTCTCTGTGATCCGTAAGAGAGAAGAGAGTCACAAAAGTGGCTCTGACCGGAGTGGAAGGAGAAGATTTTGATGCACCAGACGGTGTGTCTGGGGGAATCATATCGGGATGTTGTTCGAGTATGGAGGCTTTTATGACAGGTCTGGGTGATGGAGGGTACAAAGATCTTCTAGCTTCGCTGATAGGTCGAGGAATGACTTCATGTAAATCGGCAGTATAACCGATGAGCTCTTCCTTTTCGTCTTGTAAAGGTGGTGAAAGGTTTGCGAACTTGTACCCAGGCATGGTCTTCTGCTTCCCACTAACTCCTCCACTTCCGTACCTCCCATGAGAGTATTCAAACGGATCTTCCAACATGACATCCACTTGTTCCTCCGTGATAGAGTACCTATCGTCGAATGGAGAGTCGATCAGAGCCTGAGGACGAGGACGTCGGGACAGTGGTGTGAGCTCGAGAGCTTCGTCACCTCGTGGGTAATGGGGAGGAGTAATATACGGGGAATGTTGGGTAGGGGGTGTATCGGGGATGGTGGTGTGGATAGCTTTATGAAGTGTAGAAGGCCTCGAGGCAGAGCGAGAGTGTGACGTCGTCTGCTTTTGCGGAGTGGAAGGTGTGTTCGTGCCGATCTGAGAAGTAGTAGTTGGGGTTGTGCTTCTTACAGTTGTCGGCGGAGTATATCTGGGAGCTGTCGTAGGAGAATGGGTGGACGGTGGTCGAGAGAGTGTTGGGGTGGGCAAGGAATCACTGTCAAGAGGAGATACATGTCGTTCGGATGAAGAGGGAACCGAAGATGAATGAGAAGAAGAAGCTTGAATGTTCATGTTGAAGCAAGGGTTTGATTGCATTCCTTTGACGATCAGATCAACATCAATTGGAAGGTCCTTCAACTCGTGTTGCTTCCTGGAATCTCGCTCTTATCGCTTTCACTGATTATTGAACAGCTTGGAAGGATGTGAGTGTGAGATGAAGCAGAGCAGAGTGATATGAGTAGTGATAAGAAAGATAACTTTTCTTTCAAAGATCTACATTCCACAACTAGTACTGCTTTCAAACCTCGAACATCCATCCGACCCCTGAACGTCAGTGTCTGGTTCCTGAACATTTGAGCCGACTTGTGTTTTGTACGGTCCAGCCTCGTGTGAGCAGTCTCCTATTGTGTTATTACCCATAGCGGGCGATGAGCCTTGTGTCATTGTCAATCAGACGAGGTGAACAAAAAGACAAAAAGGTTCTCGGTACCAGATTCAGGGACTCCGGAATCACCGGGTGGGTGTGTAAGTCACGTGACCTCCTTTCCTTAGCCACGTGGCAGAGCGAAGCTTTGGTTCGGCTGCTCGGGCCGAGACAGTTGCCGGTAACGGTGTTCTTGACATCAAGGACTCTCTGTTCAAGACGACGACAACGACGTTAACGGTACGACGAGTACTAGTAACGAAAAGATATTGCACATCATGAACTCGGGAGTGACTATTCAGGCGTTTACAGTTCACGGTGAGCTGACCCCTTCCCCCTTCCCCCTCTCTGTCCCTCGGTCCCCGTTTGCGCATCGGCCACCTGATCGATGAGTGGGAGCTGATTTGATCAGATGTTCGTTTCCCAACCGTGAGCAAAGTATCTTCGTGCTCAACACAGTTCAAGCTGATCGTACAGAATGTGACGGGAGATGGTACCGATGCAATGTAAGTTATATGATACCAAGTAGACTTCCAAGTTAACATGCAGGAATACCGAATGCGAATATTCAGCGGCCTATATAGAATTCACCACCTCTTCTTCTCTTCGAGGACAAGGAATGACCTTCAGTAAGCTGAGCTTCTCCCTCTGTTTCAGCTGACAAGTAGCCATTGGAAGGGGTAACGAAATTGTCTGTTACGCTATCGAACAGGTGGCAAAGCGAGTGGTGGGGATGGACATCGAGGGGATATTTGCCGATATGGGAACGTTTTGGAATTTCTGTCAGTGATCACAAATCTCTCTTCCCTCTCATGTATACCTGTTTTAGGATGTTCAGCGCTGATGTTTTAGTGGTCAGTGATCCTCAACATCGATGGCTAGGTCCGGAAAAGGGAGTGATACATCTCGCCACGGCTGCTATTTCCAATGCTATATGGGATATGTACGCCAAAGCGAGAGAAAAGCCGTTATGGAAGTTGATATGTGATTTTACCCCAGAAGAGTGAGTTTCACCACTCTTCCCCTTCCAACCTATTCATACATTCCATAATCCGTCGATGCCCTGCTTTCACCTCTTTATGAGTCAACCGACCCCGGGCGAGCCGATTCAACCAGGGGGGATCATCCAGGGATCCAATCTTTCTAAAAGAGCGAAGGATCTTGGTCCAGACAAGAAGATATGATGCGTGTCACGATTACGGCAAGTGTGGCCAACTAACCTGTGACAGATTCGTCAAATCAGTCTCGTGGAGATACATCACCGATGCTCTCACCCCTTCTGAAGCTCTGTCAATGCTGAAGGAGAAAGAATCGGGTAAGAAAGCTAGAGAACTTGATGTACTCGAACGTGGTTATCCGGCTTATACTACCAGTGTCGGGTGGTTAGGTGAGTTTTTCCTTCCTCTTGTACTTCTGTACTCCTCCAATTTCTCCAGTTCTTGTCTGTAGCACTGCTTGCATGAACTTCCATAGCTTCCTCTCTTTCCTCACACGTTTCGGAAACCTCTGAAGCTAGATTAGTCCCATGGAGTGCCAGGCGAGCGAGATGCGACTTAAGTTTCGGGCAAGAGCTGACTATAAGGATACTCAGACGAAAAAGTAGAACGTCTCACGAAAGAAGCCCTAGCTCAAGGGTTCAACCACTTTAAGGTAGGTTCCTCTTCCTCGTTCTCGCGCCATGGCTGATGCCCCAGCTCAAAGTCGGGTCAGACAGGGAAGACGATCTCCGACGTGGGATGTTGTTGAGGAGTATCATTGATGATCCTGCTAATATCCCCTCTGGAAGGGCGCCAGTGGACCCGAAGACTATAGAAGGAAAGAATGCCGGACCGACGGGCTGTGTTTTGATGGTTGATGCTAATCGTTCGTCGATTTCTGTATCATTCTTCGAAATCTTCACTTTTCCCCCGCTAGCAACCATTTTACATCTTTTGATACACATATGTGCTCGCTATTTTTCCTCTTCTCCTTTTTCACTTTGCTTACTACCTCACGGTATCTCTCTCTCTATGATCAATGCAATTGATCTCAACACCATCCTTCCTTCCTCCCAGCCGGTCACTCCTGATTGCTCAGAGTGCCATGTCTGGTGATTTCAACAGTGGGATACTCACGATGAATAAACTTGAGGCAAGACGGTGTATAGACGAAAATTACTGATCCAAAACAGAAGTATGGGACGTACCACAAGCTATAGATTATATGAGACATCTTCAACCTCTCAAACCATGGTTCATCGAGGAACCCACAGCTCCAGATGACGCAGTTGGACATTCCGTCATAAGAAAAGCTCTCCGACCATTAGGAATAGGAGTAGCTACCGGTGAACATGCTCATAATCGGGTGAGTCTGAGCGATCCATCTTCCTTTCTCATTCAAAGAGTCGGAGGGAAGAGGTAATGTATCTGTGTAAAAACACAAGGAATGAGATAGTGCAGACGTATAAGATCACAACGAAGCTAGTATAGATAAACAAGAAGTCAAGGATAGAGTTCGAATAATTAGTCAAGGAAGAATAGATAGTCAAGGAAAGGAAAAGATGTCAAGTGTAGATGATAAAGAAGTCGGAGAATGAGTGAATGTTGCTGTGTAGACGTGAACAAAGAGACAGAGAGTCAAGTGAAGGATTAAAATAATGAACTAACTTCAACAGATCATGTTCAAACAACTCCTTCAATTAAACGCTATAGACGTTTGTCAAATAGATTCATGTCGACTTGGAGGTGTAAACGAAGTTTTAGCTGTTTTATTATTATCTTCTAAATTTGATATACCTGTTTGTCCACATGCAGGAGGAGTAGGTTTATGTGAATATGTTGTGAGTTTATTTATTGTTTTCTATCTCTTATACAAAATCCTCACTTCTCCCCCCAAAAAAACCCCGGAAAGAACATAACATCAAGTGGAATCACCTAACATGTCGCTCTCATCTTCTCATCTTTCACATCGTATCTTCTCTTCCTCAACACCTCTCCCTTTCGAGTAGAGTAATGTCATATGGTACATAATGGATTTCGTCGGTAAATCCCCCCCTACAGCCTACATGTTGGTATCAGAGTCCTGCATCGTACCGATCTATGTATGTTAAGTGTGTCGTGTCAAAATATTGTAAAAGACTTATGAGTGAAAGTGGAAGAACGCTTATTTATTCAGATTCACCTAAGTTTGATAGATTATATTTCCGTTTCTGGTAAAATGGATAGAAACGTACTTGAATATGTAGAGTTAGTCGTTCCTCTTTTCGCTTCACTGCTTTGACAGGGAACTGATTAGGTTTTTAGTCATTTACATGAACATTTCAAATATCCAGTATCGATAAATTCAAATGGTAGATACAAGTCAGTTTAATTTTCTTTTACTTCACCCCTTCTCCATCATAGAAAACCGTCAATTGTATTCGACTTGTAATTTCACAGGTTGTATTTCAAAAATATCGTTCCGACTTGGAACCCTCAAACATCCAAGCTTTGTGGTCCGAAGTCACGGTGTTTCTGCGATTGGGCAGGATAACGTCGGGGGTCAGAAAGGAAGAAAAAAGGAGACGAGAAGCTATGAAGAATTGAAGCTGACTTGAAATAGCGTACCTACCGATCCTAAAGGTGGTTATTCGATAGAAATGTTTCCCCAATCTATGATGGATTACACCTTTCCTCATGGGACATACTGGGCTCAAGCTTTGAAAGGAGAATAAGTAGGTATGAAATAGTGGAACATAGTTCACGTGTATCAAGAAGTGATCTCGGAGTTATAAACATTCAAAATCGCGCAGGAAAATTAGTAGGATCAGTGGGTAAACATTACTCTATAAAAGAGACGAGGTTAGGTATTTTGGGGGATATATCATACAGGGGTATCATGAATCATTTCTCAAATATCTCCTTATCATCCACTTCCACTTCCAGGATTGTCCAACTGACCAGAGAAAATCAACTCGATAGCAGCTTCGACATTCCCACCTGTGCTCCGAAGTGCGCGGATATTCTTTTGAGCGTCCCATAATCCCTCTTCGTCAGCGATCTCACCTTGTCCACGGAAAGCGTCCACAGCGATCGGTCAACGAGATGCAGTATAAATCGAAAAAAGAATGCGTCGAGGAGTCAAGTGGGGTCAAGACGAGGTAACACTCACCATACCGTTCAACTGTCCCAATTGAGTAGCGTAGATCTCTTCAGGTGGTCTTGTATCCTGAGGAGCAGGGGGTACACCGCCAAACATGAATGGGTTCGGAGCTCCAGTTCCAGCTCCAGCACCTAACAACCCGGCCCAAGGATTCACTGCCCCTGCTGAAGGTTGTCCTGCCTGTCCTAGCGCACCACCACCAAATAGAGCTGCAAATGGGTTCGGTTGATTGGCACCTCCAGCTCCGGCCCCTGCTCCCAAACCTCCTAGTCCTCCTAATCCTCCAAGACCGCCCAGACCGCCTAATGCGGCGAAAGGATTTGCTGCTGCACCTGGAGCTGGTTGACCTGTTGTAGGTTGAGGAGCAAAAAGGTTTGGAAATTCGTCCGTGGGCGCATGGCCAGGTTGAGCGGCCGCTGGAGGTTGCTGAGGAGTTTGACCGAGCATTCCCCCTAGACCACCGAGACCACCAAGACCGGGCATTCCTCCGCCATTCTCCATAGCTGCGGACATTTGCATCATCTGGAAGTCAGTATCACCACGGACAGGATCTTCGACATCAGGTTGTGCAAACGAGAAAGTCAAGCGGAGTGTAGTCTGAAAGTCTGGATCAGGAGTGAAGCTGTGCGAGGAAGGAAAGAAGGACGGGGACTGACAGCGCGTAGGCTTTCGGGGTTAGACAACATCTCTCTGAAAAAAGGAGACTGCAGTGTAGCTCGTAATTGCGGTGCCATATGAGCCATCTCAGGATTGGCAGCTATCATCTAAACGTCAGCGCGATTCCTTATCATATGTATGTCTCTCAGCCGGTTCACAAGCGGATAGTCAAAGGTGATTGTTTGACGGTCAAAGGGAATAAAACCACATACTTGATCAACGACGCCAGGTTGTTGCAAACTTTCCGCCATATATCTCAGAAACTCAGGGTTGTTCATAAGTCCCGTCATCTGTCGTAAGCCGTCGACCGTACCCATCATCTCAAAAGAGGTGAACTTACGGCATTGGGATCATTGAGATTGTTAATGCCTTGCATCTCAGCAAAAGGGTTAAATCCACCTAAACCCTGTTTATAAGCTGACGTCTCACAACAATCCCTGGCCGATCCCACGACCATCTATTTCAAGGATGAGAGATGGACAGATCGTCGTGAATATTGGTAATCTTGCTGAGCCGGGCTCAAGTGGGTATTGCGTAGATGGGTTTGCAATGCCCAGACAGATCAAGTGGCGAGGAATGACATACGTGGTGGAATGACAGTTAAAATGAAGTATATCGTCACCCTGCAAGATAATTGAGATGGTGAGATGAATGAGAGTATGGAGAGGAAAAGTCTTCGATGAGAACAACTCACATGAGGAATATTAGCAACAT
Organism: Tremella mesenterica DSM 1558; assembly: GCF_000271645.1. Taxonomy (NCBI): domain Eukaryota; kingdom Fungi; phylum Basidiomycota; class Tremellomycetes; order Tremellales; family Tremellaceae; genus Tremella; species Tremella mesenterica. The sequence continues at coordinate 1,036,206 of NW_006711229.1, forward strand.
TATCGATTGGATTATTTGCAGCTAAACCCGTTCCCATTTGAGGTAAGCGGGGAACTTGACTAGAAGAAGGTGGTTCTGGCGGTTTGTTGATTCTGAGAAGATGTAAAGTGTTTCCGGTCTTCAATTCTCAGCTTCTTTATCCTTCTTTTGATTCATCTATCTGTTCAAATGAGAAAAATCATGACTCACCGCCATTTTATAGGTCGTGAGAGGTTCTTCATCTTTCAGGATCTTGCCTTTTATGTAAGCTTTAGTTCTTTTCTCCTCGTCAATCACCATCTGGGGAGCATCCCAATGAAGACAAGCATCGCAAACGTCTCAGCTTTTCGAGAATGAAATGGGTGTACAGTTAAAACGGGGAGTGCGATATGAGGATGATTTGGTCTAGGAAGAGATAAACATCAACGTGGAGATTGAAATGTGAATTGATATAATCAGAGTGAACTGAAGAGGAGAGACTCACCAGAAAAGATGAGCTTTTGTTTATCCTTTGGTAAATCGCATTTCTCCGCAATGGCATCTTTCAATCTTCTACAGTCTTATCTGGTGAAATGGTGACGGTGACTTTTTGAGGTTTAACATTTGCGGGACATTTGACATTCCTATTTCCGATCACCCATACGTGCTCACGACCCACGGAAGAGAAGAAGATCAAACTGCCAGGTTAATCTCGGAAGTGGAAGATGTTTGTGAGGTAGGATCTGACATGTTGGATACAACGTAGAATGGATCGGAATTGAAGTGAGATGTAGTTTGTGGAAGAAGGGAAGGAGAGAGGTGGAGTAGTAGTGTGTGTGGGCGGGTGGGGGGGGGGGGGAGTGACCAAGAGACGATGACGAGTGGCGATCGGACGCACCAGCATCTTCCATCCCACTGTCCTCTGTCTTTCTTTCTTTTTACAGTAGACACTCTTTGGCGTCATACATGACTTCATGCATACTGTCAATGAGTGATACGAGTCTATCCATTATGCTACGAAGATCAGAGATTGATATATGCTTGAAGTTATGCATTGTGTCATGTTATGAAGTGAGGAAATGAACACTAAGAGTGATAGATATCCCCAAATACCGTCCGGATCCTCTGAGGACTCAAAACCACTTCTGATCCGTTACGTTGAGATAAGACTGTGGAAAAGTCATACGGTATGTATATCTATCCATGAGTGATTGAGGGGGTTTGACCTGTAAGACGAGATATGTAGATGGACGAGGTTTTTCTATGGTCTCAGCGTGTCACCCAATGTAGGATTCTCCCATTTACGATGTATCAATCGTTTGAAACATATAACCCTCCTTCCATCATTCCCATGAGTCATTTGGAGAGTACTCTACACTGACAACTGGTCTGGAAGATACGAGTGAATCTGAAAATGATACTACTGCTTGAAGACAGCGAAGAAAAAACCAGGGACACGAGAAGGAAGTTGGAGAGAAAACAATTAAAGAAACCCTGGTCCATAGCAAAGTGAGGAGAAATCATACGATGAACTCACTACTTCTCCCTAAAATCTGTCTGACCTCTACATCCTCTAATCTCAATTCTCTAGGTTGAGAAAACCTACTATTCCGAGGAAACATCAAATGACCAGCATGTTTCATCTTCAACAAAATCTCTTTTCTTCCTCCAGGATAAGTCCGACGGATCTGAGTGAGTCGAACGATTATACGTGTAGGTCCGAGGAGGAAAGCGAAAGAAAGGAGAAAAGGTGTTGTTCTGAGTCCATAGATGAATGAGGATTTTATGTAGGTTGTTACTTTGGAGTAGAATGATCCGGATCTGTATTTTAGTTTTTATTTCAAAAGTGGGCTCAATGTCTGAGTTTCAATGACTTCTCATGATAGTGACATTCGTTAGATATGGCATTGACTTGATTGAAGGAGATTATTTAGGTTTGGTAAGTTCGAATAAATCTGTTGAAGTTGCTGAGGTGATGAGGTGATGAGGTAATGAAAAGAGCACGAGAGGAAAATTGATAAAAAGTACAAAAGTAGGAAACTTCAAAGACTCACTCTTCTTCCTCAGAAAAAGAAATAGGTACAGTCAAACTCATACCCCCGAACAATAAACTGACTAAAGCAGCAACCAATAATAATTTAGGTGAAAGTTCGAAAGGTCTTGAGAAAATCAAACGTTCTTCTTCTAAAACATCCTTATCTTCGTATTTTGTTCCTCCTGATTCCTTATATGTGGTATTTCTTCGAGTTGAAGTTTGTCGTATTATTTTAATCGGTGGAGTTTGGCTCGTTCCATTATATTGAGGATGATTCGTTCCGACTACTTGAGGTTGGTTTGTTTCATTATGTCCAAGTTGGCCCATAGGACTCTGTCCGACGTGTTGAGATTGATCAGGATAACTCTTCCCCATTTGTCGAGCTGGGGTATGATCATTTGATATTCCAAGTGAGACAGGACGCCATGACCATTCATCTTCATTGAGCGGTTTGATGTTTTGTAAATCTGTCAAAGACCATTCGACCTCGTTCTCTGAATTGGATGGGGAAGCAGGGGAGGATTTGACCCTCCTCCGGGCCGAGGGGAGGGAAGTGAGATGTCGTATATGTGACTTGTGTTCATTTCGCAGACGTGATAATGGGCGATGACGAGGTCGAACGATCTGCAAAGATAGTGTTCGAACCGAGGGAAGGAGACGTGAGGGAAACATGCAAGTGAAAGATGATTATGTAGCGAAAGATGGTGATGAGGAGATGGGATGAAAGTCAAACTTTGTGGTTTCGATCCAAGTTTCAATAATGCGTGCATGAAATACTGAGATCACAATTCGTCATCTATCCTTCGTACTTTTTCTCCCACTTCTTTCGCCTCCCTCTCTTCTTCTTCCTTATCTCCCTCTTCATGCTCTTCTACGGATAATGCCCCAGTCACTGGTTCTGACTCAGATTCACGACCTTTCTCCCCGGCCAAATCATCCACACTTCCCGCCAACCCTGAACCACCTTGGATCCGGGCTGCAAGAGCAGCGATCTCTCGATCATATTCGTCCCATTCGGGGATCTGACGGGCTCTGACAAGCTTCGGTTCTTTCTTCTCTCGTTAGCTCTCTCAACACATGGGAGCAGAAGCTCACCGTAAGCGGGTTCTGACATAAATCGACTGATTGTCAGCCCGCACGTTCTCAACAACGCAGACATCTGCTAGTACTGTATCAGAGCGTACGACTTGAGAGTTCATGAGTCAGGCAACGAGATGAGAGTGTCAATGAACGAGGGAGCAGAAGAACAGTCAGACTGACTTGTTTTGGCTCGCGCAAGAGATTCATCGCTGCACCATGTTTGACACCATAACCAATCTTGGTCCAAGGTGTAAATAGGTATTTGATCCTGCATCGAGTTGGGTAGATCTTGATCTAAGTTGGCTAATGAATTAGGGTCAGCGGATAATGTATGATATTGACTTCGAAGACGGTCCTACTGATCAGCCATCTCTCCTGGTCAGCCAATGGGACATACTCCTGTTGCAAGCTACGCCGTCAGCACGATTCAATTGTAAGAAGACAGACTTACCTGTCGGAACCGTTTCAGATCAATGACGTAGAGAGCGCTGCGAGTCAGCACCGACAACAGAGACAAGTTCGAATGACCTACCTGATGTGGTAAGGTCTTCCTCGTAGGGCGTCCCTCCAATAACCTTTTTTCCAAAATCGGAACCCTTCCATTTCCTCCCGGTCATCACCCATAGGTGCATAGCCATACACACGGCCGTGTAGGTCCACATCGACGAGTTCTTTCATGTCTACTCGGACGATTTGGTCTAGACAGTCAGCTCCACTTCACACGACAGTATTCACTTTGTCAGCTGAGAGGCACAACTGCAGCCCTATGGGAGGCTTGACTGAAATGAAAGGAAGACCCGATCGCATCATGTGAGTGGGAGGTGGTCAGTGGGAGGTTGTGAGTGGGAGGTTGTGGGTGGGAGGTTGTGAGTGGGAGGTTGTGAGTGTGGGAGATGTGAGGGGTGAGGGCAGAGGGGGTGGACGAGCGGCCGTGATGGGAAGAGGAGAAAGTAGGCAAAACATGAGAGCGGAATGAATTTGAGAAACTGTTGCTTGAAAAAAGAACTCACCCGCATCAACAAAAATGACTTTGTCCAAATCCATGGGAAACAGTACATCCAAAAACAAAATCTTATAAGCCCAAATAATCCGTTGTTTTTCCGTTTGCTCTCGAAGCCAACTTGGCCATTTATACGTGACAAGTTCATACTGAAATTTATATTCTTCCGCTAGATGAGGTAAGAATTCTAGGAAAGTGGGAGAAAGGAAGTTTTCCTATTTATAAGTGTTCAACACGACAGAAATAGTTCCCCGAGAGGTCAAATGTATGGGTAAGAAATGAGATCTAAGGTACGGAAATGGACAGAAGGACTTACGATGAACCAGAATTTGACCGAACTTTGAGTATGTCTCATAACACTCAGAATCATGATGGATGCGAATCGCTATACGTCAACTTGGTCAAGAGGATGGGTTTGAGGCTATTCTCACTTCATATAAAAGCCCAGAAGCTACTGTGAAGATGTTGATATCTGCATGCCGGGTAGTTGGTTTGGTCTCTTCCGGTTTAATTCCCACGAGTTCTTTCATCCTGTCGTTAATGATTGACCCATGTTGATTCTCCCCCGAGTCGAGTCTGTCTGCCCTTCCACGAAAGTTTACGAGTGGCCTTGGTGATCCCGATCCATTCTTCAACAGTACGAAGCTTGGCATATTGGAAGTCAAAATGGATGAGTGTCAAACTCAGAGGTCAAGGGCTTAGGTCCTAAAATCCGGAAGCAGAGTAGACGGAACAGGTGTGGAAACCGGACAGAGAGATGAGGAATTGTTTTAGGCGAGGTGTGGGGAGGGGTAGGGAGATATTGAACAGGGGAGCGGCAACAGGAGAAAAGCTCACCTAGAAAACACAGCCTTGCCCATCGAATCAGGTTGGACAATCTCTGATTCCTGTAAAACATCCGCCTGTTCCATTCCCTTCTTCCTAACGAACCTCGGTAAAATCGTCATACCTTCAAAACTCGTCACTGTCACTCTTCTACCAGTCTCATTGACACTTTTACTATCCCATCCCTCATTTCCCACACTTTCCAACTCGTAAACTTCTTGTCCCCTTCCAGGTCTTATATCAAGATCGTAAACTCCAGGAGTAACTTTAAACTGAAGGTAACCGACGTTGATCATAACTAACGTGTCTGATACTTCTTTTTCATTTGCTATTAATTGTAATTGAAGACCACGAGGGGGAGTGTTGGTCGTTTCTCTAGCATGACCTTCAATGACCAATTGTTTCAGTTCGAATTGAACTGTAGTTGGATCGTGTAATGTTGAAAGTAAAATGTTATCTAGATCTACTGGAGATGTTTTGGGGGATACTATGAAAGATGGGGGAAGATCGAGTCCCAGGGTATAGATTGGAGAAGTGGGAAGATCTGTGAATGTTAATCCTGGAGCGATAGATTTTCTGTCAGATCAGCGCTTACACTCTCGATGTGTGAACTCACCCGTCAACGTCGAACAATGGATAAGGGGATAGAGATGATCGATAGAATCGTTTGAGCTTCAACTACCACATAAGCTGTGATACCATGAGTATAGATCAGAGGATATACATCGGTACTTGTGAGATCAGGCTCGAGATACACGCTGACTGCAACATGGTCCATCTGAGACAACATCTACTCGTCAGTCTGCTTGTTTTTGTAAGTCCAAAAGGACAGACCTTGAGTATGGGGGCGAATCTTTGCGCTGCCTCAGAAATAGGGTCCACAACAGCTGCTACATGTACAAGTGCAGTGTCTTTCCTACCCACCGAGAACGACCTGATCAAGAATCAGCATCTAGGTCAGGCACAACATTCATACTGATAACTCACATATCTCCATCGTCCAATTGTTCGTACCATTTTGACCGTGGCGCAGGGGCAGGGGTGAAAATCCCATCGCTACCAGGTGGGATATATGCCGCAGAGACGATACTTGTCATAGTGGCGATCATACCTGCCAGTGTAGTCCTGGTCATCAGCTAGAGAAGACGTTGGAGAGCGAGCTGACCTATCAAAGGAATTGATGTTCTCGTACATTGTAGCCACCAGAGCTACCACAGGTTGAACACGCTTGCGATATTCGAACGTCGCCAATGGTTGAAAGTCTGCTACACCAAAGCTCCTCGGTGTGATGGGACCCACCAGCTACCTAGTCAGCCAACCCCCCCAAAAAAGATGTGCCGAGGAAGGTGCCCCCAGATGAAACCGTAGCCACTCACCCGGCCATTGATGAGCAAATGAGGATGAGACGAGCGTATTTTCAACTCAGCCCCGATAGTCGAACCGACCTCCCAGAATCGCGCAGCTGCAATATCATCCGCAGCTGACCATCCGGACGAGGAGAAAGCGTGTAATGGAGTTCCTTCTTTCCATTCCACCGAGTCACCTTTCTCAAGTGATTGTATCACATCGAGAAGTTGCGAAGGTTGCACTTCGTTCAATATCGAAGACGACATGAGCTTGTATATCAGAGTCGATAGTCGGGCCCCGTTGGTGGCGGAGACGTCAGAAGGGACGTGGACGAATCCTATACGTGCGAGATTCGAGGGGAGTTGTAAGCTTTCCAACGCGTCCATTACTGTTCGTCGACCAGCTGAGGAGTCTAGATCCGCTATGATCCAGATGGTAATGGGTGCCTGATTGTAATCATCTTCGCCGTAAGCTATCCGCGCCAGTCGAAAAGACCACGCAGCTTACCCGCATAGACAAAGTTGGTGGTTAGGACATTCATGCTGTCGTGTTTGAAGACGTCCAGAAGATTGTGAGCCCTGAGCTTATTGTCAATCTGAGTAGGGACAATGAGCTTGTTTCTCCTTTTGGCAGTCATAGGTAGGTCGTAAAAGAAGTTGGCGACATCTTCCATAGGGACTTTATTGATGATCTACAATCAGCTCTTTTCCAGTCATGATGACGTACAGATTCTTGTAAGAAAGCCAATTGAGTTTGTATTTCACTTTGTACAGCCGTTGCCCAATGCTGCATGTCAGACTCAAGTTTATTCACTTGAAAAAGACTGACCCCGTTCAGTGGAATATGTTTGCCATTCAAGAACAGGTGTCCTGAAGGAGCATCTTCTTTGAGAGCAGCAACTCTTTCGGTGTAGGTCTGCAAAGCTTTGAATTGAGGATCGAATTCGTGAGATTCCAATACTTGCGAAAAGGGAAGTGATTCTTTGTCGCTCTGCATAGCTGCCCAGTTGTACACCCTCTCGACAACTTCCAAGCGCACAGTAGCTGGATTGGCAGGTGAACTGGGAGAAGCTTTGAGAATTTCGTTTAGCATATCACGAGTTACTCCACGGCCGAAAGTCTTGACGGCGTATAGAAAGACGCGTGCCATTTGCATTGCTTCGCCGTCAGATCTTATCTTTTCAGGCAGAATGAGAAGTACACTCACAGATATCCTCTTGTTCAGGCGACACCATAGGCACAATTCCGAATCTGACCGGCACACCTCTCTGAATCATCCCGCTTATACTGGCGGCGATGATATCCAAAGACGGGACAGACGCTAGGTCAAGCACGAAGACCAGATTGAAAGTGTTACGTCGGATGGAGTGAAATTGACCAGGGTAGAGAGGACGAAGATAACCTTGCATCTGTTTAGGCCAGGAGGAATATCTAACATAAGTCACAGATCAGAATAGATGATAGCTCACCTTTTGTCTCTCTCGATATTGTTCCACCACGTGATAGCTTTTCCACCTTCATCCCTGTCACTAGCATCTACCATACCCTCGGTCGGGTCATCGGAAGTTTGAGACTGACCGATGAGAGGATCTGCCAGTAATTCGAACGCTTGTTTGGGGGTAAGACCCAATGAGGACAATGAGAGAATGTGATGCCTTTCTGCGCGGATTGTATTGAGAAGGCTACTCATCAGTCTGAGGCATCACTATAGTAGGGAACTGACGAAAATGCGTTCATATCGGAGCTTTTGAAGTTGCGACCGTTGATGACGAGGGTAGGAGAGGCTGGACCACGAGTAAGTAGATGTTCACGTCTAGCAGCCAGATTCTGTGGGATGTCAATGTTTCGAGCGATGGCGGCGGAGTATTTGGGAAAGTCTTGAGAGAGATGGAGTAACGCGTCTAACTTGTCCTCTGAAGACATGATAAGGGCCGATGCTTGTAAGCCGAGGTCTGACAGTCAGCTGAGGGGCATCGAAAGACAAAGTAGCGGAAATTTTCCAAGCCACATGTCAAGAGAAGTATGCTCAAGATGGTAAGCCACCACTCACTTTGCACTTCAGACTTGGTCAACGGCTCTGCCCACTGATCCCAAGGATCATCACCCAAGATCTCGAACATTCTGCTATGGTTCGCGCTTGAAGTCCCTTGAGTCGACTTCGAATGAGCCTGTGTTTTGCCCCTAGACGTGCGATCGTCTACTACGAGATAATCCGTTTTCTTCAACACCATCTCCACACCGTACCCACTCAACTGGGTTTTAGGTCCTTCATGTCGATTCTTAGGGGGTGCGTACCTGACGACATAACGGAAAGAAGGATATTGTGAAGCGTGATGATCGAGGTAACCGAGTAAAGGAGATGAGGAGGGAGAGGAGGGATCAAAGTAGAATATAGCTTGAGACAGCCCAGTCGGAGCAGAGATGTGATCAAAAGGTAATAAAATCTCAGGAGTCTCGCTGTGGGTCAATCCTCTAAACATCTTGGAAAGCTACAGGAACAACTCTGGCCAGATGTAAGGATGTCAGTACGAGGAGGTTCGAAGTGAAGGCAGGACGAGGAACTTTGATGGATTGAAGGGGAGGCGGAAGAGGAGAGTTGTTGGACTGACATATGTATCGCCCCTTCTTCAATACTCAACTCCATATCTCTTCTCAGTGACTCAACGTCACAAAACCCCTTTCCCCTCCATTCCACCCAACTCCCACATTCCTCATCATTCATTCCATCCTTATCGACCCTCACAACCGGTCCTCCTTCACCTTCCGTATCACCTTTCTTCCTCGCATAGTTTGAGTCAGGATCCACGAAATGGTGATTGGTATCACTATGAGGGGCAGACCCTACCACATTGGCTTCATACCAAGTATAAAACGCTTCGATCTTGGGAGAAGCCGTATGGAGGGTGAGAGCCAGGTCGAACGTGCCCCAACTTGTTTCCGGTAAGAGATCATGGAAAAGGATCATTTCTTTGGCAGCAGAGAGGAGATCACGGTCGGACAGATCTGGCGGAAGGGAAGTGAGGTGACGAAGGAGGGGAAAGTAAGAAGAAGGGGATTCGTCGTAGATTGTTTCGCTGTATTATCAGCTTTGAGACATCAGGGGGAACGTAGTTGATTGATGACGAGGTTCAATTGGGATTCGGTATATTATGGAAAGACTGGATCAGAATGATATGGAAGGAGAGAGTTGTTGTCACGATTGTGAAGAGAAGGAGCGCATTGGTGATAGGGGAATAAGGGAGTGTGAGTGTCGGTGTACAGACGCAAGGAGAGTCCCGAGAGGAGGGTCTGAGGCAAGGTATGGTCAGGTAAGGAGAGAATTTCAGCTGGAACGGACCAACTCACAGAATCTCCAACACCAGAGGAGCCGCCGGCCAAGAAGCAGTCAATTGTATGCTCAAAGGCTGTGAAGACTGAGCCAAAGCAGACCCGACTAAGAGTACTGTCGACCACCACATATCGAATGATCTCTCCGGCGGCTACTTGTAGAGTGGCTTAGAGAAAGGCGATACGAGTAGAGAGAGTAGGTCGAGAGCATGGTGGATAGACGTCAGTGAGCAAGGTTCACCAAGTGGCGCGGGGCTCCGCATGCCGGGTCATAAGTCTTATTCTTAGCCTTAACTTTGTCTAAACGAGCAGATGGTGGGTATGTTCAGAGAGCAGGACAGTCTGAAGTATACTGATACATTGCTTATATACACACAGATGATTGAGAGATGAGAGATATACTTGACAATGTAAATTAATCGTACCCTTCCAAAGCCGCTTTAGCTTCTTCAGGTGAAATCTTTGAAACTTCTTTCCCTTCTTTTTCGAAATCTGTCATTTATCAGCTTACATTTGCCCATGATTTCTCATCCTCGTTATTTATTTCACATGGTCTACATCCTTCACCCCTCCTCATGACAAGATGAGGAGGTATGAAGGGGTCGACGGGTCTGAACAAGAAGATTCCCGAGTGCATAATACTGTGGATGAAATGATAAAAGACATGACTCACGTTCCCAAAAGTCTTTATGCTTGAATCCAGGCGCCTTGACGTATTCTTCCAGTTCTTCGATATATCTGTGAGTCAGTTCACATCTCTTTTATACTTCCGAAACCCATGAGTACCTATAAGTGTCAAAGCTGGAGACCGTCTTCAGCTTCTCGGGGCCTAAAGGGGGAAGGGGGGGGGGGGTGGATCCGTCAGGAATGATGACAGATAAACTAAGCCAGAAGTGTGAGCTAAGGTCGAAGAACTCAAACGTCTGATTTTATTCCGAACTCAACAAAACCTGGAGTATGAAATCCCACTCACTCATTATACGTATCCACCTCTTCATACGTCAAAGCTGTCTGTCTGATCGCTTTCAAACATTCCAAAGCTAGAGGGAAAGCTGATCTGGAGAAACTAGCCGTAACATTCTCCTTCACCACTTCACCTAAATCCTGAATAGCTTTCCTAAACACATCCCCTTCACCTTCTATGAGAGCGTTGAAATCTTCCAAAGGAGTTTGATTAGATACCAATCTGCCTTTCTTTGGTTGAGATCGGGGTGAAGGTTCTTGATTTTGACTTTCGTTATGCTTGGCTTTTAATTGGAGTGGAGATATAGGTTCGGGTTTAAGCTTTTGTGGGGTAGCAGGTTCGACTTTTGGTTTTTGAGAAAGAGATGGATCGTCGAATAATTCATCTATGTCGATACTATTTATCAGATTGATCATCTCCGAATAATTTTGCAGAGAATGGGAATCAAACACGAGAAAACAAAGCGATTGTATGTTATAAGAAGGAAAGAAACTCACTAGCCCTCTTCTTCCCTCAAACCTTCTTTCACTACCTTCTTACGTTGTCTAGGAGGAACCTTCTTCACCGCCAACACCTCTTTCAGCTTTGTAGTGATCTTGGCACTGGCATGTATGGGTTCTTCGGGTGGATCGAAATATTTCACCAATTCAGGATGAGGCGGACCTAATGGATCTTTCTCTAGATCTTGAGTCAAAGAAGCATGAAATATCGCTTCTTTGATTCGATGTATGGCGGGGTTGAAAGCTCGAGCCGGTTCGAACCACGGTACGACTTCAACATCCAAATCTGGTTTTTCGTCTCCTTCCTCTCCTGCATTCAATGTAGATGTTTTGGCAAGAGACCTTGCGTAGATGTCTAGATCCATGGATTGGACAAAGTCGTCCATCAGGTCGCACTGATCTTGAGTGGGGATGAGAGGATGTTCTGTGATGACTTTTCCGGAAGAAGTCTTGTAGTCTGTCAAAGAAGGAAACCAGAAATTGTGCTCGTCCTCTGCAAAGGGCAGCTGTATAGTGAGCGACCCATCTTTAGCGCCCGACTGGGATTGGAGAGACTGGCAATACGATATACACGAAGAATGTTTGAAGGATATAGGAAGTCATTGTGATAAACGAAAGTGCAGGAACTCAAATCATTACACTAACCTGACACCAGAACATGTAATCCAATCGTTTATCCTCCCCAGGATAATTAAACTCCGGTACACAAGCCCCGATGATCGGATCCGACTGGTCTTTCAATACCCATCTCACTACCGCACACATTTCTCGGAGATACATTCCCTCGACCAACGAAGAAAACTGCAGCTGTGCCTTGGGAGATGTCAAATCGGGCCATATGAACCTGACTTCTCCCATAAGCAAGTGTCTTTTGATCTTCCTCATCAGTTACATGACTTCTTTGACCGCATTTCTTAGCCGACTTACCGCTTCACGAGGAAAGAAGCCCAATATCTCCACACCCTTCGTAGTATTCAACGGCTCGAACGTATCTGCCTCCATGGGTACCCATGTGGAACCGAACTTCCAAGCTTTGACAATATCTTCCTTCGCTACCATCTCCTCTTCGTGTCCATCTTCTAGCTGTGCCACATCCCCCTCTCCTTGAGCTCTCGTTTCATGACTGGGTTGCACTTGAGTACCGGCTGGTGGCTCTTGCCGTTTGACCACATACGTACTATGCGCTTTCACATCGGCCGAGATCATACCTGCCAACTCGGTAGGGTCAATTTTACTACCCTGTGACGCTTGAAAACTCGATACTAGCTGGCTCGGACCACTTTGATAGACGTTATTGTACATGGGCACTTGAAGGTCCATGGCGGGTTTCCAAGCTTTTGATAAACTGGGAGGTCGGGCTTTCATTGTCGCTTTGGAGTATTTGATCGGTATGATGATTGCCTGTTCCGGATCCACATCGGGAGACCCTATTTTGAGATCGATGGGAGAAACAGCACTGTTCACTGTGGTGGGTCTGGGCATACGAGCTTCGGCCAGAGCTTCTTCGAATAAACCGATTGTGGGGAGGATCTCTTCGGAAGAAGTTGTGGAGGAGATACGTTCGTGCAATTTTTCAATGAAAATGCGCCAGAATTTCTCGGACAATCGCTGGCATGTCAGAAGATGACAAGAGCCTCGCAAAGAGGTGAATATACCTTGGCGCGGGACTTTGTCTTGTCCACTGGCGACGTGAGAGGGTCAAAGCCGATACCCCTGTAGGGTAAGTCACAATATGATTACAAGGGAAAGACGGACAGCACATTCAATTGAACTCCCATATCGTCAAATCGGTCCATGGCATCCTCATACTCGCCTTGATCAAAGTTACTCTCGCCTGACAATTAGCACATAATTTACAGTAATTGATAGACTGCTCACCATCCGTAATGAGGATGACCTCGAGAGCCCAACTTTTGGTGTGTTTGTGAACTTGTATCATGTCGAGTGCGACCATGAGTGCGGAAATAGCTATGTCGTCAGCCCATACACGCTCCATGTTGGACTCGAATGGGCAACACATAGAGTCGCGGCGAGATAAGTGCTGTAGTCTATTGGTGAAAGAAGCTTCCCGCGGGACCGAGAGTGAGAAATGAAAAGAGGATTTGTGACGACAAGTAGAGATATTGGGAGATGAAATTGGAACACCCACGATTCCCCTCGTGCTCTCCCACTTCCACATTCATCACCGTCTCCACAATCTTAGGTCTAGCAGTCTGTATAGCGACATCACAAGCTACGTGAGCATACATTGGATCGTCATCTTCTGGATTCTTGGCCGTGTAGTCGTTATGTGCTTGATTGTTCGTTTCTATCTCGTCAAACTGCAAATTTCTCCACTGTAGCCGCAAAACTTACTACCACCGAATGACAATAATCCAACTGCTTCTGTTTTGCGCCCGCTGGAGATCTAGATGATTCAGTCTTGTACTTGATCCACTTTACCTGCTCCTCCAGCAGAGCTTCCACCTTCGCTGAGGTTCAAACTGAAGAGATGAGACGAAGTGTCAATGGAGCGGTATTGGTTTGATGAGAAGGAGTAAACATACCCGGGGATAGAATAGAAGAGAATATTCAGGTAGATGGAAAGGGGACAGGATGGAGAGTGTAGCTAGAGCGTATCTTCACTCACCTTGGGCACACACCTTCTAGCCACATATTCCTGCGCCAGAGCCAACTTGGTCGTCTTCTTGAAACTCTCCGGATCCACCACCTCTCCCCCCATGGATGGCGACACATCGATTGCGAAGAGGGACAATGTGTATCCAGCTCTGTCAGCTGGCATGGCTATTTGACGTGTAGAATGACCATCTAGAGATTAAGTTGGTACACTTAGCTTTCAGTGAAAGTAGTCCTTAGTTAACGGGTTGACTGGACGTGACGGAGATTCGACGAATGTCCGCTGTCCGCTGTACCGCTGTCCGCTCCGTGGCGGCGGGGTTGAACGGAGTTCATCTATTGGTCTCCAGATCTCCAGGTCTTCTTCACTTTTCTCACCCAATTCTCCGACTTTTTCCCAAATATACATATATATTACCACTCCTTGGCCCAGTGTCAACATCATTCCAACCCGTTTGACCAACTACTTACTTATCCCTAAGAAAAGTCTCATCGAAACATGTCTACCGTAGATCCTTCGGAACAGAGTGCATCGGTCGTACACGACATTCTCGACGAATATCTTGATGATGCTCGTCTTTATCCCGCCTTGAACATTCCTTAATATGTACCAAGGATAACAATAATGATGGTTATGATTCAACCATGTTGTACATCCTTCCTGAACTCTTGAATTGTCTATCAGACTCTCGTCTCATTAATCACATTGTGGCAACTGTTCCTAAAATTCTGTCCAAAATGGTTTCTACCAGCAACGAGAACACTTGGGAATCAGTGGTCAAACAAACATTGGAAAACACCTGCTTGCAGCTTCCAGATGACCATTGGCTTGTGGTGATCATCAACAAGGGAGATCTTACTAAAATTGATGAAATCCGTAAGACTTTCAATGATGACACAACTCAATCAATGGGGTTTATAGGGAAACTCACATCAGAAAATCACATGTGGGACAATCGAAATCCGCTGAATAGGATCGATTCAGGTGATGGTGAGATGGAAGATAACAGAAAGACAACAAATCGATTCATGAGGAAAATGATAGAATCTATTTCTGAAAGTTGCTCCACTTGTCTTGATGAAGAAGATAATGGTTGGGGAACAGTAGTAACCAGTAGTATACTACCTTCGGCCCTCAAATTCACCGTCTCTCGTCTTGCGCCACGGAAGTTCAAACAAGAATTCATTGAACGTATCATCAAGAAAGAACCCCATGACGACCCGTTATTATTCTCACAATTTCCCCAGATCATTGCACTGAAAGAGGTATCGCGGCCCATGCAGTGATCGCAGTGAGTCGGAATGGAAGACTAAGCTTAGAATGAACTAGATAGGCGTGGTATGAGTAGTGTGGAGTTGTGTCATAATGAGTGGTAGAGCTAGCTATACCCGTGAGTACATTAAGGAATACATGCTATGAGTATGATCATTGCGACGGTGTGCTGAATTACTACTACTCTAAGCCAGAATCGACTACTTACAGAGTTTGAAAACCCATGTCCCACTCGGTTCAAATTCTCCCCACGATTACATGTCTCCCTTGAACATCTCTTTCAAACTTTCAACAGCCTCTTTCTCATCGGTTCCCGGTTCCCCGGCGTCTCGGACCCTTCACGTTCACTCTCCATTTTGTCTTTAAACCCCTTCTTTGGGTTTCACCAACATCTCCGACCACGCTGACTGCTTATATACACCCCGTTCGGTCCATTTGAGACGTGAAAGAAGAAACTAGGTTTACTCAAAAACTCGAAATCCCAACCAAATCGAATTTGTCGACATGCCTTTCGGACCTCTCTATAGCCTATCACGCGGATACTTTCCCTGGTTGAACCTCAGATATGGATCTGACCGAGTTAGTAGACATGTGAACCCCAGCTCACAAGAGGTAGTGAATATGCGGAGGATGGTGGTGGAATGGAAAAAGGAAGGTTATCTTTCTTCCGCTTTGTTTGTCTTACCCAACTATGAACAAGATTTGAGGGATTCAGGTTGTCTGCCATTTATAACGCAGACAGTTCATACAGGCTTGTCAGCCATGGCGTTGAAAGACAATCCACATGATTGGAAGAAAGTTTTGAACACCACGATGGAGACATTATCTGGGGGTCCCGTCCGGACGCGGACGGACGCATCAGCCAAAATTTGCCACCGCGCGGACTGGGTCCGTCCGGCC
The DNA here is from genome assembly GCF_000271645.1 of Tremella mesenterica DSM 1558. Taxonomy (NCBI): domain Eukaryota; kingdom Fungi; phylum Basidiomycota; class Tremellomycetes; order Tremellales; family Tremellaceae; genus Tremella; species Tremella mesenterica. The sequence goes on from NW_006711229.1 coordinate 1,052,030, forward strand.
AAAACTGCCACTTTGGGCAACTGTCCCGCACCTCAGAGATTGAATCCTAATGCATCCCCTTGCAATTCCTAATGCCATTAGCAAGGCTATGTCGTATAACTGCAGTTATACATGTAAACACAGCCAATTATACTTCAGTTATACGACATGGGTTTCCTAATGGATTAGTAGTCATATCATTGCCAAAAGTTTTGCATCTTAACTATTGTCATCATCTTACCACTCACCGTTGTTCTTGTTGTTTTATCAAGTCTTTTGTAACAATCAATATGCCTCGTCATCCCAAACAGAACCCTAACACACTAAGGAACGTTCCTTATGTTGCTCCTCAAGCAAGGAACGCTGTTGATGAGACCGTGTCACTGCAACAGTATAAACACAAGGAAAATACGATTAAACAGTACAAAAGCCGTCAAAAAAAGTGGTTCAAATGGGTTGCGAGCAAGCCTTGGCTAACTGAGTAAGTCAAAGATTTAGTCCTGCCAACTTCTGCCAACTTCTGCCAACTTTTGCCAATTACAGCCGTCGTTGTCAAGGTACAGCACGCTCAAGCTTGATGTCCAAAGGAACGGCACATGAGGCCCATCAAAAGCCATGTGCTGATGATTAGAGCAACAGTTACCCCGCAATTGGCCCTTTTATTTCTATATGAAGTGGTTCTTGTGTCTAAAACACATAAACAGTCAAAAGTGGTCGATTCTACAGGTGAAAATGAGTTACCACTTGAAGATGACGACGTCGAGGCAATAGACACGGCGTCTGGCGATGAGACCATTGAGTGGGCAACGGATGAAGATCAACTCATTCTCAATGAGGCACAAGTTGATCTTGATCAACTCCTGCTGTCTACCGCTGGTCCGTCTTCAAGAGAACATAGTGGGCCTAAATCTGGTATTTATTATCATTTGTTGTCTAAATCAGTGCTAACTATACAAGGTCTATCCATCATTCTCGAATGTCAAGTCACCGGGGCGACAGTACACGCATGGGTAGCTGCTTTAGTCAATCTTTGGGAGCAACAGGTAGAAAGGGGTATCAATAGCTGGAGCTCGCCTAGAAGCGTGCATACAGCTACAATTATTTCGGTATTACAAAAATTTAATGAGCGTAGAAAGAAATTACTTCACGAGGACAAAGGAAAACGTGAGTGTACGTTTATTGTTTTGATTTAACAGACAGAACTTTATTACGACGGATATGATAACGTAGGACAATTAGAACAATCATTTGCACATTACATGGAAAGAAATAACGAAGAGGGACTGAGAGACGCTCTTGCGCAAGCTACTGGGATCTTTGGTATGCTCCGTGGCGATAATCAACGCAGGCTTTTGTTATCCGACTTGTCTTCCGAGATAGCAACAAATGAAGGCCCCTCCCCCTGTCTTTTTATTATTATGGTATTACATTCATCTAAGACAAACGCTTCTGGAAAGCCTCAGTATGCAGCTTTCATGCGCAACAAGAATCCTCAAATATGTCCTGTATTTCTGCTGGCGTTGTATTTGTTTGCTCGGTGCGTTTAAATCACGGTATAAGATGTTTGCTTTACTAATCACCAGTTTATATTGTGGGCCGTCTCCAAGTGGCTTTCCAGATATGTCAACACGAGCAGATTGGTACGATATTCCACTTTTAAGCGATGCTAGAGACAGATCTAAGGAGATCTCATACGACACACAGCGACGAGCGATAAATGGAGCCTTACAAGCCGCAAATGTTCATACTTATCAGAAAACACATGTCAATAGGCGAATGGGTGCTAGATTAGCGGAACAGGGTGGCGCCTCCCCAGATGAAATTGCTCGAGCAGGACATTGGGCTCATTCGGTCTTAGAAATACACTATCTTACGCATGTTCCTCGACGAACGTTACGAGCTCATGCAGGTTTTCCTATTGAAGGGAATGGTTTCTTCCTACCGCGGGCAGTTACACCTCCTTCTACCCTACTGAAGAAAATCTTTCCAGAAGCTGAGAAATGGTATGTTTCTTTAATGATCTTTCAGTAATTTAAAAGACTAACACTTTCAGGCTGTCTTTGATGAACGCTGCCGGTCGTTCGCATGAAGAGCTTACAGGTCGTATGTTTCTGCAGACTATAATGTCTTTACGAGAAGTATTTCTACAAGATGTTCCTCATTTACGAAAAGCATATCCATCGCTATACATCTTTAATCATCCTCTGTTTGCCGACGAAGAATACCTACGTTATGAAGGACATGCGTTGACTCGTACCATCACGAATGAAAAGCAGTATGATGATCGAATTGCTCAAGCTCTTCCCATTTTGCACGATCTTTTACAAACTCAAACACGAGCTCAGCAACAATCGTTTCAAGACATCCTTGGAAACGTTCTTCAACTCAGTCAAGGACAAATGGAGCAACGAGAGCAGATGAAGGCGGTATCCGATGGGGTCATGTTAATACAAACGGCTTTAAACCGACCTCTGATCATTCCTGGCCCTTTACAAGCTCTACTAGCTGAAATTTCTAGTGGAAGCTCTCAACCGTTAAACATCAGTGACAATCACTTGGTCCCGTCTACATCTTCCGGCTTTGAAGCTATACCAATCGCATCGTCTTCCTCTTCATCCGTTACACTCCAAACAACCAGCGATGTTTCTTTGCCGTATCTGCAAGACCCTTTGCAGACAACCATTCTTACTCCATTTACAATGAATCGTACCGTCTGCACTGTTCAAGAATTATGGCAAGAGTATACATTAGGTATTAATGGTCGACCTTCCATAAAAAGTCAGTACGAAAGCAGCTCTGATGGTCTAAAGCAAGCCAGTGAAACGGAGAAACGATTTTATCGAAGGCGTATGAACATTATCCGTGCAGTTAAAGACTTAGCAAGTGCCCGAGAAGTCAATGGAAAGGAAGCAGCCCAGTTATGGGATAAACATAGACAAAGTTTACAAAACCCGTCACTAGATGCTTTACAGAACTGGTTGAACAAAGCATCTTCAATAGATAGACTTTCTATTTAATTGTTGTCATATGTATGTATCATTGACCTACTTTCCGTTGATTCTTGCTAACTTCTGCCAATTGTTGCCAACTATTGCCAACTATTGCCAACTTTTTTCGTATATTAGAGGTATGAAAGACAGGCGTAGTAAGACACCCAAAGGAGGGTTTAAAGATTTTCCTTAGCAACAACCTGCAGGAATCAGTTTCTCGGTTTCATAACCATGTACGATATTGTTGGCTTGTGCGTAATTGAAACAGTGTGAGACAGAGTACGTTATTACCGGTTCCCATCAGTTCGGGTGAGTAATTTCTGCTGATTGGTCACTGTCTCAGTATGAAACGTGAATTATTGAGCTGTTGTCAAGGGTAGACGTCTGTTGTCAAGGGTAGACGTCCTTTCGTTGTGAGGCTCTTAGCAAGATGAATTTTTTTCGCTGTCACATATACAAGGGTACCTCTTACAGTTCTTTCCCACATCTTGCAAGTTTGTTAGCCGTTACATTGTTAAATTTTGAATATTGATTAAGATGTCTAATTCAGCGAATCCTTTTACACCAAATCAACAATCTATGCTTCAAGGCTCACGTCGTGGTGCCCGACCTGGTTCTGTGCCTCTTGGAAATGCCTCGGGGTCTGGCGTTGGAGCAGATTTGGTTCGTTCTGTTGGCTTACAAGTGGCTCCTACAATTTCTGGTTAGTTTGATCATTTTCGTTAGCAAAAGGTTGAGTAAATGCAGGATCCAACTCTCAGTACTCTTGGGCGTCTGGTGCTTCCTTCAATTTGCGGTATTGGCCCGAAGCAGTGAATTCTTCGATTGAGAAAGTTCCTGCGGCACGTAAGGGAGCGAAACTGGCTCCTATTGCTGGTGAATCTTCGAAAGTTAGTCTTTTTCTCTTAATAGTGTTGTTTTTAACAGAGTTAGCTTAAATCATATCGTGAAGCATACAATCGTGTAGTTTCGAACAACAGTTGGCTCAGAATCAATGAATACCAGTGTAATCAGTGTAAAGGACGTAATGACCACAGTAATACGTGTGCTTTTGGGTGTATTACCCTTGGACAGATCCCAACAGGCGCTTGCGCCGAATGTATCGCTATGGGGACAAGCAATCGGTGTGAGTTTGTGAAAAAGGCAGAAGAAGACTTAGATGATCGTACTTTGTTCACGAGTTTGAGAGAAGAACTTGGAATTGTAAAGGGCCTCGAACAACAGGTAGAATTGGCTGGTGAGTACTTAATTATCTTTTATTTAGTTAGAGCTAACAAGGTAGTAAAACATAACTATACTTTGCCTGAAATCGGTTTGTTGTCACAAGTACAAGGTATTCGTGAACGTTTGTCTACTTTGATTGCAACCTACTCGCCTGATATGGCTCCCGAAGACGCTACCGCGAACGATACTCCTCGCAAACGTAAACGTGCAGGTAAGAACGTAGGATCTAGTAACACTGAGTAGTAAAGGTCAGTAGGATGTGTATGCAGTCTATAGCGAACACGAAGTAGCAAGCGATGAAGTCGCGATCGGTGGCCGCATGAGTCACAATTTCGCTGCATTCGGTTATCGACATGATACCCGGACGGGACCGACCCCCGTCCGGACTGACTCAGGGTTCATGTCGTATAACAATTCATTATCTGATCTAATTCCCCTCGACCATGACGTGGTCGTTATTCGTTCTATAGTCACTGATACCAGACCGGAAGAACTCAGCATCCACTACAACAGTCTCGATCCTGATGTGATACAACAGATGAGTTTTCAAGGTCAGTACTACGAGGATACCAGGGTATGGGGCGTTACACAAAACGTTCATGAAAAGTTGAGAGATATCATTGAACAAATCGCAAATACCTACGTCGGCGCCGCGATCATTTCATCTCCAAGTACCATTCACGTAGAAAGTACAATCATCACTGCTGGACATTCGGAGAGAGCTGTCCTATTCACCCTGCAACGACTCCCTGAGGCAAAGTATTCGATTGGCGGGGATGAGGATGTCGAGATGGGTTAGGTGGATGTCACAAGTGTACCAGAATTGAACTCGCCATCAACTCAGATGAACCCTCCTCCAAACACGAAGAAGGAGAGCAAACATACAGAATCCAAATCCGACGCTACACGAATGACTATACGCTACGATGTTGATCAGTCACACCCGGGAGGCAGCTTAGGTGAGCTTTAGTTTTAGTGGAATGAGTTAAGTGATGCACCCATAACAGTTGTTCATCTTCAAATCGTGCGACTACTAATTGACCAACTTACTTTGTTCATATCAGCATGACATTCATAAACCTATCCCTCACTTCGTACTCAGTTATACAGTCAAACCTCCTTTCTTCCGTCACGATAGACGACGACCCTCACCACCCCCCTTGACCTCCTTGTCCGCCTTGTCCTTGACCCCAACCGCCCGGAGGTCCACCATATCCCTGTTGAGGACCCCACTGCCCTGGCGGAGGACCGTACTGACCTGGTGGAGGTCCATATTGCATTGGCTGACCATATTGGTCGTACCCCATCGGAGGCGGGTATGCCGCTTGGTTCTGCCCTGGATAACCTTCTTGTTCATGCTGATGATGAGGGTGGTGTTCGTGAGAGTGATGTTGGTGATGGTGAGGATGAGGCGAGGGTCTCGATTCGTATTGCCCGTACGAGGGTTGAGGCGATTGCGATGGTGGTTGGTACTGATTGTACCGTTGTTGTTCGAACCCCGGTTGAGGAGAAGAGTATTGGGGACCGGGTTCGTAGTTTGGTTGAGGAGTGAAAGAAGGTTGAGCAGGGTAGGGAGATTGTCCCTGAGGTTCGGGGGCATTGGGATCGAATTCTCTGAAACGGCCGGGACCACCAGCACCGAAGCCTGGTTGCCAGGGCTGTTCATCAGTCTCGACACGACTGACAATCAATGACTGACCAATTTGCCACCCAAAAGATCTTGACCAGCGTTGAGAACCTGGGCACCGGGCTGCATATTAGCATGATACCCTTTGACTGTCACGCCAAGGTATAACGAAGACATGCGGAGAAGATGAATAAGATTCTACTCACCACATGTACATTATGTTGCGCCAACACAGCCTGTAACCCACCCTCCGGCAGTAAAGAGTTATGAACGTGACCTGTGTTTTCGCTGGTATCTCCAATACGCCTGTTCTTTCCCGCTCTAACATTATCAGAGGTCAACCGATTCAACACTTCGTGCTTGTCTTTCCCCCTGGTGTCTATCCACGTTCGGAGAGTATCCAACATCATGCGCTGAATTTGAGACCTGCCGTCGAAAAAGTCTGGGTGGAAGAGACATTCGAGGACAGGCTCGGTGACTTGTTCGGTGGGCATGTTGGGATTGTCCCAGGCTTTTACCACCAGATTGACCGAGTATTCGACAATCACCGAGGCGATTTTCCCAGCGGGCTCGTTCAGGAGTAGCGCAAAATGATCCTTGAGTATCAGTATCATAATAAGTCCCATGTTGTGAAGCTCGTAAAAACATGTGCGAGATTGGGATGATCAGTGCAGATAAGGAAAAAGAAGAACAGGAGGGAGGGCGAGAAAAGAGACATACTTTGGACAAGAAGGAGTGCGTCGGGTCAGAAGCGTTGAAGTCATTCCATACCTCATACTGATCATGAGAGTCGATGACTGCCTGAGAGCTTGTACCCAGAGCCGACGTGGCGGTACCCAGCAGCGGCTTGACAAATGGCTCAATGGTGGTGAGAATAAAGACTGAAACTGAATTGGAAATCTTCTCGACCAAGGGGCCCAGACTGGTATCCTGTCGATAGTATTCTACTTGTTAGAATTGTCTACAGCATATGACGCGACTCACCTCGATCTTCTTCATTACGGAATCACGAAATGCCAGGACTTGCCAAAGCACACGATGTAGATCTTGAGGGCTCATCGTACTGGGATCCACTCCGCCAGGCTGACCAGCACGCATACTCTGCACGTCTTCCATCTCACGAGTGAGACCTTCGCCATCACCACCGGGAAGAGAGAAAAAGAGTTGTCGGAGGGTATCGGACGAGGCACTTTGACCATCTGAGATGGAACGAGCACTGGTCATGCGCTGAGAGAGGTCAGACACAGAGGCCTGAGTATCAGCACTCATCCCACAAGAACTCGGTTCTGTTCCACTCACTTCGCTGAGATGATCGGTGGTCTCACCAAGCAGAGAATGGATAAAGTCGGCTCCACCGAAAGTACCAGTGACCAATGGGTGGACCGGACGTCCCTGTGGAGATCGGACTGTGACATTACGACCGACATGCGGGAAGACTTGTTGATGACCCAATGATATGAGTCCTAAAAGTCAGCTCCCACTAGACCCGAGGAGGCCAACAGAGAGCTCACCCAGCTCGCAAAAGTTTGAATGGGCAGGGAAATCTTCTCTGACTGAATTAGCGACTTAAGAAGATTCCACTTTGCAGCTTACAGAGTGTGGAGAGCTTGTCCTAGAAGTCGGAAAGCTTCATAGGCGTCCTTCTTATCATCTGTAACCCTAAATTGGCGACCATAATGGATACACTGTTGCAACACTCTGCGCACGAGACTTTTCGACGTATCCCAGGCATTCCCCTCTTCGCCATCAGCTTCGGTCAACGTCTAGAAGAGAAGCTCTACCATTGGCAATGTAATTCTTCATACCCGTCCTTGGATCAATCTCCAGTTCTCTTGGGTCAACAGGAGGTCGGAGTCTGTCGTCATACTGCCTTGCGTCTTCTCCATCCGCATAGCCCTTGGGATTGTCGATATGTTCCGTAGGCAGGTAACAGCCAAGCCTTTCCTTGGTCACCTCAAACTCTGCTGTGACGTAGCCATGAGCTAGAAAGCCGAGGACTAGGCAGACGTTGAGGATAGTTTGGATATTGGTCTTTTTCAGTGCTCCGACATCGACCGCCTGGGAGTAATCTTGCACATCAGTTTCATTCTTATTTTTGTGTACATTTGAGACAAACCTCTGAGCCAGTTCCCAAAGTACACCCGTTTGACATCCAAGGGCGAGAACTTGGTACCTCTCGATAAGAATCCACCAGCGGCGGTTTTGAAGCTTCACAGGTCAGCTGTTGATTCGTGCACGAGTGGTGATCAGCTAGCGGGTTGAGCAAGTAATCTATGGGAAGTGCCTGGGAGAGGGTTGCGCCTCACAGCTTGGCAATGACGTCTTCAATGTCACCATGACGATAGGCTTTTTCTTCCAAATACGAGTATGAAGGAATGTTACCTGCAAAGATCAGTGGCAAAACAGGAGGCGAGAGTGATCACTGACCTGCTCCAAAGGCGTGGACGGTGGGGAGCAAGGTAAGAGCGGCTAGGGAGACAACGACGAGAACAAGTCCGAGTCGCGCCATATTCTCAAGAACTATGCAAGTAGTAGGGGCGAAGTAGATTAGCGAGTGGCGAGTGGCGAGAACAGTCAAAGTGTCAGTCAAGCTGTGTGAAGTTGAAACGAATGGAAACCTGATGGAGGAGGGTTCAACCATCAAGCACAGCTCGGATTTCTTGGCAAGGATCTCTCCACGTGAGAGCCATGCTTACACCACGTGTCTCTCCACTATCTGATCCCCTCATTCAGTCCACCTCTGAAACGTGTCACGTGTTTCAAGTCTGAGCGTCAACACGGCGTTGACACACAACCAACTGGGAACTTGGTTATGCTTCTTTCTATTCTTTGATCCCACTGCATATATATACCCACGCACCTCCCTCGTCACTCTGCATACAGGAGGTTGTCTGGGCTAGGACTACGAGAGGAAGGCTGTCAGAGAGATCATATGTCAAAGGATTTGACTGGGTGCTCAACAACGGTCAGCTTCCTCCTTTGCTTCTCAACATCCAAAGCTCGGACCACTCGGCGCTCGCGGTCTCTATCAACCCTCTTTCGTCTTCAGCGATACAAGTCAGATTACTTACTTCAGTGAACATTGTCACTTGGACACGTTGAGACCATCAAAAGTCAACAACTACATGCATCGGTAACACGTGAGTGAGCTGCTGGGTTCCATGTCAGGCCAGGCTGAACCCATCAGATTATTAATCACCCGCCACCATGAGCGTCCTCGGAGGTATGCCGCGGACACGGTCTCGTCCAAACCTCAAAGCTCCTCCTCCTGTACCTCCTCGCACGACCAACGGCGATATGACAGCCTTCGCCCTTCGGCAACACTTGCAAACTCTCCTAGAGCAGAAATCCTCCCAGCTCCAGGTTCTGGGTACAATGGGTCAGGAGGTTTTGAAACAGCAACAGGAGCTTGAGGAAAGAATCAAAGATTTTGATAAGACCGGAACGGATGACGACGAAGAGCTAGATGAGGAAGCAAAGATGAAATTACAACAACTGGACCAAGCCATGATCTCGTGGGAAAGTCAGAACGAAGGTATGATGAGAGGTTTGACGAGCAAGGTGAGTTCTCATGGGGATTGCTGGATGTGAGCTAACTCGACAGGGAGCTGATATGGCATTATCAGCTGTCTTGCCAGACTCACAAGGCGAGTCTGCAGCTCTGGGCAGTTCACTATCGAGAAGACAACGCAACGCCCAACATCGAGCACTCGATATGGAGTTTGCAACGGAAATCGGACAAAATCTACTGGTGGAAGTGCGTCGTCTGCAAGCTCTCCTCAGTGAGAGAGATCGTGCCATTGAGCGATTCGGAGAAGAGAAAGATTCATGGGAAGCCGAGCGAGAAGGACTACTCGCGGCAGTCCGGACCGCAGAGCTGAACGTCGGTGAGTACTGAATTTGTCGTCAGAATACAAACTGATTATAGATCGATACAAGGAAGACAACTGGAATCTTGAAGTCAACTTACAAGAACTTCGTGCCGCTCAGAATGAGATGAACGAGCAGCTCACAAAGACTGTCGCAGAACAAACTCGCTTGTCAAGATTCCTCACGACTGCAAGAGAGACCGCCGAGATGCATAAAACTGAGGCTGAGAAGAACGCCGCTCTTCTCACCGACTTCAAGATCAAGCATGAGACCGAGATGGCACAAGCAAGAAAGGCCACAGCGGGCTTACAACGGGACAAGAGCGATCTCCTTACAGAACTCAATGTCGAGCGACAGCGAAAAGTCAGCGATATCCGTGCTCGTCTTTCTCGTGGAGCCAGTCCGGGTCTGCTTGGACCCAACGGGTCCGAAATTGAGGAAGGGGAAGATGTTTTCGCCACAACTGAGCGAGAAAGTCCCACAAAGAAAGGACCAGGGTTCGGGTACGACGATCAAGCTCATTCTCCATCTCAGTTGTACCACAGCGATTTCGATACACCCGATCCGACTCCATCCAAATTAGGTGACAAAAATCGTCTTCCGCTAGGAGAGATGTACATCAATGAGATTGACGAGCTTCGTAGCAATCTGGAGAAAGCCCAGGCGGAGATCAATGGTCTCAGGAGTCAAGTTGCCAAAGTCAACGCAGTCGACGTGCGGTCCGGTAGTCCCGATGTAGACGAATTTGGTGTCCGAACGCCTGGACTGGGTGAGTGGGCAGACGAGATGGGAGGTTTGACGCCTTCCGCTCGTGGACTGGGCTCGACAAGAGGTCGACGTGGCCGAGGAAGAGGCTTCGCCGCCAGTATCGGACGGAAGTTGGGCTTTGGGCGGTCATCGGCTGCATTCGGTACTCCGGGGGATACAAGCTTGTCCTCAGCCAGCTCTGGTACGCCCGATTTACTTCGAAGTCGGGCGAAGGCATCAGATTCATCCATGTCTTTTGCTACACCTTCCCCTCCTGCTAGCCGAGGTACCTTCTTAGAGCGGGCCATAGCCTCTGACACCGCCGTGAACTCGACCAACATGTCGTCGTCGTCAGAGCCTCGCTCTTCAGTCTCGTCCAAGTTATCACTCGACTCGATGATTCCTGATCTCCATGCAGGACCAGCTTTGGCCGACGAGTTGGGAGCGGAACAACTCACTAGCGCTCTACAACCCGAAGGCCCAGCGTCAATCGATGATTGGTCTCCCGAGAAGTCCGCATCGCCTAGTCCCCTCGTTATCTCCCCTCCAGCGCCTCAAGCATCCATTGCTCAACAGGACGCTAGTACCCCCAGACGTCCCGAGACATTGCAGCAACCACCACATTCGCCCGGAGGTGGGGATGTTACTCCCACCCGTGCTTCAGTAGCACTCCCTCGATCCGCTGTCTTCCCTAGATCCACTTCTATCGCTGGTTCGTTCATGTCCACCACGACCGATGAATACGTCGACGCGCAGTCAAATGCGACGCTCACACCAGAACGATCTCCTTCTCCCTTGGCGACGGATACGGATGCGTATCATACCGGTAACGAATGGCACACTTCTCACGCTGAATCCAGTGCCAGTGAAGATAGCGACGACGATGATACCCGTCGTATGACGGCTATCGGGTTGACTGGTCTGGCTATTGGTAACAGCTCCAGATTCAATCGCTCCATTCACAGGCCCAGTAGGGATAAGATTGTTGAGCGTGTGGTTGAGAAGATCGTTGAGGTAGAGAGAATCGTGGAGGTGGAGAAGATCGTGGAGAAAGTAGTAGACAAGATAGTGGAAGTGGAAAAGATAGTGGAAGTTGAGAAAATCGTCGAGGTACCAGTGGATCGTATTGTGGAAAAGATCGTGGAAGTGGAAAAATTAGTCGAGATACCAGTGGATCGGATAGTGGAGAGAATAGTGGAAGTGGAAAAGATCGTGGAGAAACCAGTGGACCGAATAGTGGAGAAGATTGTGGAAGTCGACAGGCCAGTGGAGAAGATCGTTGAACGCATTGTTGAGGTGGAGAAAATCGTCGAAGTCCCCAAGATCGAAGAGAGGGTCGTTGAAGTTGAACGACGAGTCGAAGTCCCCAACTATCGTCGAGGTAGAGAAGATCGTTGAAAAGATCGTCGAGGTACAGAAAATTGTTGAAGTGGAGAAGATTGTAGAGGTCCAGGTTCCGGTCGATCGGGACGTGGAGAAGGTCGTGGAGAAACCAGTGACTGTGGAGAAGATTGTGGAGGTAGAAAAAATCGTGGAAGTGCCGCAAGAGCGGATTGTAGAGGTGGAGAGAATCGTGGAAGTTGAGAAAATCGTGGAAGTACCGGTGGAGAGAATCGTCGAGGTCGAAAAGATCGTCGAAGTACCAGTTGAGAAGATCGTTGAGCGCATCGTCGAGAAAGAAGTCTTCGTTGACAGAATTGTGGACCGACCTGTGGAAGTGGAGAAGATCGTCGAGAGAATAGTGGAAATACCTATACAGGTGGAACGCATCGTGGAGAAGATAGTAGAGAAAAGGATCGAGGTCCCTGTGGAAGTTGAACGTATTGTTGAGAAGATTGTCGAAATCCCTATCATCGTGGAAAAGATTGTGGAGGTGGAAAAGATCGTCGAGAAAATCGTCGAAGTACCCACTCCACCGACTTCCAACCTCTCAACTTCCACCCAAACCGACCCGTCAGCTTCAGCTTCAGTCCCAGCCTCACCTCGCATTCCGTCCGGAGGAATGTTCAGAATCACTCCCGGAGCAAACTACGATTTCCTCAAAGCTCCTCCTACTCCCAGCACTGTCCGTCGTAAATCTGATCAATCCTCTGTTCGCTCTTTCGATGGTATGCCTCAAAGCCGTGACGTCGTTTCCGCTACTGGTGTTGACGGACTACCTCCATCTCCGGACCCTGATAGGACCCGACCTCCCACCATGCATCTTCCTCCTCCACCATCTGGACCTCCACCAAAGGGCGCCAAGAAGATGTCCACTGGACCTCCTCCTCGACCTCAGTCACCCCCACCTGAGGACTTCGTGACAAGAGCCCAATCATCGACAATCAAACATCGACCTCGGCCTGTTCCATCATCTGCTGCCGCTGCTGTGCGTGCATCTTCAGCTATGGGCCCTCCCCCACCTCGACGTCCATCCGTGCATTCGGTCCGCACTCAGAATGCAGGATCGACCCCAGCAAAAGAAGGATCCATCCTCACTGCTCGACGTCACAGACAACCGAGTGGATACGTATCGGGAGGATCGAGCATTTCATCTTATCATCCCAACGCGTCCATGTCATCACTTGGTTCTGTCGCTCCTCAGAAGAACACGAGGGAGAACGCAGGAAGTACCGATCCAGTTACCATACACGCCATTACTCAGTCAATGATTGGGGAGTATTTGTACAAATACACCAGGAGGACTATCGGGAAAGGTCAAAGTGGGAATAGGCACAAGAGATTTTTCTGGGTTCATCCCTACACTAAAACATTATATTGGAGTTCGGAAGATCCAGGTAGCTCAAGAGCTACAGAGTCTAGTGCTAAGAGTGGTGAGTCGGTTCTTCTTCAATACAATATAGACCTTCTGTATGACCAGCCGTCGTGCTGACATTCAGTTTTCATCTCTAGCGTTCGAGTGATAGAAGACACCAACCCTCAACCAGCCGGATTACATCATCAAAGTATCATAGTCTCAACTCTTGGACGTGAAATACAATTCACTGCTCCCACAGCTGAACGACACGAATTGTGGATGTCAGCTCTTCAATTCCTCCTTCATCAACCTAACCAAACTTCCAATACTATAACATCTGCCAATGCCACTTTGGTCAAATCTCAATCACAACTTCAAGTTGGTATGCCTGATGAACAAGGTCGTTTGATACCTCCCGTACCGAAATCACCAGCCATGCCAAAATCACCTTTGAGTATGAGGAGTTTGAATTCTTTCGATAATTCTTTTAACACTACCCCTAGAGCTCGTCCTCATACCAGTATGAGTATCAGAGCTCCGAGTACGATAGGTAAAAGGACGGGAACGGCAGCTTTTGAATATATGAAAAGACATGAAGTCCCAGAACCTTTATATGGTGGACATAGATACAAAGGAACATATAAAGGAAATCCTATTGCAGATCCGGAAGATTATGATCTAGTGGGTGCTGATGAGGGTGATGATCCTGATGCTAGTTTTGAAGGTTTGGAGAATGTGCGAGGTGAGTTTGAAATGTTTCATACTTCTTCACTCCATTTCGACTTCACTTCAAATTGCCAATCCAACAAGTTGTAGCGTTCCGCTCTATCCCCCATTCACAATGGTTTATCGTTAAATCGCACTATGCTTCAAATGACTCATGTGTGATGCGGGACAATGTGAATGGAAATTTAGCTAATTTCAGCTTGCTGTGATGGTCGTCACGTTGTAGGTGACCACAAACACCACCACCATCATCATCATCGTCCACCTATCCCACCTGATCCTCGTACGCCAGTACGCACCACCACTCCAAGTTTGAAATCTTGGTCTATACGATCCCGAAGACAAAGTAACGCTTCTTCCAAAGTAGCAGGAAGTATGTTCGGTCGACCTACACCTACTCCCGGACCTGGAGATGGTGCTAGTATGAAATCGGCGTTTTCAGGAATGCGTAGTAAGAGCGCTTTGGGTCATAGGAGGGATAGAGAGAGGAGTGAGACGCCTACTCCTAGATAATGAGGTTGAATGGGGTTTCTCCTCTGGTAGGAGAGGAAGGGAAGGAAAGGGGAATGACGGGTGATGAGTGATGTGATCTATTTGGGTATGGGTAGTGTCTATAAAAGGTATCAATCGAGGATGCATGGCTTATCGTGATTACTTGTAACACTTTGCATATCGCATGTCGGGCATCCGCGTTCCATCGTAGTGTTCGTAGTGATCAGAGTGAGCGTCAATGCAAGGTCGCAGGACAAAACTTGTTGCAGCGTCCTGCGGCCAGGGCCTGCGGGGAGCTCTGGGAGTGCCACTCGCTAACAACTACAGACGAAAGTTAACTTCATCTCCACATTGACGTTCAACCTCTCACCTCGCCCGCCGTACGCCGTACGCCGTGTCTCAACTGAGCTACAACGTACACGTTCAATCAAGAAGCAGACAGCAAATCCTCGCAAGTCTACTCCACTGGTCAACTGAAAGAAATGGAAGATATATCAGATCTTGAACTAGTAGCCAAAGCGATGGCCCTTCCACCCATCCCATCCCCACTTCCTATCAACTCCTCTCAGAACCAGACATCACACCCTGCGACAATACGATCGACGAATCCACCAGAAATTCCCAAACCATCAGATATACAGAAAACAGTTTCTACACCACCCATCCCACCGAAATGTACCACACGAAGAGAGGTTTTGGGACAAGTCGAATCCCAAGAAGGAAATCCAACAAAAGTCGATATCTCCACTACTGCTGGTATCTCGTCTCCTGCTGCACGTGAAAGACAGAATGGGATGATCGTTCTTCAACAAGAAGTCGATGAAAGGAAGAATGGAGTTGAGAATGATAATGGTGTAGATTCAATTCATATAGATTCAAAAGATGAAAATGAGGAATTTCAGAAAAGACTATCGAATGAAGAGATTGATATTGATATTGATAAATTAACATTGGAGGACAGAAAAGTTTTGGAACCTCTTCTTTCCCCATTCAATTTGGACGATATAGGAAATATACGACAGTTGTTAGGTTTTGGGGAGGGACAATTGGAAGGAGATGATTTAAATAGGTCCTTACAAGAAACGGAGAGGGGAGATGAGAATGAAGATTTTGAAATATCAGGTTTAGATGCTGAGAACGGGTCTAATGGAGGGGAAGAAGATTTTCAACGTTTATTGATGTTGATGGAAGCCGCAGAGGTAGCAGCGGGAACTATAGAGAATAAACTTGATGGACTTTTGGAGGTTTTACGTGGAGAAGAGAGAGTGTTGGCGGAGAATATGACGGTACGTGAAGATGGAAGGTCTTGAGATGGCATACAATTGTTCTTCATCTGGGGTAGATTATCGTGGAAAAGATTGTCAAGGGGTCGAGTTGAAGCAACGGCAGTGACAACTGAGGTGTTGGTGTGAGAAGAAGACTTGTTCAATCTATCGCAAGAGGGCTAGAAAGAGTATGAGTATGAGTATTCAACCACTGAGGAAGACACGACGTTCGTGGGTGTTTTACTTCCATTTATCAAGAAGATCCCTGACGTGAAGGCTTCAACATGATCAGCACCTGGTATTCATTGTTTGTTGACACCGCAAGATGCATAGAATGATCATGTCCCCTCTAACAACGTCTCCACTGCCAAAGCGGTATTCCCATTGTTTTGCTGTATTGCCCGAACTACCGTTTCTCTTGCCATATTTGGGAACATCGCCGTTAATCTGTTCGTCAGTCCATTGACAATTACAAATCTCCCTCTAAACCCCCTCACGTAAGACCAAATTCAAAAATACCTTCTCCTCTTCGACGATAAAGCTTTGAGAGGGCCATGATGGGATACGAGACGTGGCCACTTACGCTGCGATTTCTTCCTCTGAAGGTAATCGTTGTTCAGGCCCAGTCATCTGAGTGACAAATTGTCCCATTGCCGCTCTCGCACTTCCCGGTACTATGACATTCTCTCTATTGCGTATATTCTGTGCATCACCAGGTGAAGGTGGTACAATCGGAACTTGACCCCCACCTCGGGCAGAAGGTCTTAGTCGACCAGCAAGTAGATTGCGTAAATTTCGAGTTGGTGGATTGACGGCAGTGGTTGTAGCTGTACCTTGAGTCTGACCGGGGAGAACGCGATTGCTTCGTCTTGGAGGAGCCGATTGGCCTATCAGAGGAGAAAAAAGGCGTGACAAAAGGATATGAAGTGAAAGTGGAAGACGATAAGCTTTGAGAGGACGAAGAAAACGTCTTCGATGTGAGGGAAGGGGTAATGATAGTAAGGTATCGAGACGATAAAGATGACCTGTGAGAAGACCTGATGAGGCGGCTAAGATGGAGGCGGGAGGGTTTGAGATAAACAACTGAGTATCAGCCACTTGGTCTCTATTTAAAACTCATAAAGTCGTTTCTACTTTCTTTGGCCGTCCGTCGCTGGGTCGTATTTTGTTTTCTCTGTGGTGTGAGAAAAAAGCGGAAAAGAAACAAGAAGGACAATTCTTATCAAAAGGGGAAAATTGGAGAGGGATAGTTTGACAAGGGATAACACATACTTGTGATGCAAGAATATATGTCATAGCATTACTTGACAAATTCAAGCCAAATACATGAAACTGATATAAAGTCGGAACAGTCCTGTAATTCTGCCATAGTCTGTCTGATGAGCTTATGACCGGTTCTAAATTAGGAAACTCACAAGGAAAAGATGAGACCGTACGGACCCGCAGGTACGGAGTTGAGTCCGAGTTTGTGGAAAACGAGTATCACGGCGAGGGAGAAGAGAACTGAGATGACCGTCGAAACGAGAACAAAGGACTGATTTTATCAGTTCACCTGAATTGGGGCTACCAGTCGACATACAGCAAATTTCCTAGGACCGAACGATCTAGAATTCAGCTGATGACCTTGTGATATTCCACGATAGATTCGAAAAAGAGCAATGTGACGTCACGATAAAGGTCCGGTGAAAATGGGAAGAAAGAAGGAAGGAAGGACATACCGTTCTATCCCTCGACTGACATTGTGAAGAAGTATTTCACCCAAGAGGAGCTCGGTAGAATTCGCAAATGCAAACGGGTGTAAGGGAATTCTCCATAACTGCACATGAGTGATGATCTCTGAAGGGGTTACGGGAGACGGGAGTGAATTGATGAAGAGGGAAAGAGGAGGGGAGAAGAGGGAAAGAGGAGGGGAGAAGAGGGAAAGAGGAGGGGAGCGAAGTAGGGAAAGGAGCAAAATGATATAACAACTTACTTGACGATATTGGGTGATATGGGGAACTAATTGCAAGTGTAAATAAGGCTTGATATCCAATAAAGAAGCGGTTATTGTTGTTATACCTAAGAACAGCATCATGCCTGATTATCAGCTGATGATTGTTGATAGAGCGTAGAGACGAAGCTGACCTTTTGTGATATCAGCATGCTGAAAGCCTGTTTGTCAGCCGAGTGAAGAGGTATATAGGAGGGTCAGATTTTCCAGCAACTCATGGGTGAGCAGTCCGCCACCGAGGAGAAAACACACCTGACATTGTTTAGGTGCTGGAATGATTATGACTGCTTCATCGGACGGAGATGATGTGGTATCCGCGGGAGACTGAATCCCGATATGAAGAAAGAGGTAGAGGATATGTAGAGAAGAGAATGGGATGTGAAGGAAGGGAGGAAGTTGAGTCGGAGTTGGATGTTTCAGAAATTCCTCAGACTCATGTAACATCTAACATCTAAGAATATCAGTCAGGAAACCAATTGAAGCCAAAGTCCATATGAAATCAGAAGCCTATGTTGCCTAAGATCATGCATTTTTCTCAACGGTTTGACACTATTTCACAATTTGTCAACTATCCACGTCCGACATATGGCATACCGGCAGCCAAAATCTCCAACCTCAATACATCCGCATCCCTTCCCAACCCGGTGAGATAAACGATGGTATCCGCCACATTCTTCACCGCCATGAGAGGTTCAGGTCTGATAGACCCGTCAGCCTGTTTCGATCCCTTACTCAAATGATTAGCCATTCCAGTCACGGCGTTCCCGATGTCCAGCTGGGTAGCGGAAATTTTATAAGGTCGGCCATCGAGCGAGATACATTTGGTCAGACCGAGGACACCGTGTTTAGAGATGGTGTAGGGGAATGAGTCTGGAAATCAGTGATGTTTTCTCACAAATGAGCAAGCTGAAGAATCTACGTCCACATGGCTTCCGCAGTAGGGACATGGTGGATGGATCGAGTGCAGGAAGGAGAAGGAGAAACTCACTGGGCCTAGGGGTCGAAGCGGAAATTGAACCATTATTAATGATTCTCCCTCCTTGAGGAGATTGATCCTTCATCAACAAGAAAGCTTGTTGTGTGCACTAGCTTATCAGATACTGTGCTCCACGGTAGAATCATGGGTATAGATCTTCAGAAGAGATGGGATGAAAGAAAGCACTCACGATGACACCTCCCATGATGTTGGTCTCCAGGGTGTCACGGAATTTGGTGAGATCAGCTTCGATGAACGGTACACCGGGAAGAAGGTCAACGCCTGCGTTCTATTCATCAGCTTCTCATCCTTTACTTCACCTCTGGTCCCGCATCACTAACCAAAAGAAAGTGAACAGACATGGTGTGACGGAGGAGATGAAGAAACTCACATTGAAGAGAACATCCAATCGTCCATACTTCTCCTTGATAGTCTTAAACCATCCCTTCACATCCTCTTCACTGGCTGTACTTCCCACACAAACCTCAATAGTGGTTCCTTCTTTACATTGCTCGGCAGTAGCTTTGAGTTCAGCCTCACGACGTCCAGCGAGACAGAGAACAAGTTTTTCAGGATGAGTAGGAGAAGGGAAAGCTTCGGAAAGAGCAACAGCGGAGGCACGGCCGATTCCAGCTGAAGCACCTGTGATGAGGACGACACGAGACATGTTGATGTTGTATAGTATAAAGATTATAGGAGCAAGAAAAACGACGTTGCTAAGTTAAAGAGGGGAAGGGGTCTTGTATGAGGAACGAGGAGAGTTTGCCGGCGATGTTCGGGCCGATGTGGTTTCGGATCCGGACTTGGCCGGAGATGCCGACCGGGCTTCTCGATCGCACTTTCCACTCGTTCTACGACTCTACTCGTAGTCTACCAGGAGGAGCGCTATCTACGAGTTGAATACTCGTACTTGCAACAGTAGTTCTCCTACTCAAGTCCGGGTGACAATATATGGGAATACTACTCGTTTGCGTCATGATCCTAATACAGCCTGAACTCGATGTTGACTTATGATTCGAGATTCGTTCCTCCCATCCGCATCTCCTTCTAATCCGCCATTCCATAGGTTCAAGCCCCCTACCGTTTTCGTTCCGCTCACCAACTTCCTATAGCGCGTCCAATCTCTTTTCTTCACACTCTGATCTGACCAACCTATCAACAATCTACATACATATCAGTATGTCCAAATCAACCCCTTCTTACTTCCGCTCCAAAGTGGTCGTCAGTCAAACACCAATCATGACCGACAAGCCAGGTGAAAGCAGATACTCTCTTACTCAAGCCTCTCGGTCAACCACTTACTGGCTGTCTAACACTCTCACGTCAGCATTAGATACAAGAGGACCTGTGTTTGGTCATCTTGCTGATCTTCCAAACTCCGGGACGGAAAGAATCCTGATATTCCCGCTTATTTCCTCCTCTCACATCCGCCACGGACAATGACACAAAAGCAAATTTCCCAAGGAATCTTGTGGGAGTTGAAAAATGACAGTATCACAGGAAAGCAAAAGGTGACATACATCGTCGATCTCACTTTGATAATCGAGACATCGAGTCTGAGTATGCCGTCCCCAAACAGCACTGTGTGGAATGTGCATATAGCGGGAGACTTTGATCTAGTAGGACTCTACCAAATGGCAGAGAAGTTACGAAGTATGCTTCCGTCGGCTATGGACAATGATGGAGTGGAATAGAAAATACCACATGGTCGCAGCAACGGCAATGGTCCAAGATTGTTCCAGTCAGCCGACAGAAGGTTATTGCACTGATTCAGCAGGGTTTGGAAGACATTCCTGCGGGTTCCGAGCTTGGGGTAGTAGAGACGTCAACTGTGTTCACGGCATCTTGATCGAAAACCGGGAGCCAAGTCTTTATGGGAGAGAAGGAGAGTCAACCGGGTAGAATAAAAATCCTCCAAACAAGCACCCATTCTGGTGACTCAGACAGCACTACACGTTATACTGTCCAGATGACCCGTTTGAGGAGTTTAAGGAAGGGGAGAACGGGAAAAAAACAAGCAGCGCTCTACTCCAAAGAGGCAGAGATGTCAGAGGTCAGAGTTTGAGGCTTGCGAGCGACGTATCATGGCAGTGGGAACGGCGTTTCCCGTAGACTTGAGAAATGAAGTTATCAAGGGGGACACCATGATCAACACATTATTATCAATGTCGCAAGATTGTTCGGGCGATGCGTCACATTTGTGCTAAGGGAGTGAACGTGGGGTCCAGACATTGTAGCTCAATCTACCTTAGGTCATCAACCTCTCAGCTCAAAAGAGAGGGATGAAAAGAGGAGCAGAGAAGGGGGGAGAGGGAAGGGTGAGAGGAAGGAAGGCGCATACATAGGGGATAGTTATCATCAACTCACATCTTCTCTCTTCTCTCCATCCCCTCTTTCCCTCCGAGTGTTCTACTTTCTCCACTGAATATCTGTATTACATTCACAAAGTCATGATATGAACCCTGAATCCTTTCACCAGGTGGATGATACTCCTGTAGATTGCAAGCATGGTATTTTGTACCCCTTCTTGGTGTCCAGAGGACTACAGGAGTTAGCAAATGCTCTTACTGCCCTTCCTGAAGATGGAGGGGGAATGTATACTGTGGCAGGGCTCCCTATGGGCTCTGAATATACTACAATCAGTAAGATACCCGAGGCATTACAGGAATCTGACCGCATTGAATTCGGGACCCCAGGACCGGACAACAGTGGTCGAGTTCGATCGCTATACTCCTTCGCATGTTCCGGCCATGTTTACAAGACTGTAGACGATGTTCCCGGATCTGATGGTTCCCAACACACAGCCGTGCACGTCTGGGCTGGAGTCTTACAATATATTCCGTCACTTGCACATGTGGGAGAAGGTGAACATCATTCTTGGGAGGCAACCATTGCCATCACAGAGGCGCCTCTGAGCAAGAACGTCATATGGAGTTTCTTTGCCAAAGATAGTTCAAGCGGGTTGAACTATGTGGCAACTCTCACAAAACGGGGGTCGGTCTACTGTCGACAAACGAACCTGCACACAAACACCTTATCAAGCTTGAAGAAAGGAGGAACTGCAATGCCTAATGCAGCTGGCCAAGTCAGCACATGTGTTGTTGTTCTGGCAGTTACTTCAAATACCCTGAGCTCAATGGGCATACAATTTAAGACGGGCAGTGGTTGTGAGCTTAGTGAGATCTTTACCAGAGTTGACAATGTTGTGACAGAGCCGGCTACCACATCCGTTGAGGCTCGAACCCCGATGTGAGGAGGTTCACACGGAGATGTAGTTAAGGAATTGATCAGTTCACAGGAATCACAGGAGTAGACAATATGCAGTAAAGATGACAATGATGATGATGATAAAAATTTGTCTGTCATTCTGGTAGTCAATATCACAAAGAGGATACTTTCTCCAGATAGAGACCTCACACCATGACACACAGGATGAGTCATCTCTGAGGAGCCTTGTGGGCATTGAGAGTGTCATATTAACACAGCACATGAAACACCTCGAGTGTCTCTCCATGACTAGTGGGGTTCAAAGCCAGTGGGATATAGGCGAGTTGATATCCTCACCTCCGTCAACTGTGAATTCACACGTACCCATGACATCACTAGTGGATCCTGAAGTGTGCGAGATACTCTCGCGCTAGAAGCTGAAACAACTTAAACGGATAGACAACTACCCCGAGGGCTATGCGCGCTCTTCCTATCGGAGAATGAATCTCCCTTTACTAGAGGATTTGCCTTCTAACCTGTTTCAAGATCCGAAATTTGAAGATCAGCGCCCGGATCCCCGTCGCTTCTGTCTGGCTATAAGGCCAATCGTCTAGTGAGATCCTGTCCTCATTCTTCCTCATAGTCAGTCCAAAAACCATTGATCTGCGAGGCAATTTCTAAACAAAGTTCTTTCTGACTCTACAAGCATGTCACAGGCTGAACAGGTCCGTGATCCCATTCTTGACTTGCTGAAAGAGACACATCCGTCACTGAGCGACCTTGCCTCAAAGCAAACAGCTCATTGTGCAGCAGTGTACACTTTGATTCCATCTGATAGGAGTACTGAGGGTGTCTCACAGACACTCAACAATTTGGCTGTCACGAACTACGTCGTGACACCTCGATTACTCCACCAACAATGACCCTCCTTTGGCCATCAAAACCCCATCACGCCTTAACCTCTTTACTCTACACGTAACTCAGGACTTCTGACACCAAGTACGGCGAAGTTAGACGGAGTTAGGCTAAGTAGGGACAATGGGAGCAGAAGTGCGGCGATGTTAGGCGGAGTTAGGCTAAGTAGGGACAATGGGAGCAGAAGTGCGGCGATGTTAGGCGGAGTTAGTCGAAGGAGGAAGAGGATGGCCGAGGGCTCGGGGAAGTTGGACGAAGTGCGTTGAAGTACGTCAAAGCGCGAGAGGGTTGGATGAACGTCTAGGAGGAGTAGATAATATTAGCTGAGAAGATCGCTGAAGTTCTTCAGCGATCCTTGATTGTTGTCAGTAGTGAAAGACCGATAGAGATAGCTATAAATCAAGATACATCGCCATCAGTAGAACAAAACCCTAGTTAGAGTAACTACGCCGAAGTACGCCGTAGTTACACCCCTTTCGACGTCTGCGCCCTCCTGGTTGGGTGAGACATCGACTCAGAGCGTGAAGTTAGCCGAGGTTCGTCGACCGTCGGTCTATTAAGAAATAGTTGTTCGAGGGCCGTGACAGTATCAAGGATCGCTCTTACCGACGACCCGTGCGAACCTCGGAGAAGTACAAAGATAATATGGAACCAGAAAGAAGAATTACACGAGGGATGAGTAGGGATGGAGACAGGATGGAGGAGAACGAGAGGAGAGCATTGGAGGAGCTTAGCAGAGCAATGGGGCAGGACCTTGGAGTGGAGGATAGTGTGGGGGGATCAATTCAAGGAGATGAGTTCGTTCCACCGGTGCCTTCTAACCCTCCTTCTCCTCCGTCTAATGCTCTCCCACCTGCGGGATCCCCACTTGGATCAGACCAAACCCCACGCCCAAGAGAAAACACTGGAAGTACGGCGAACTTGGGAGAAGAAGGAACACAAGGGGTGGTGTTGGCCTTGATGCAGATGGTGGCGAATATGAACAAAGACATGATGGAGGAGAGAAGGCGTAGGGAGGAATGGGAACAGAGAAGAGAAAGGGATACAGTGGGCGGGATTGCAGAAGGGATATCAGAAGGAGTGAGGTACGCCATGGGACGGCAAACTTCGGCGACCCCAAGCGTAGTGGGCGAACAACGGAAGGGGATAAAGCTACCTAACCCAGACCTCTGGAGAGGAGATCGGAACAAGTTAACCGCTTTTCTGTCTGAGTGCGACGTACATTTCGAATTGAACTCTCATCTTTTCCCCGACGACACTAAGAAAGTCTTTTTCATGATCTCTCATCTACGCGAAACACCTCTTCTTGCAGTGCAGCCCGATCTATCCAAAAGACCTCTTCCTGAGTACCTCACGACACACGATCAGTTCGTTAAGTACCTCAAGACTAACTTTGGTGATCCAGACGAAGAAGGAACTGCGGCCCGACAACTTAACGACCTCAAGCAAACCGGGTCTGCTTCGGACTACTTCTCCGCCTTCCAGCGACATGTTGCGATTCTTAAGTGGTCTGATGATGGAAACCTAGTTGACCGAGCCAAGAAAGGACTAAAATCGCACCTTCTAGATGAAATTGCAAGACACGGTAGATCGTTTGGGACTGTGAAAGAGCTATTGGAGTTTGTGATTCCCTTGGACAACCGCCTGTGGAGGAGACAAGTGGAGAAGGAGGCAGAGAGGAAAAGGGAAGGAGGGATAAGGACAACGACAGTGGTGGAAAGTCAGAGGACGGAGAAGAAAGAAGAGAAGAAATGGGAAAAGGGGCAACCTTCGGCGCAGGGTGGTGTCCAGGCGGCTATGATGTCGACGGTGGTAAAGAGTACACCGCCAAACATCGACGAAGTTCGCCGAAGATGGCCTAGGCCGAGCTCCGATCTGAGGGAGACAAGGAGGAAGGAGGGGAAGTGTACCGAGTGTGGTGAAGCAGGACATTGGCTGAAGGAATGCCCTGTAAGGGAGGCTAAGGTTAAGGTTGGACTGTTGCCTCCATGGGGGGGGAAGTTCGGAGAACGTGGTGGAGGATCGGGAGGGAACGCAGTACCTCTCGGACAGAGGAGGAACTTGAATGCGGTTGGAGGAGAAGTAGATTTGGAAGAGGACCAGGGAAAAGAAGAGGACCTGTCGCAGTAGGCGAGGCTCGGCGGGTCCGCCATATTCTCTCGGCCACCATTCCCAAACCCATAAAAGAAACACAGCTGATGGAGCCAGAGGATTGTGAATACAAAAATACACCACTCAGTACCCCTTGTTCATGCAATGTCGATAATCATCTCCTCATCCCTTCCGTTTCCAGAGATCAACCTAAATCGGACATTTTCATTAATGGAATAAAGCTAACTACGCTCTGGGACACTGGAGCTACTTGTTCATATATAAGCCCTAGGGCAGCAGCGAAGATAGGTGTAGAAAAGAGGCGATATCAGGTGAGCGTACCCGTTCACATGTTCGACGGCTCGGTGAGTGTCGCTGGACCCATCACCGAGTTTGTCGAAGTCGGATTTAGTTTGACGAAGGACGCCGAAGTGCGATCTGTTTGTCTCGATGTAACAACGCTCTGCGACGCAGATGTTGTGATAGGGTGGGATTGGATGAGGAAGGAAGGGGTTGTCCTTGATGGAAGAGACAACTCGGTGAAATTTCCCATCCCAACCCCACCAAGTGCGGCGAAGTTAGCGGCCATAGGGCTGCCGACTCCGACGGACGCGATAGACCTCCGCGGCGAAGATGAGCTTGAAGAGCTGAGCCCGGAGGAACAAGACGAGTTGTTCCAGGTAGTTCCTGAACAATACCACCAGTACATTGACGTTTTTAATCCGAAGAAGGGAGGAGAGACCCTTCCCCCTTCAAGGTCCTACGATTTGAAGTTTGAGCTTAAGGAGGGGGCGAACCTTAAGGTCGCCTCCCTCTATGCTCAAGGAGAAGATCAGAGACGCGCGCTGAGAGACATACTAGATCGCGAAATCGCCGCTGGCCGAATTCGGGGAAGTAACTCGCCATACGGCTCACCAATGTTCATGATACCGAAGAAAGCCGAAGGACAATGGCGAATGGTCATCGACTATCGAAAACTGAACGAAGCGACCATACCAGATGCCTACCCTCTCCCTCTAATAGGTCAAATTACTGAGGAACTTGGAAAAGCAAGGTATTTCAGCAAACTAGATCTAATTGGAGCATACCAGTTGTTGAGGGTGACAGAGGGACATGAACACCTGACGGCGTTCAGGACACAGTATGGTATGTTTGAATCTCTGGTTGTTCGTGATGGGCTGCGAAACGCCCCCGCGGTCTTCCAACACTTCCTAAATGAGGTGTTTAGAGAGCTACTAGGGAATGGAGTCGTGGTCTACATTGACGATATCCTCATTTATGGGAATACGTTGGAGGAATTACGAGGAACTACGGCGAAGGTCTTTGAGGTACTGCGGAAGGCGAGCCTGTACGTGAAAGCTAGTAAGTGCGAGTTCGAAAGAGATTCGGTGGTGTTTCTGGGTTTCGTGGTATCCTCTAAAGGTGTATCGGTGAACCCAGAATACATTGATGCCATCACTTCCTTCCCACGTCCTAAGAATCTACGAGAGTCAAGGGGATTCATTGGAGTTGTAAGCTATTACAGGCGCTTTGTCCCCAACTTCTCGAAGATTGCTAGACCTATCAATGACTTGACAAGGAAGGAGGTACCATTTGTATGGGGAGTCGAACAGGAGTCAGCCTTCAAAGAGTTGAAGGCTAGGATGTGTACTGCGCCGGTACTAGCCCATTTTGACCCTATATTGAAGACGATATTACAGACAGATGCGTCGTTCTTCGGCTGGGGGTTCATAATTTCGCAGATCAACACGGCTGGTCAAGAACACCCGGTAGCTATTGAGTCTGGTGCTTTCAACACAGCTCAGCTGAATTATACGGTAGGAGAAAAGGAGTTCCTCGCTGTAGTGGAGGGTTTCAGAAGAAGGAGACACTTATTATTGCAGGTAGAAACCACAGTACTTACCGACCATCTAAACCTTACCTACTGGATGGAGCCGAAACAACTCAGTCCTCGGCAAGGTAGGTGGGTAGAGGAGCTAGCTAACTTCAGGTTTAAAATGGTTTATCGGCCAGGAACCCAGGCAAGTCTTCCAGATGGATTATCTAGACGGGCGGACTATCATTCCGGGAAAGGAAGTACCATGGTACAAGAGAGCAACCTTATCCAAGGTCTGCCGAAGTTCGACGAAGTTGACGCCACCACGTCGGAGTTGCGTCACCTCCTTCGAGCATTGCAAGGGACAAGGGAGGTAAAGGAAAATGATCTTGTGGACCCTATGGATCTAGTACTTGGAGTTCAGGAGGACGAAGACATAGAAGGGGTCAGAGAAGAATTATTAGGAGTCGTTTGCGCTGAGTGTTCTCATCCTACGTGTAACGATAACGTGCAGGAACCAGGATCAATCACCGAACTACGCCGTAGTTCGCGGTCTCCTCTAATCCTTCGTGGGGGGTGGAACTCAAGAGGTTTCCTCACATTCGACGATCGCATTTATGTGCCGAACTACGCCGATGCTCGGCTGAAGATCATGAAGATGCGACATGACTCAGCCTTGGCCGGTCATCCAGGTTCGGCGAAGACCCTTGAACTAGTCCTGAGGGATTATGTCTGGGTTGGAGTAAGGAAGGATGTCGAAGATTATGTTGCTGGATGCGCGGTATGTCAGAGAGCGAAGACTAACAGGCAGAAACCTCATGGGGAGCTTAAACCACTGGAGGTAGCTACGAAACCTTGGTCTAGCATCTCGATGGATTTTATCGAGGAGCTGCCAAATTCCCATGGATATAATTCCATCCTGGTAGTGGTGGATCGGTTGACCAAATGGGCCATTTTTATCCCGACTACGACGAAGTTAACCGCAGCCGGCCTATCAGAGTTGATATTGGACTATGTGGTGGCCCAGCATGGGTTGCCAGAGAATATAGTATCGGACAGGGGATCGAAGTTTACCTCCAAGTTCTGGAAGAATTTGACCGATAGTCTCGGAATAAGACTACATCTCTCTACTGCATATCATCCACAGACTGACGGACAGACCGAAGGAACCAACCAGTCTTTGGAACTGTATCTTCGAATCTTCACCTCCTATCAGCAGAACGACTGGTCAAAGCTACTCGCTCGAGCTAGCTTTGCTTACAACAACACCCAGCACTCTGCGATAAACAAAACCCCATTCTATGCGAACTATGGATATCACCCTCGTTGGGCTGAAGAGATAAAGGCTAGCGAGGTCGAAGTGCCCGCTGCTACGGTGGTGGTAAAAGACTTGACTGAAATACACAAAGATTGTATCGAAGGAATTGAGAAAGCTAATGAGAAGTACGCCGAAGGATACAATAGGAAACACCGGACTACGCCGAACTTCGCGGAAGGAGACCTAGTAATGCTGTCGTTAGAGAACATCAAGACTAAAAGACCAATGAAGAAGTTAGATGTGAAGCAAAGTGGGCCGTACAAGGTAGTACGGCAGGTAGGTTCTCATGCTTGTAAATTGGAATTACCAGGAACGATGGCAGGTATCCATGATGTATTCCATGTTTCATTGCTTCGTCCCTATCATCCTCCAGTATTCCCTGGTCAGCAAGCTGAACCACCTGGCCCAGTAGAAGTAGATAACGTAGGAGAATCGTGGGAAGTAAAGGACATTGTGGACTCTAGAGTAAATAAGAGGTCAGGAAAGTTAGAGTACTTGGTGGAGTGGTTAGGTTACGAAGGAACAGACGATTCAGTATCATGGGAACCAGTGGAGAACGTCGATGGAGCTGATGACATATTGGCGAAGTTCCACGAACTTCACCCTACTAAGCCGAAGGAAGGGCGACTGCGAAGGGCTAGGAGATAGAACGTACTGCATACAACATAGGATTACAGCTACGTACCGCTCACTTGTCCTTACTCTTACCCTTACCTTTTCCTTTTCCTTTCTCCTTCGATCTACTCGGTCCCGCGGGATTGGTGTGGAGGCTACCGATGACCGAAGGTAGATCGAGAGTCTCAGACGGGAACGCAGTAGAGAGAGAAGCATTCCATGCCCGATTCATAGCCCCAAAGAAGTCACCGAAGTCCTGGACATCTCGAGCAGCTTGCATGCTCGGGGTCCTCCACAGAGAACGTATGGTCCGTAGACACTCGAAGGGAAGACTGAGGAGGTCGAGAGCAGTCTGGGCGGAAGCTGGGACACGAGAACTACTACGGCGACCTAACCAGTCAAGGGACGGTGGTGGCTCATACGCCATAGGAGTGACTAGGAAGGGGGTGTCGAACAGTCTTCGGCGAACATCGGCTATCTCAGTAAGGCTTCGGCGAGAGACGTCCGCTAACCTTGTCCTTGCTTCGTCGTCCAGAGCCCCAGTGTTGACTACATCTACTAACGCCGCAGTAAGATTGTTTAAAGCGTTAGCTTGACGAGAAGAGAAGTCAAGCAGGAGAGATGTATCATTTCGGGCGGCCTCAAGCTGAGTAGTGAGACCGAGGACGAGAGAACGATAAGTGGCGAATTCCTTTTCGTCCTCAGGAATACGGACGTCCAGGGAGATACGAGGGTGGACGAGGGACAACCGGGGAGCAGAGGGACCAGCACGCTGAGTATCTTCACTTTCCACATCACCATCATTGAAGGCAACCTCCTTCTCTTTAGATTTCCCTTTTGATTTCTTTAAAGAAGACTTCGGTGTCTTCTGGGAAGCAGAGGGAGGGGTGACGGGAGGGGCCGCCGAAGTGGCCGGAGGAACAGAAGGACGCCGACTTCGGGTGCTGTGAGCCGGAGGAGAAGCTACCACTGGAGAGGACGGACGTGGCGCCGAAGGACGAGAGGCCGAAGGAGCAGAGGCCGAAGGACGGCGAGAAGACGAAGGAGGAACAGCCGGGAGACGTGATGGGCCGGCCACAGGAGCGAAGGGCGACGGCGACGGAGGCGACGGGCGGAGGTCCGGGGTCCGGCGAAGTACGGCGAACCGACCGGAGAGACGAAGGAGGTACCCGCGAACGGGGGACAGACGCTGGAGTCTGAGGAGGGGGGAAGGGCGAAGAGTCGGAGGGACGGGGCGGGATGTCCCGGGCAGAGGAAACGGGACAGAAGGAGCAGGGGCCAGACGTGCATGAAGCACAACGGAGGGCCTTGTTGTGTGGCCTGACTGCCTTGAGGCAGGGCCAGTTTGGACGATTATACGTGATAATCTCACGTCTACTAATTAGCAGGAGTAACTTCGGCGTAGAACGAATAGGTGGACTCACCGGCAACGATCACACGCTTCGTCAACACCAACCGCGATCCAACGACCAGGCTCGGACTTCATCTTCTCCCACAAGTACTCTTCTTCCCGCAGTGATCTCTTCACCCGTTTGGGCGAAGGCTCCCCTCTGGGAGAAGGGGGGGGAGCAGCGACGGGGGCGGCGGCAGCAGGACCAGCAGCGGCGGCAGCGGCGATGGCGTTGGGGGGGGGGAGAACCCCGGAAGAAGAAGAGGAAGAAGAAGAAGAGGAAGAAGAAGAAGAAGAGAGGGAACGGCGTCGTTTCTGGCCCACAATTTGAGCAGGGGGAGGGGCAGGACCGGCTGCGAGTTAGCAATGTCTTGGAGAGCTAAAGAACAGATAAACAAGGCCAAGTTCGGCGAAGGTGTGAGGGGTTGGAGAGCTAAAGAACAGATAAACAAGGCCAAGTTCGGCGAAGGTGTGAGGGGTTGGACGAAGAACTCACGCTCAGGACTATCTACGTTGTTGTCCTCTACACTAATCACCTCCACATCATCATCCGGGTATTCTTCTAACTCGCTTTCACCCTCACTATCGATCCTACCCTCCCCATCATCATCATCCTCACTTTCTTCGGTGTCGGGTCGATCACCCGACTCCGAGCCCCCACTGAGCGAGTCCTGGTCGGAGGAGGACGGAGACTCACCAGGACGAAAGGCGGGTGTCCTACGGCGAGGAGTGGCGGCAGGAGGAGGCCCTCCAGGAGAACCCGTTACGGGGACGGGAGAACCAGCGGAGGGAGAGGCGGAGCGAGGGGGCGGGGCAGCGCCAGACGGCTCCCCCAGAGAGAGAGTGCCGAGGCCGAGGGAGGAGACTTGGCGAGATCTGTCGCCGAAAGAAACTGAACATCAGCCAAGTTCGGCGAGGTAGGGTGAGTATCGATGAAAACTCACGAGCAGATGACACCATACCACCAAAGTTCCTCATGGCGGCGAAAGGGCTGGGTGTAGGAGTAGAAGGGGCCATGACGTTAAGATATTTAAATGAGAATAAAACTCGAGGCGATGATTCAAGGTAACAAATCTGTTTTCTAGGTAAGAGAGATAGAAAGTTTTGAAAGCAGATGGGAAAAAGAGAGAAGCTCGACGAACTGCTCAGTATTTAGTATAATCAAACCTAACCCCTCGTCGTCAACATGCAGCAAACTTCGCGTTTCATCAACAAAAGGCATCGCAGGGACGATCAAAATTCCCACGCTATAGTGTCTCATCTCAATATAAGCGA